>NC_134279.1:36807184-37117462 GCF_949628215.1 Phalacrocorax aristotelis | reverse complement strand
CACTTAATGTGTTTGGTTTAAAAAAAAAACAAAAACAACCCCACAAACCCCCCGCACAAACAAAAAGGACCCCAACACCACCTTCTTGTTCTCCCAGGTCCCTTTAGCTCTACTGGTTACTTTTTTCTTTTTTTGGCTACCTTTATATTTATTTTTTATGTTTTAAATATTACGTAATTGTCTAGTTGACTATCCCTTTTCCAATTTCCAGGATCAACATGTTATTCACAGCTTTTTGAGAAAGCACGCTGATGGCTTCTCTACAAATTCCAAAGCAAAGTGACTCTGTCCCATTCTCAAAGTAATCCCCTGTGTAACTGGCACAGTCCTAGATTTTTTGTGCTTTCAAATACTGAGACGTTGTGTCTGACATGCTTGCTAGTGGAAAAAAAGGTAAGCAAATGTACATTTGATACTAGGTTTCAGGCAGCACCATAATTTTCAGTTATGCTATTTTAGCTACGTTCATGTCATGTCCCTATCCATTATGCATAATATCTTAGTCATGCCGCAGTCCTATCCATTGCCTCACCCCAACAAAACAGGCAGGAACTAATTAGAGTGGAGTGTGCTGTGCTAATTTCTTACCCTAATTCTAGTTGGAAAAGATGAAAATGGGAATGAAAGGAAAGAATTTGGGACAGAACAGAGTTACTCAGTGCAACTTCTCTTTTTTTTTTTTTTTTTAACATATGGTCTTGATCTGAAAGGCTCTTAGGAACAGCAGAATTGCGTGGAAAAAAAGGGAATGATGGGTGCAGCTCTAGACATTTGAGATCAGATCAGCTGTGGAGCAGCTTCGGTGGGTGACTGAGTGCCCAGGTGAACTCCACAGACTGGTGGAAGCGCCTCTTTAAATTCAGGAGAAAAATTATTGACAGAGTAATAGCATTGTATAGTAGCTTCAGGGTAAGGGTTTGCTTGTAGAAAGATTAACATAGGGTATTGGTGGTGGTGTTAAGAGAAATCCTTTTGTTTCTGAAACAAGATAGATAATAAGCACTATGGGAATACCAAAATTTGCACCTGTCTTTTCTTTGCAGTACCTGGCCTCTGGTGTTACAGATGGGGATTATGAGCTGTCATTTGTTAGCTTCTCATAAGTACTCAAAACTTTTTTTAATGATGATGATGAAAGGTTTGGCTGAAGAAGCCAGGAATTTGTTGAAAAGCTTTTGGTTTTGTTTTCATGGGAAAGTCTAGATAATCACAAAGCTGTTGCATCTGTTCTTTCAATTATCTCAGCTAGGGTGGTAGAGAAGGAATTCAGGAGGGTTGCTTCCAGGTTCACTCCTGATAGCTGGTGTATGTTGTTGAAGAACTGTAACTGTTTAAAAAACAAAATGAAATAAACAAAACCTTGCATGTAAAAATGGAGAGCAAGTTGTTTGGCAAAAGGCATTTCCAGAGGCAGAATGCTTAGGCTGCTTGAGTGTTCGTTTCACTCTGCTTTTGAGCTAGACAATAAATCGTAGGAAGAAAAATAATATGAATCATTTTTGAGGAGAAATAAAATGCTGGGCTTCAAACTGAAGGGAATGATTTAGTGCATGAAAGACTGGGTTCAAAGGCACTTGAAAAGTGGAGGTGTGATAGCAGATGGCACAGCCTGTGGAAGCAATTTTATATGTAATCCTACAGACATTATGAAGTTGGTGGTTCCTAATAGCCCATCCCTTCCAGCTGCAAAAGGATTCCTTGGGGGAACGCCATGTAACTCTACCCTGACACCACATACAACAGTCCTCAGTCTCATCCGAGTAAGTCTGTTAGGTGGTATGGGGAATTTCAGTGTAGTGGTGTAGATAATTAAATCAATCTGATGCTTTCTTGTCCTGTATGTAGCCCTGGTGTCTTTTGGTAGCACTTAGTTAACTTAAGAGTTTTTCGGTAGACATCTCGTGTTCTAAATGTTCTTCTAACAGTGTGACAAATACCCTTTAAACAGCATGACCGTCTTTAACAAGACATATGCTGTGCTAAGGTAATTCTGTTAGAAATTAGTATCCTCATGGTTTTGTGACTAGTTGGCATAGTAAATACAATTTCTTAAATTTGAATTTTCAAATGTTTTATTTTCTATATTTTTCTGTTACTTATTATGCTTTCCTGTGAATGTAAAAATGTCACAATTTTTTAAACTTCAAAACATCTAAAATTCTTTAGTAGACAAATTTTGCTAACTTTGCGCAACTGACCCTGAACTTCCTTGCTGGCCCACAGGACCAAATTGACTAGGTAGCCAAGGAGAGTAAGATAACTGAGTTGAGCCAAATTATCAAAGTTATTCGGTCATTATCTGTATTTCTTGAGGGAAAGGACCAAATGCCAAATCATTTTTAACTTGCTAACCGGCAGGACATTTAGCCACATATATGTAGGCTTTTAATATGTAAGCTGTTAATAGGGTTGCCCTTGCTTATCTTCTGAAAATCACTCTGATGATCTGAACTCCTCTGACTTGTGTGTGCATATTTGTCTTCAGGCTTTTTAGTGGGAGGTGTTCTGGGTAATCAAAAGTTAATAATAAAATACTTCCCGTTCTTGAGTCATCTGTGTAATGCCTTTTTGGCTTGGAATTCTTGTCTTTTAAATGCTGTATTTACTTTTTTTAATTGCCGTTCTGCTTAAGAAAGTCATAAGCACCTTTCACATGGAAAAAAACATGCAATTAGGTGCCTAAAATAGCAGTACATCTTTTGATGCAACATAAATGTAGAATTAAGGTTCATAAGAGTGTTTTGAAACTGCTTGCTGGTATAAAACACTTCAGAGTACAGGCCAGCTTTTCACCAAATATCAAAGAGAGATGGTCAAGTCAGTAGTACAAAGAGAAATGAAAAATTGTCAGAGGGTTTGTCAGTTATGCTCCCAGTTGTCATTAAGAATAAAAAAATTGGGTTATGTTTACAGCTAGGTACCTACATGGATGAAAGACAATATAAAATTTGGAATAGTACTACTTTGCTAACAACATATCTAAAAACATTAGAACTTAAGGAACAAAGCTGCAGATCTTTGATGTGATAGAGGTGACCGGATTGAATGCTTGGTATTTTGCAAATGTGAGAGACAGGTGTACAAAGCCCCCTGGACGGAGGTGAAGCACAAGTGCAACTGTGGGCAACTGTCGACCCTGCAGCAGCCTTCTGTTCTGCCATAGTAAACCGAACTGTTCTGTTTATGCGCTTCAGAGCAGCACTGTATTCCCATGTAATTTAAGGCCTGGGAACACCTTTGAGGTGATGTCATGACAGAAGAACAAAGTAAAATCAGCTGTTAGTTTTGCAAGCTGCTAGCACGTATCTCCATGTAGTTAAGGATTTATTTATACGTTTTCTTAGCATCAAGACTAAATAAGACAAATCAACACCTCATGTTTGTATGCAACAGTGCTAGTAAATAGTGAGGGGGTTTTGCAAATTTTCATTTAGGTGATAATAATAGATATGCTTACAGGGACTTCTGTGATTATTTTCTGAGAGTGTGGTTGCTGTCCCTTGTTTTAAGTAGGCACTCTCTATATTTACTGCCTCCTTTTCTATGAACTATGTATCTCTTACTAGTGAATCTATGATTTTTTAAAAACTACACTGGGAAGGTGCTGCTTTAAATTGGAAAAGAGACTTTCCATGCTGTTAAAGAAGGAAAAAAACTGAAATAATAAAATTTCTGTGATAAGATTTGATATTTCATTACCAGAAACCGCTTACAAATTATAGGGGAATTTGGAAAAATCAATAAATTATAAGCTGCCCAAGTGTGAACAGAACCAACTTTTCTCTGCAGGCTGTTTAAAATAAGTTAATGATAATTTTTAAAACAATTATGTGAGCCTAAGGAGCATCATTAAGTAAGCTACGCAAAGCTATAATTTACAAAGTTAGTGCTATACAAAATGTCAGTGGATAATTTATAGATAGGGGCTGGCCTAAATTTCGTGGGTAATACTTGGAAGAGTGGCAAGATACTACGGTTATGTCATCATAAAAATCTGAAACCAGAGGAAAATTGTTTTAACAGCACAGTTTTAAGAAAAAAAATTACTACTTTCCAGTCTCAATTTTTCTTTAAATCTAATTCCCTAATAAAGTATCAGAGTATACTTACTAATGAAAGACTCCACACTGTCCTGTCTTTAATTGAATACTTAGAAAAAGTGATCTCCTAATCAATCGAGGATCCCCAAAGGGAACCAGGAGCAAACACCTCTTGCACAGCACACAGGATGTGAATTTTTCAGTATGGCTATTTTATACCCTGCTCTGACTCTGTCATGTGCAGCGTTCTGTCTCCAATAAGTCTGTCATGAACCATGGCTTCCTTGCAGTAAGGCACTTGTACCTTCCACTGATACTTTCTGCTGCAAGAAAATCATGGCACCTCTTTTCAGTTTTCTGCTGTGTATTGAGGTTGAGAGGAGAAAGAGAAAATAATAGTCAGGTTGCCCAAGGGGAGTAACTGTCAGCAGTTATAGTGCCAAATAGTCATGGTTGGATCATTCTGTTTACCAACCTTATTCCTGTGGTTTTTGTCAGGAGAATAACTATATTTTAAAGTTGTTCTAACAATGCATCAACTTGGATTTATTGTTCATGCAATTTTAATCTTCATTATTTCTAGTCATATAGTGATAAGCACACTATTGACATTGCAATAATAGATAACGTTATACTTTCCAATTTACAGGCTTTTGAAATCTTTGGATGTCTTGATTCTAGTTCTTCTTTGTCATACAGGCAGTGTGACTGGTGACAGACAGATTTTTAAAGAAGCAGTTCCCATTGCCTTCAACAGGAAATATTAGGTATTGGAGTCTGAAAACCAATGACCACATCATCAAAATAATGGCCACATTATCGAAGTTTAAATAGATTATTGGATTTTTAAAAGTATATTGAGAAATTAATTGGCAAACAATTGTTTCCCTATATGCGTTTATTACACTGAGAATAATGTTCCGCCCAGTGAGATCTTATTTCACAGTTGCTACCTATTCTTCTAATTTCCTAACTGAGTGAATTATACACCATGGACCAGTTTCAGCAATGACGTAAAGATTGCCTGGAAGAATTTAACTTTGATAGTAATTGGGTTAAAACCAGTATTGATGTTATCATTCTCAGATCACAATCAGTGTATATCTCAAAAAATTGGTTTAATATTCTATAGAAGTGGAATAGTGGCAGAAAAAAAAAGAGTTGTCAGCATTTTAGTTATTTACTAAAACATCCTTGTTTCTCAGAATTCTTTTACAACGCAATAGTTGCTAAGGTAACCCTTCTCTAATACTAATACATTGTTTGAGGAGAGAACATACCTTTAATTGTTAAACAGCAAAATGTCCTCTTCTGAATTTTTAACTGGAATGTAAACTTAAAAAGGGAATTTTTACTCATCTAAATTCAGCCATATTATATTAAGTTTATGGTGATGTACTTGAAATGACAGTTTGTCTCCCCTGCCATTCCACAAGTGGTTTGTGCTCACACATCTGAATTTGTTAATTCAAATCCTTGTGTTTGTCCAGTGGGACTGCACAGGTAGTCTGAAAGATGCAAAACAACTTCAAATTAAATAGTAAATAGTGGAAGAAAGCTAAGAACACGCTCATATGATCTTCTTGGCAATTAGGTATCGTCAATGTGTAATAGTGTACAAAAACAGAAAAGATTTTTCTCAAAATACTAGATTGACTCTTCAGGAATGCATGGCAGTCATCACAGCTAATTTACCCGACTTGCTTGACATTGCTTCATAAGTGTAATTTATGCAGTATATCTCAATTACGTTTCATTTTTGGTATTGAGAACCTTCAGAAAGGGTTTTTATTCTTATTTAAACAAACAGATCATCTCATGGGGCTTCACTGTGCAGGGCAGGTGGAAGAAATCCCACGAGCAGTAGCAAGGCAGATCTCTTCAGCGAGTGTTTGTGACCAGTGTTTCCTTGCAGAGTTGTACACCACCCTCCCCACCACCACCACCCCCGCTTCTTTTTTCCCCTCTTCTGTGGCAGATTGTAATGTTTGTCCCTCACGCCCAGGAAAAAAACTTACTAAGATACATACACAGTGATCAGTGCTTGTAAGTAATGCCTTTTTTAATGTCACCTTAATTCTTTTTTGGTTTATTTGTGAAACAGTGCTTTGTCAAGCATTCAAAGGAGTGTTTTCAATCATATGGTTTTGAAGCACACTTTCTGTCTTGATCAAAGGATAGACTTGTGGTTTGCCAGTACCTCTCAGTCTAGTAGGCTAATGCAGAAAAAAAAATTTGGGTTCAACAGAATGAAAGCAATGTCTGCAGTTCATGGAAAATCATATTTTTTATGGGCTGGAAAATTCAGGTGGAACCAATGCTTCACACTTCGGCTCTTTATTTAAACTGATAATAAACCACGCATCTAACCACTTCCTAGATTGCGATGAATAGCAGCCTGTGAAACCACAATTAAGTAAAGCTTAGAAAACCACAGTTTTTGATGTCTGTGTTCTGTAATTAGTTCCATATATTCTACATGAAATCGACAGAAACACCCAGTATTCCTGAATCAGTGAACAGGAAAATAAGAGACTGAGGGAGAAAATAATTTAAGTACAAACACAAGCAAAAAAATATGTTTCAGTGTGTAAATATTCATTTTCAACTTGGTGTTAAAAATCCTTTTGTAAAAAGGGTACGTGTGAGAACAGAATAAGCAAAGCTTCTGTGGAAGGCTTTTCAACTCTCAAAATTATACCTTTGAAATTATAACAATTTGCCTTTTTAAAATGTGGTAGGTAGAAAGTACTCTGTGAATGAGCTTAAGATGAGTGCAGCATTAGTGTGTGGCACTTCCTTTTTTTGTGCAGATAAATATCTTGACTTTGTAGCTTTACAGTGCGGTGAATGTGCAAGAACAGCGAAGGAATGGGAAAGGAGATGCAGCTGTGTGCGGGCAGAGGGAGATCCCTTTAAGTCAGTGTGATAGTGCTAGTAGTTCTGATTGCAGGACCAGGGCCATAATCGGTGCCTGAGGAGACTCGTTTAAAACATTACAAGGATGATTAATGGCCTGGTTGAAAACATACATCACCATGATTTTTCCATCATTTCTGTTACAGAGAGCGCCACCCTTATGCAAATTATGTTAGCCAGCCCTAATTAATGTAATTTCTTATTAAAAAAATAAATCAAAAGACTTGGTCTAGTTGACCAGACCAGTTAGAGGTAATTTTGGCCACTTCTTTGGACAGTGACAGTGTTATAACCAAAGTCCTTCCAGGCTTAATGGAAGTCAATTGATTTACTGGCAGTCTTCAAGAGAATGAGATTTGCTCTACAGCATACATGATTTGTTAATGCTATGGGTTTATTACTTGGCAGATTTAATCTTTCCTTCTTTTCTTTTTTTTTTTTTCCACATGTGTCAAGGAAAGGGCTGAGAAGGGGTCGTATTCATAAAGGAAAACATTATTTATGTATTATAATAAAAATAATTAGACTGTTTTAATTATTTTTTTAATAACACCAAGAATGAGGCTGAGGCAGTTACTTGTAGAGATGCCTTAAAATTCAAACTGTTCCGTTTTAATAGATTTGTTCATGCTGTAAGCAGCGCAAAAATTCATGGGAGCCTTCTAGAAATAGAGTGAAGGAGTCTGCTTTCAAACCATCTTTGGAAGATCCATTTAAAATAGGGGCCATAGCGATTGAAAAAGTGGAGCATGACAGAAATGCATCTCCTTTTATTTTATAGCTGATGCTAAAACCATCTTCTTAAATGGGTTATATTACATACTATTTTGAGGCTTCAAAGACACACTAAATGGTACTGCCAAAGCAGCTACTGCTGCTCCTGAGGAACCAACTTTTATTAAAAACCCATGACTTCCTACTTTTCTTCGTGAGAAAGTGGTTAAAGTCCAAAATTGGAATACTTTCATTAATTTTCATATTCTCATTTGAGTTAAGGGCCTGTGGTTTGACATGTGACAAAAAAAACCCTCCATATTTTTCTACCAAATATTCTTTGTTTAGGTATACAGGCATGCAGTTACTGTTTTTTATTACAGCATTAATAGAATAAACTTAAAGGGTTAAAATGTACAAATGGAGGATGTACAATCACAGAGGAAAAAGGAGTATTGGAGTTCGGTATTGTATACAGAAGAATTTGGGGCATAGCTAGTCAATAGTGCAGATTTTAGAATGATTTAGGATTACTTTGTTTCTAGAATTCAGCATTGTCCTTGGCATGTTTTTACGTGTTTTCTAGAAACAGTGAAGTTACCAGAGAAATGATGTGTAATGCAATCACAGAAACCCAAGGTTGGAAGGGAACTCAGGAGGGTCTTTTCTGAGCCATTGTCCTGCTCTAAGCAGGGAGTAGATAAGCCAAGCTCGCTCTTCCTAGATATTTGTACTGTCCTTGAAGATCAGGGACAAACATTTTAGAGATTTCTCCGATCATCTGTTGCAGTGCTTCACACAGTATGACATTTTTTTCTAATGTGTAACACAAATCTTTCCTGTCACTGATGGACTAGGCAACAGCTGATCATCTGAGGCTCTCATTACGTTTTTGTTACCACATCTACTGTCAGCCTAGTCTTGTCAAGATCAAAGAAACTTGTATCACTCAATCTTATATCATAGTTCATGTTTCCCTTTCCTTCTTGCTTTTCCTCTGAATATTCCCTTTCTCTCTGCCTAAATCTTACAAGTGCTGAAGATATAGCTGAACACTGTATTTCAGCGGGACCTCTCTGGCAGCTCAGTAATCTAGCTTTATGGTGCTGATCTCAATGACATTTGCCTTTTTTGTAGCAGGATCACGTTGTCTCCTGTTCAGGTTTTGGTGCCCTGTAACACTGTTTATTCTACTTCAGATCTTCTATACTTACGATTTTGCATTTATGCTTTTAATGTTTTACTCCTAAATGCAAGAGGGTTTGGGAATTTTTTTTTTTATTTCTTTTATTAAGCATACTTTCCCAATTAATTTTGTCTTTTAGTTGTTGTGTAATCACATATACTGTGCTTGTGTGCATAATATATGTGAAAGTATAATGGGGTAACATGAGATGGGAATTAAGAGATATAGTGGACAGTAGGTAGGTAGGTAGAAGTGATATAGCTGAATATTAAGAGTACATCAGGACAACATTATGGTTATTGGTATAGAGCTATAAAAGCTAGCTCACAAATTTTAAGTCTGGCTTATTCAAATGGTGTGGGAATCTTTACATGGGCAATGTAGCCATAGTCTCTACCGTGCTTTTTGGGTTGCAATGTGTACGTTACATACAAAGCAAATTTAAATAAGACAAACAGTACAAAATATTCTTCTTCACAAATCCTAAAATCTGGTCAATCTCTAACGTGTTTGATGACACTAAGAACTGATATGTGAGTACAGAGCTGAGGTTCCTTCCCTGTAAAGTAATGTTTTGCTCCAGGACTTTCTACCTTCAAGGCAGGACAAGCTCTGATTTGCAGTGTCTGCTGTACAGGAATGTTGGGTGTGTTCCTTTTATTGTGATACGAAATGAACAGAACCTGTTGTGGAATGCAATTTAACATGTATACCGAAGGATCAAATGAAAACTGCATGTACTGTAGAAGACATTTTCATTGTCCTTGCCAAACACACTTTCCAGTTGTAATAAACAGTCATTCCTGGTGTTTAATGTTTGATGAACCTCCTGTGAACCTACTGGGATAAGTAAACATTTTCTTAACAACAGCTACCCATTTCTAACACCTAGAGGGAGTTTTGAAGAGCAGTTCCTTCCCTGACTCCCGACACATGCTTGTTGTTCCATTTGGCTAAGCTTTTTATAAGTATTCACGTATTTTGAGTAAAATGAGTAATTTAAAAAAAGGTCTGCAAACATGTTGTCCTTTAATTATGGCTGACCACATTCCCTGTTATAGCAGAATACAAAAAACTTTTTTCTATTCAGAACAGCTGCATTTATGTTGACTATTTATTCCTTATAAACTGTCCATCAAGTCAGAACTAGAGCTTTGTGTACAGAACAACAAAAAAAAAATCACAAATGTAACAGATGCAAGTGTGCTTACTGTATGAATTTTGGGTGTGTGTATAAATGAAGTGATTATTAATCACGGTAACCCCATTTGCAATAAGATTTGAGCAAAGATTCATTGTGCTACATCCATGTGCTCACTGCGTTCTGATTGTGGGAATCTCTTTTTGCATGGACTCATTTGTGCACTGAGGCTTTTAAATCGCTGATTGCCCAATTGCAGTGATATTCCTCCTTTTATATGATAATTTAACATTTTAAGCATAATTCAGATTGTTCTGTTGCAAATCCTTCTCCTAATGGAAGTAAAAGCTATTCTACATTTCGGCCTACAACAGGTATGTAGTCAGGACTTGCACAGTATCAAAGTTTCCGTGAAAGAAGTTAATCTGTTTGGGATTCTTTTGGTTCTCCCTTTCTGCTAAACTTCAGCTAAATCTTGGAGCGAGGTGTCTCTGTACACTAAATATGTCTTTTGATCTGAACTTTAAAAAAAACTTATTAGGATCTCATTATAAATACAGAGAAAAGAGATTCTCTTTCTTGCTGTCTCTGTGATTGATATATAATTCGTTATAAGGTTTCCTTTCTAGAAAGGAATTGCAGGTGTAACACAGCATTCATCAAAATAGGACATTCTAGAAAATATCATTTAATGGACAAATATATCAATTGCAATGCTACTATACTATATATAAAGAAGAATTAATCAGATTCACCTCATAGAATGAAGGTGAATATATACCCTATGTTGGATAAGGTATATAATAATAGTTATACATCTACACATTTTTGCATTTAGGTTTATATCACAAAAGGAAGGTAAAGTGTTTGTTTACACCAGCGTTTGAAAAACACTTCTTATTCAGGTGTCTACTCATACATGCATTCGAGTATCTTTGGACATCCATGAAAGAATGTTTTAGTGCAAAGTGTTGCCGTTACTGTTATAAACACTCATGAAGTACCCTACTGCCTTAATAACAAGCACAATTCAAGCACAAAACAAAAAAAAAGTTACCTCAAGAGCTTATAGTTGAAATATAACAAGGTGGTAGTGGGTGTATACAGAAAGCCATGAAGCAATGAAAGAATGAAGTAGTTTTAGAAGGGTCTCTGTAGAGTTCTCTCTGGCTCCTAAGTGAGAGCAGTATGAGGAGGAAACAGCAAGTAATCAGAGTTCTGCCCTGGCGATAGGTATGAGACTGCAGCTGGCCTTTAACAATGAGAGATGACAGATAAGCAGAGGGTAGACTTTAAATGTCCTTAAATACTATGATGAGTAGTTTGTATAGTAAGGAAGAGTTGATAGGAAGGTGCTAAGATAGGGAGGGCAGTTTAGGAAAGTACTTTGTGTTTTCAAAACCTGGCATTCAGGAATCAGAAGCAGTACCGTGTGTGTTAACCTACTGTACTGAGCAGAGGTGTGTCACGGCAGAAGCCTGCTGACAACGTCTGCTACAAGTGATTCAGACAAACTTTTAGCAAATGCTTATAAAGGACACACATTCACTCACACGTTCAACACATTGAAATGATTTATTGCAGCTGTTAATTTGTTTAGGACACTGTTGTGGTTTAGCCCCAGTCAGCAACCCAGTCAGCACCACGCAGCCACTTGCTCACTCCTCCCTGGTGGGATGGGGGAGAGAATCAGAAGAGTAAAAGTGAGGCAACTCATGGTTTGAGGTAAAGACCGTTTAATAGGTAAAGCAAAAGCTGCATGCGGAAGCAAAGCACAACAAGGAATTCATTCACTCCTTCCCATGGGCAGGCAGGTGTTCAGCCGTCTCCAGGAAAGCAGGGCTCCATCTCGCATAACGGTTACTTGGGAAAACAAATGCCATTACTCCAAACGTGCCCCCCTTCCTCCTCCTTCCCCAGCTTTATATACTGAGCATGGCGTCATATGGTATGGAATATCCCATTGGACAGTTGGGGTCAGCTGTCCCGCTGTGTCCCCTCCCAGCTTCTTGTGCACCCGGCAGGGCATGGGGAGCTGAAAAAGTCCTTGACCAGTGTAAGCGCTGCTTAGCAACAACTAAAACATCTCCACATTATCACCACTGTTTCCAGCACAAATCCAAAACACAGCCCCATGCTAGCTACTATGAAGAAAATTAACTCTATCCCAGCTGAAACCAGGGCAGACACTTCTGTAAATATATAAAACAATGCTGTCAGCCTTGGAGATGATGGTTTCTTAGATGTTGGGGTTTTTTGCTTGTTTTAGCACTATCCTGCAAGTCAAAGACATATTGCAGGAATTTCTCCAAACAAAGATTTTATGAGATGGGGGTGAGAGAAACTGTACTTCAGTAAATTATTTTGGGGCTTTGTTTTACCTATACACAGTCTGTTTTCAGCAGGTACTTTATATAAATGCACACACACACTTTGACTCTTTAAAATGTGTATATAGATATTAGTATTGCCTGTGGTCTGAATTAGACTAAATCTTTTTTTAAGTGTTCAAATAATACAAGAAAGAAAACTGTCTACTGGGTTTTAACTTTTTAAGTTGCAGTTGTACTCCGTCTATGTGCACGTGCAAGAGGTAAATAAACGTCTAGTTAGTTTTAAATGTATTGCGTGTTTGGTTTGAGAATGTTATAATGCAAATTTCTCTGAAGTTCAGAAATCAAAATATTTTGCAGTTGTTACTAGCGTACAAAAGGTAGACCTTTTCTTATGGCATAAATATATATACTTTTATGGAGTGGGGAGAGCTCACTGTAAATTTTGGTTAAAGTCTCACTTAGAGGAGAGAGATACATAAACAAGAAGGTAATGCTCACTGAAAATTTCGGGTTAGCAAGTAGTTATGGTTTAGATATTACTCTTCTACTAGTATACTTTATAGGAACCAAAACCCAGGGATTATAGACCGAAAATTAGTTTGCATATCTACAGTAATCTGAAAACAACATGAAAGACAAGTTATTTGAGGGAGGAACTTACGATGAAAACTGACATACTGATGTCTCTTTGAAATTTTTTATGCCATGGAGATACTCTATGCCATAGCTGTTTTATACTATTAGACCTGATTCATTACAGACTAAGTATTTGTTTTTAAATGATCCCCATTCAGCTCAGTGCATCAGGACACACTTTCAGCATAAGGCTGGGTGTTTGGCTACTGAGTCATAATATGTCCACGTCATGAGAGGTCTTGCATTTCCTTCAGTCTTCTATCTAGAATCTTGTCATCCTGCAGTATGGCCGCAAATTCGTAATGTATGCAAATGTAGTAAAAAACCTATGGCAAAGGTAGAAAGGCATTAAAGCTTGACTTCTTGCAGCTAGCAGGCTCAATCTCCAAGCTGTACAGAATCTAGGGTTTGCAGGCGTTATACGCTTCGTGGTTTGAGACCTCTGCAGTTGCCAGAGATGCTGGCGACGCAGCGTTCCAGCAGAATTCTTTGTACCTCTTCCTTCCTTAATTAAGCAAAAGAATAAATCAGTGAATGAAAGCTTTTGCCCAAAAGAGTACAAGAATCATGGGATCATTTTGTAGAAAAACAAATACTTTCAGTAGAGGACGAAAGAGAGAAATTTAGTAATTCTGCAGTGCTTATTAAATTCTGATGCAGTATTGTGCGCTGCTTCAGTGAGGCTTGCCAGGTGACGGAAAAAAATCCATAATTCCATGCAACTGTAAAGATAGTTCTCTGTGTATATATTTCCTAGGAATAGAAAATGCTACAGCTACTATAATGAAGTGTATTGACAATAAAGTCTTCCATACAATACAGTGATGTGAGCATTAGTTTTCTCCTTTTTGCCTCTAAAGTGAGGTAGTGTGGATTATTGCTGATACATGTGATCACAGGAAAAAGCAAAATGTATTCTCATACGTATATACACATAAATATATGTGGAGCAGAGAGCTATGAAGATAACCAAGGGACTGGAGCATCTCTTATGAGAGGCTGAGGGTCCTGGGTTTGTTCAGTATGGAAAAGAGAAGACTGAGGGGGGGGGATCTTGTTAATGCTTATAGATATCTGAAGGGTGGGTGTCAGGAGGATTGGGCCAGACTCTTTTCAGTGGTGCCCAACGACAGGACAAGGGGCAATGGGCACAAGTTGGAACACAGGAATTTCCACCTGAATATGAGGAAAAACTTCTTTCCTGTGAGGGTGCCAGAGCAGTGGCACAGGCTGCCCAGGGAGGGTGTGGAGTCTCCTTCCCTGGAGACATTCAAAACCCACCTGGACACGGTCCTGTGCCTCCTGCTCTAGGTGTCCCTGCTCAAGAAGGGGGGTTGGACAAGGTAATCTCCAGAGGCCCCTTCCAACCCCTACCAGTCTGTGATTCTGTGTACACATATGTGATTATAGATCACTAATTTATTGAGAGAATTAACCAAATCACTGAAGTTTGGTGTTTTGTTTTTTTTTTTTTTTTAAATGGCTTCCAGAAGTTATTGCCATTAATGCCATCCTCTGGGTTTTTATGAACTTGCTCTAGATAAATGTCATCTTTGTCTTCATAAGAGTGGCTTGTTCACAAGTGTGAATTTCAAAGGGTGTCAGGGTGCACAGGCTTCAGGCAAAAGCTGCAATTTGCCAGGAGAACGCTAATGATTAGTGCTATCCTGGGCTTATTTTTATGCTGCTAATTTCCTTGAGAGCATCTCCCTGTTGTTTCCAGCACAATTAGGATTCCAGCCCTTCTCTGTGGACTGCACAGAAACTCTGTTTGGGGGAATATTTCAAACTTTTAAGAAAATAGATTTTCATCTCAAAACTTTAACCTGAGGAAATGGTAAGCTGCTCCCTACACTACTTTTACGCATCTTTATTCTTTTATTCACACCTGTGACAGGCAAAGACAGAAAGGCACAAACACATTCACTTTCCCTTGTGACCTTTCTCCTGTTGGTGGTTACAGAAAGGAGGGTAGAAATTATGCGTAATTTGGGAAGCAATGCGTAAAGTGCCATAACAAAAATACTGATGCAGAGTCTGGAAAGCAATCTCTGTCTGGCTTTAAGACGTATATTGGTGCAAGAGCATGGATACTCAGCAATAAAGTCCTCAGTGAGATAAAAAGGAAAGCCCTGCATGCATATAAAGAGAGGCTGGACAAGTGTTTGATAAGCAGTTGTAGCACTGTTAAGAACAGAACATTTAGGGAGCCTGTGAAAGGCAGAGAGCTGGAGGCTCAGTAAGGAAAGAAGAGGCTGTCATTGTGCATTCTGGATTTCATGTGCAGTTGCTGATTAAAGTGGGGAGGATTGGTACCCCTACCTGTATGTCATTCGACTAGCAGAAGTTACATCCCTGAAGTGAGGATAGCTGAACGAGATGCATGTCTACTTCAGTGCCACTGGAGCTTAATTTACCAGACTACCTACTTAGCAGCCCTGAAGCTGCTGTGTCGTCTCTCATGCAACTGTCCTCACTGCTGTGACAGTGACTTCAGCTAAAGAAGTAGTGATGCAGTGGATGGGAACTGCACTGGCCTTCCTGGCTTTCATCTCTGGAAGTAAACATTCCCTTCATCCTTGCCTTATTCCCTCACTTTGGCAGCCTGAATTATCTGCCTTTGCTCCTTCTTTTTGTCATTCCTTTGCTGGAGGTACAAGAGGATGATCCTGGAACTGGATTTCTCTGCTTTGGCGGTTGTGCCTGGCCCAGCTACAGATGATCTCCACTTTCTTCTACATTGCTACTTGAATAGGGCTAACATTTTGCATAGCACCGGTGCAGGTTAATGTTGCACAGAGACGTCTTTACAGGTGACAGACTTTCACAAATGGATTAGGTTTTGTGTACTGCATACAATCGAGCAAATAAAAGTTTGTGCTTTTTCAGGTAGGTCTAGAGGCTTTTCACAGTTATTACTGCATGTACTTACGGGAGAAAAGAAAGAGCTATTGTTATGCCAAGAAGCTTCTATGCCCTCAGGGCAAACTTGGAAAAAGTTGATATCTGCTCTCCTTCATAGCATCTAAAGGTGCTAATAGGAGGGCTACCTCTGATTATAAATGAAGAAAACAGGCTTTATTGTGTTTCAAGAATGTGCTTGTACTATTAGTTTCAAACGCATATCTCTAAATCTAAGCAGGACTTGGAGTGTTCCTGCATAATAATAATAATAATAATAATAATAATAAAGCTGTAAGGCTATTTCATTAGAAGAAATACGTTATTTCTTTCAAAGTACTGATCCTAGTTGGTTTTCAGAGGAGGGGAGGTTCCTCTGAGGTTTTCTTTGTTACACAGTCCCTTCTAGCCTGATTAAACCATACAGGTGTTTAATAGTTTCTCCAAACTCCGCCAACTTACAAATGGATTTTCACTGAGAAACTGTTTGACAATGTTTTCTTCAGAAAAGAAATGAAAAAGATGAGGTTTCCTTTTGTGGGGAAGGAATTATTATTATTCACTACTTCTAAATGTCCTGTCATGCCAAGTATTTGATTCACTTGTTTTTGTTGTTCCAGTCTGAACTCAGTGATTGCATTATTAAACATGAACTTCCTCACCTGAGCTGCAGCAAACGAACAAAATCACTTCTTGCCCCTCTTTTAGCTGGAAAAGGCTAGTGCCAGTACCTTGACAGTCCTATCCTATGAGATAGGAGCAAAAGGAAGGTTTTGCTTCGATCATGATGGTGCTTAAGAGCTGGTCTTGTGTAGATTGTAGGTGAATGCTGTTCTGAATTATTTTTGGAGCAGGTTCAGTGCAAGTGAAGAACAGATGGATAGTGGCAGAACAGGAAAGGTTATAACATACAGTCTATCTAAAATACTTCTGGATGCTTCAGATAAACCAATAATAAGCATCTAATAAATGTTTATTGTATTCATTCTCTCACAGAACTTGTGAGATCAAGGAATTGCATTTAAGTTCATTTTACAGATTTGATAAGGCTGTGTTACAAACCTCCGTGCTATGAAATTCCTGGTGCCAGAGTAAATCTAAAAAAGTTTGTGTTAGTGGCCACTGTGCTTTTGGTTGTGATGGCTTAGCTGTTGGAGGTCTGTGCTGTGAATAATATTGTGGTTAAAGAAAAAAGGAACTGAGAAATATTCTTTTTCAGAACGATTACTTCTTGCTTATAATGCAGCCACATACATAGTCATGCTGGCATAGCAAGGCAGTGCTACTGCCAGATGCTTTACACCATGGAGCTGTGGCCTAAATACTCTGCTCAGGATCATACAGGAAATATGTGTCAGAACAAGAAGTTAATCACAGTCTTCAAGTTAGGCTACATACTAAATCATCTTTTAGGTTTGAGCTTCAACTAGCTAATTTCAAAATCATTTGTTACAGTTTTTGTTCAGATTTACTGCTTCGCTGATGGTTGCCTTCATATTCTATTGATAAGTGTCCTACCCTTTCCCCTTTGAGAAAGAGGCTAGATGGAGTAGCTTTGACTCCTTTAATAGGGCACAACTAACATTATGAGCACCCTAAAATGCATTTTACTCCCTAAGTTTCTTCTGGGGTACTGTTGTATATAATCTTCATGGCTGGATAGTTTTGTGAAGTTAGTCTTTGTATTATTACCTTCCTTTTTTCCAAGCCCATATCTTAAACTGTTGCCTAAATTTGGTCCTATTTGCCTGTCTTTTATGCTTGTAAACTCCTTAGGGGATTTCTATAAGGTACTTGTTTTGATAGAGTGAAGTACGCATACAAAAATACAATATAGGTCTGTCTAATGACCTAATGACAATTCTGTTTCATCCAAAACTAATTGTCATTCTTGGCTACTCAACAGGGCAGCAGAAGCCCTGTTTTCTGCCCTGGTTTTCATCCTGAATAA
Organism: Phalacrocorax aristotelis; assembly: GCF_949628215.1. Classification (NCBI taxonomy): domain Eukaryota; kingdom Metazoa; phylum Chordata; class Aves; order Suliformes; family Phalacrocoracidae; genus Phalacrocorax; species Phalacrocorax aristotelis. The sequence goes on along the minus strand of NC_134279.1, from coordinate 37,099,638 downwards.
TTTAACTAACCATAAAGATGCAACTGTTTGGCTCTATCTTGGTTTTAAACACATTTATTCTTATTAAGGTAAATTGAAATTGTTTCCTGGGCACAGAAACAAAAGCCACAGACTGTTTTGTTTATTAGAGGAATCACATTAAAATACAGACCTTGTTGATGTGTTTTTCAAATCTGTCTTGACAGAAATTATTCATGCTCAGGCAAAAAAATAAAAAAGGTGATGTCAAGCCTAAAACATGGTATTAATCAAGGATGTGCTGCTATGACAGAGAAAGTGTTTACTATTGATTAGTATTTATTGTAGAAAACCTTGGAGAACAACAATTCCCAGTAAGTGATCTCCATCAGGAAAGCTATTTTGGGTAGCTGCTATACCTAAGCAAGGGTCTGCTGTCTTGGGTTATGTCTCCCCTGTCAGATAAAGAGATGTTTGTTATATGAAAGGTTGATTATGCGCTACCTGACCTGTTAGGGGAGACATGATATAGTTCTGCAGAGTAAGTTAGGTGATGCCAGCTATAGAATAGATGTAGAGTTGACAGATAGTTACTTCACTGTAAAGTCATCTTTATTGTCTCCATCAACATTGTGCAGCAAAACAGCTAGAGCTTATTGGTGGTCCTCCTGTGAGACTTTCACATCACTCTTCTGGAGTGAAATTGCATCTCTGAGACCTACGGAGTACTGGTGTCGTCGCACTGCACAGGGTGTGGCTTGACAACCTCAGTTTGTGTCAGGCATTCAGGGGGAGGCAAGGGTCAGAGTAGGAATGTCGAGAGAGATGTGGATTAAATTCTAGGCACATGGCTTTTTATCTGACATTATTTAATTGGAAGGAGTTACAATAGAAGTGAGGGACTTGCTGTAAAGTGAGGCAGTTCCACTGAAAGAACATTCCAGCATTTTGAAGTTGCAGTTGTGATGCTACGTTTCAGAGTTATGCTGAAGTTTTGTATTTGCTTGTTCTAAAAGGTATTTCCTGTCAATGAAATGGAGTTTTAATTTCTTGCATTAAGTAATTTCTGTTATCTTCTCTGAGACTAAAACCTTACTGCAGTTGTAGACATTGCCTGTAGAACACTGGAAAAACTTTGAGAATACTAAGTTATAAAGTTAAATAAAGTTTATAAGTTACTAAATTATAAGTTAAATTATAAGTTAAATTATAAGTTAAATTATAAGTTAAATTATAAGTTAAATTATAAGTTAAAGTTATAAAGTTATATAAAGTTTATAAGTTACTAAATTATAGATGGTATAAAATTCCAAGACATAATTTTATTGAAGGGAAGGAGTACCATTTATGCTGCCCTGGATGTTCTGTCCAAAAGATTTAAATTATAAAATAAATAGTGCCTATAAGTAAGTGAAAACAATGTAGAATATAATTTGAATTGCTCTTTGTATTAAACAATTTATTGAATTGAGATTTCGTGAAGGTTATTACATTATAAATTATGGCATTTATAGCTTTATGATATCAATTATCTTTAATTTTTGGTACATTTTAACTGTCATTTAAATTGACTACATTAAGAGGTTATTGGGAAAAACATTCTTAATCTTGGTATTTTAACTACTTTATTACAAAATGTTCATCTTCGAAGTTGTGCAATTTTGCTGTTTCAACTACTTTGGTTTGCTGTAAGAATGATTAGAAAGTGATGACAACTTTAATTGTGTTGCCGTTAAGCGCAATGATTCACCATTTCCTCATAACGTTTTAACTCAGGAAAATGCCTGCTGAATCCAGAATAACATAAATTGATGGGTTAGTTCCTGTATATGTATTGCTAAGTGTGCATGTTCTAAGTTGTGAATGTGCAAATAGATTCTAGACCAATGGATCTTCATCTGGAATCCATCTATTTCAGTGGCAACAAAAAAAATCCCAGTAGAAGTGAGACACTGAAGTAAATTCTTCAGCCAGAAACAAAAGATAAAGTTTGGGGTGTTGTGTGTCCCCCCCACCCCCAGGTACTAGTTCTACCATTTGATCCTTATTTTGTTTTTTACCTTAGTAAACCCCTACACCTTCAAACCAGGAAATGTGACTGTTACAAATGCATCATTGTGGAGAAAAACAGGAAGAAAAATTTTGGAATATTTATTTTTTTGACCATCTGAATTATAGTGTCACAGCACTATTTTGAAACTTGCTGAGTAGCATGTTTTGCTAAAGGCAAATATTTAAATTATAGACCAGAATCTGTTGCTTTATTATCATAACCTAATAGATGGATCAACATATTATTATTTTTAATGGGGCCAGTGGAGAGAAGAGAAAAAGAAATATTTAACTTCTGAAATCTACTTTCATCCAGAATGGGAAGAAACTACTTCACTCACTCTATTGGAAATGCTGCTAGATTAGCAAAATGACAATATGGTAAAGTTAAAGTAGCAGCACACTAGATCTATGTTTTGTATTATCTTTGCAAGACTCCCGGTTAAAAAGCAACACAAATCATTCTAGTGACTGCATTCTTGAAGATGGAGAGAGAAAAACCCTTAAAGCAAAGAATGGGAAGGGCACAGTGGTTACTTCCATTTGCTGTCCTTTCAACCACATATTTAGCTGAAACCAAAACTGCATATTTAATAGAACTGAGAGCACAGAAAGGAAAATATAATTACTGGTATGAAATACAGCTATCACAGGCATATGTATTTTTGAAAACTGCTATTTCGTGTGTAGTGTTGCAAGGATTGTTTTATTAAATAATTTTTTCCTGCATAAGTGTTACATTTCTCAACAATTTCTCTGATCATTTTGAAGAGGTAAATGAATAAAATTGATCTGACATTATGGATGGAAAAAATTACAGTATGGATACACTTCACATTAGGGTACTGAGAGTGCCATTTTGACTCTAAATGGTGTGAGGATTTTTAAGTATGTGTAAATATAGATATATAAAAAGACATTAATAAATATATCAATAGAAAAATATGTAAATGTTGTGCAGTACTAACAGGCACTGCACAGGGAACGGACTAGAAGCATGTTAGTTCACTTACTGGAGGAACATTCAGTCCTTCATTCTTAATATGTTGTAGGGTTGTAGGAAAATTCGGCAAGGGACCTCAGGAGGTCTCTAACCCACTGCTCGGGGTGGGGTCAGTTCTGAGGTCACACCATTGCTCAGGGCTTTATTCAGTCAGGTATTGAAAGCTTCCAGTGATGGATACTGCACAGCCTCTCTGGGCAACCTTTTCCAAAACCTGACTGTACTTACAGTGATTACATTTTCCCTAGATCTTATATGGACCACACTTGAAAGCAGTGATGCGTGCAGCATTGCTCGTTTAAGTTCAAGATTTCTTGTCCTTCCCATCCCATAAATCAGCAGTAATTTAAAATCTTTCTACATCCTTCTGACATGGTCCAGATAAATTGCTCCAGTGTAGTACTGTGGACATAATCTCTGTAGTGATGTCTGCCTGTAGAAAAGCCTAAAGAAACTTGTCGTGGTGCAGCAGCAGCTTCCAGCTTAGACTTCCCTTCCTGCCTTTTTTAATTCTTTTGAAAATACGAATCAATGCATAATTTTTAAACAGATTGTAGAGTGAGAAAAACCAGAAGTCTCACTTTGCTTGAATTGCCTGTAACTGAGTAACCCTGATCCAGTGAGTTTGTCAGTGAGATCTGTGCTGCAGGAAAGTACATAGACTTTTTCAGTACTCAATTTCACTATTTAAGTACTTTTGATATCCTTGGGAACATTTTTTTTTCTTCCTAAGGGAGAAATAATTGTAGTTGTTATTACTCTGTTAATTATTGTTTAACCAGAAACATGATTCTTAGTACCGTATGAAGCACAACTGGTGCTTTTTTTCATCTATGGATGAGAGCGGGAATATTTGCTATTTTTGTACTAGGGTATGTTCATATTTTACATTGAAAGACAAGAAGACAAAGATTGTGGCTAGGTATCATAGGAAGGGCAGCACATGAAATATGTGATTCCTCAGATTTCTAGAGCGTTACAGTAATTGCCTGTAATGGGGCCATATTTTCAAATCACTCTGTTCTGTTTCTAAAATCTTGTCCGTCACTCTGAACTTCTTCAAAGAACAGGTATAGTGGCATGCTATCTTAAAGGCTAGAAATGTAAGAAGTGGGAAAACTGTCTAGTGGAAGTTTGTTTACACTTATCACTGAAGAATAATTAGGTACTTTTTGACTCTTGTCATTTGTCTTATTAGGTAAACTGTACATTGGAAACAAGCTAGCCACTTATAAACTTTCCCAGCTATGTAACTTCGTAAAGTACAGCACTTCATCAAAGCAGATCCATTAACCCTCTGACTGGTACTCTTCTCTTGGCTTTGATTGCAGCACCACACAGAAGCACCTAGCCCATCATTGCTCCCCCCATCAGCTTTACCGTTAGATGTATTAAACAATGCCGTTGCTGGATTTAGTACTGTGGAAGAACTTATCCGGTACCTTGAACCAGATCGGTGGCAACTGGATTTGGAAGATTTGTACAGGCCAACGTGGCAACTTCTTGGAAAGGCATATATTCATGGGAGGAAATCAAGAGGTAAATTTCTCTTCTGTCTGGCCTTGCAGCTTTCTACAGGTGTGCTTTCTTAACAAAGAAACAGTAATTAAGAGCATTCTTCACCTTGAATTTTCATTCTGTTAGATATACAGCTAGAATACATCAGAAGTATAGCAGAGATCATTGTTCTTAGCTATTCTTACCCTTATATTATCTGAAAAAGGACAATCACTAAACTCAAAACCTAAAGGAATTGAGCAGGATAAAGTACCAAAGTAACAAGGGGGGGGGGGGAACAGAAGCAGATAGGGTAGTTTTGTGTAGGGAAGCTGGGAGATCTTTCTTTCCAAAAAGTAGCAGGGCATCTTGGCTGGGTGACATACTCTAACTTAGTGAGTTTCTTTTTTTATGGAGGGCAAAAACTTTATTTTTTTGTTTGGGGTAGGTAATTTCTTACACTTACTACGTCATGTGAATGTTTGGTTTAGTTCCTTAGAATTGTTCCAGTCTCTACACCATATGAATTAAGACCAATTAGCTAAATGTTTCTCTTCTATGATATCTCATGAAATCCCTGTGTCCATGTCAAGTTTGATCATGCAGTTGTCAGTTTATGTATTTCAAGACTTGAGGAGCTATTTCTTGTTCAGCAAGTCATTTCCTTCCATCTACATTTGACGTTCATGAATTTTCTACCACATAGCATCCAGATACTGCCCACTATTTCATGTTTATGGATTCCATGTGGATGGGTAGCATGCAGACAATACCTCCTTCCTTGCCCACCATACAGCATGAAAATGAAACCATATGAGCATAAGTTAATAGACTCCTCTGTTGACAAATGTAAACTAGATTATCATCCAATCAGCAAGAAAAGGGAGGAAGTGAAACCTTTCATGACTCAAATTTAAGTTTTTGACAGCTAATTCTTGGATCAGAGTCTAAAAATCAACCCTTCTACCCTACCTGTATTGCTACAGCTATGCACACAGCAACAAAATCAAGAGTTAAAGAGGAGGAAGTCTCTTTAAAAGCTTTCGGCAATGGACCATGCCTTTCAGATAGTCATTTAACACTTTCCTAATTAAAGAGATTCAGTATTTGCCAAATGTATGCCATAAGCGTACAGTAAGTGGGAGAAAACCAAAATGTAATTTGTGAAACCTTACATAAACTAAAATGCAAGGGGTTGGATAACATCTATATAGACAAAAGCAACTCCCTGCAAGACATATCTTAGAAAGAAACTATCAGAGTAAATCTTTTAAAGACTTCTAATTAGATGCTGAAATAGATTTTTCTACTGAATAAACATATCATGGTATTGCCACATTTATCTTTAAGAGACCACCCTCAGACTGCATTACCGAGTGTGTAATGTAATAGCCTGAGGCAGAAAATATGTCCAGTTGAGATGACATAGTATTAACTGTTAGGTCTATTGAATAGATGGGGAAAGCAAACCTTTTTTTTCCCTTCTATTTTTAATGTTATTCCTTCTAGTAGTATGTTCACTGTATTTAAAAACCTTTTTAAGAAATGTTTGGGAGAAGTACATGCCCTAAAATGTTTGGGTTTTTTTGAACTCTTTGATTCTATAATTAGATCAGTTTTATTTTTGCAATATTCCAGTGTAAAAGCTAAATTGCTCTCCTGCTTTCATAGACAAACATCCGTTTACATCTAGATTAAATGAAAATGTAATTAAAAGTGTATGTTACTTTATGTAGAGTATTGTCCTCTACTCCTACTTAATAATTCATATGAAAAAGACTATATTTAGACAACCTAAATTCCACAGAACTTCTGTGTCTGATGTTTTCCCTGGATAAAATGCTTCCAAAAACTTCTAGCCAGGAAAGAAGAAACACCAAGTTCAGAGGCTTTGATGTCTAAATATAGTCCTAAATTCTTTCATAATATTAAACATACTTAAAAATAAAATATATTTTGCTGTGCAAAAAAACCCGATTCCATCACTTCCCACAGAAATCTATGCATAATCATTAGACCATATTCTGAAGTCTGCTCAAGACAGTCAAGAGAGTCACAATCCAACCGTAGTCCTTAGCAGATACTTTTCTCACATAGTTATATGACCTTTTTTTTTTTTTTTTTTTTTTTTTTTACACTCCTCACTTGGGTTTTTGTGACAGCCTTATCCTGTTGTAGGGGCCACTATGAAACTTTCACTCCCAGGAACATCTCCAAGGTGCTTAGGAATGAAAACCATCCTGCTGCTATCTGTGCCCACACACAAGTACCTCAACCAGAATTTAATTTGTTTCATTGACTTTGAGAGCAGCACCCAGCTGGAAAAATGTGTTGGGAAAGACTGTTCCCCATGGTACTTGATACACGTCCCAGAAGATGCCAGACAGTTGCATTGCCAGTTGCAGAACACAGTTACTTTCAGGCCGGTGCGAACATGAATTACTTCAGTTGTGTGTGCTAGTGAAGGCACACTTTTGAAATAGACTGTACTCTAGACCTACCTGCATGTACATTTTTTTCTCCCTTTTTTTCCTTATCCCCATATTTTTATTTTAGTGTTTCCCATTCATGTGCTACTGCAGAGCCTTCCACTCTTCCTGAGCTAGTGCTAGACAAAAGAACTTTGACTGTTGTGTCAAACATGATACATGAGTGGAAGCCAAGTTGGAGGAGTGTTTAAATGTTCACATTATAACAGGTACTGTAACTCAGTGCACTTGGGAAATCCACGTAACCTTTTATTGTGGTTAAGTAAACACTTTTAAGGGAATATATACATTCTCTCATCTACCTTTGTGTCCACAGTGTGCTAAAATAAATTTTGGACAGATGGATACTCTTTGAGAAAATAACAGCTTCATTCACACACTTCAAAGAAGTGATTATATAAGCAATAGGTAAATTTGCCACAGACCTTTTAATGCAATTGAATTACATAAGGTAGGGCAAGGGTTCATTGTGAGGTATAATAGCAATATACCTTAGTACATTGTAAAGCATGGAAACCAAACATGACATTTTTCATCTCTCCTGAAGCCTGCTGTAACAGTGAGGCACACTAAAACCCATCTGCCAAGAGATAATTGTATGTTCTTCCACAGAACTTTTTTAAAATTTGGGCCTGCAGGTCTGAGGGGTTCAGTTCAAATTCATTCCAATTTTGTGACAAAATGTGTTATACACTTGCTGCACCTTTTAGTGCATTGCCCGTTTCTCTACGCTATAACCACAGCTAGTATCAGGAAATGGAAGGATTTCTCAACTGCTGCCAGTCGGCAGGAGGTAACGGGGAAGCACACCACCACACGGGCATCTCTCTCCTGCTGGTTGGTGGGCTTGCTGGAAGAGGCATCAGTGCCCAACTCCCCGTTTCAGTTTCTCATGGTGAAGGGCTGAGCAGCAATGGTGTTAGGACGCATAAGCTTAGCTTCTTGAAATTTACTGTACCAAGCATGTCAGTCTCTGTAGAAATCTGCCAGTAGAAAGCACTGGCAGAGCTGGCATTTCTCTCAGTGTGGTTTAAGCACTTTATCCTCATTCAGACAGTTCACTTATATGTTTGAAAACCTAACAGGAGAAAGAAGTCCTTGATTAATGGAGGTAGGCATGTCCACCCTCTAAATGGCTTAGTCTAGAGCTATTAGCTGATCAGAAGAGCTTAAATAATTTCTAATTTCTCACAGTGAATCTGTCCCCTGGAAGTTTTGTGTCTCTTCTCCTCTGCTCCCTTCTCAGCTTTCTCCAAGGAATGCTCTTGCAGTGTGGGAGGCAGGCTGGCGTCCTATCAGAAACTTTATTGGAGTTATTACACACTCCTTGCTTTTAAAAATCAGATTGTTTATTTAGGAGACTATGTTAACCTGATAGTGATGGAATGAAGTGCCTCAGCTTGGCATTCACTGCAGTCAAGTGCCAGCAGAGAAAGGGCTTCAGTGTGTTTCACTGACCTTTCACAACAATAAACCCTTACTTATGGATCCCAGTATATGGATATGATCTGCAAAAGAAATGTTTGAAGACTGATGGAATGAAATTGCTGCCCAAAGATCTGCTCCGGGGACAGGACTAGTGAGCATTTCTACTAGAGAAATGCAGCTTCTAAATTATGTTTATTTCTTATGTGTTTAAATAGAGTTGAAAGGTATTCTCTGGCTTTGATAGGCTGAAGTTCTCCTTGGTGACCTCTAGAGGCTCTTTACATAGTCAGTAGAGGGGAAGAAAGGTATTTCTCTAGAGGGTGATTCAAATCAGGAACATATTTTAGCTTTATTTTATATCTTTTTATTTACGAACTGCTAGCAATAGCTATAAAATATTTGTCAAGTAATATCAATACACTGGGATTTTTTTTCCCTAGTTTCTTCTTGATTTAGCTCAAAACAAGTTGGTTTAAAGCTCTTCGCTGCTTTGTTCAAGATCTCTATTTCAGTTATCTCAGTAGCCGTATTATCCTAGGTTTTTCTTTTTCCTTGCTTCTTTTTTTACCAGATAGAGTACCTCTGTGACTTAGACATTACTGCTGTTCGTTAATGGCGGTAGGTTTGGAGAGAAACAGTTTAGACAAAAGGTCCCAGATCGTGATCATTATAGTCTGGCTTTTCTGAAATAAATGAATGACAGAATCACAGAATCCCAGGTTGGAAGGGAGCTCAGGGATCATCTAGTCCAACCTTTTGAGGAAGAGCACAGTCTAGACAAGATGGCCCAGCACCCTGTCCAGCCAAATCTTAAAGGTGTCCAACGTGGCCGAGTCAATCACTTCCCTGGGGAGATTATTCCAATGGGTGACTGTCCTCACTGTGAAAAATTTCCCTCTCGTGTCCAATGGGAATGTCCCCAAGAGCAACTTGTGTCTGTTCCCCCTTGTCCTCTCCATGTGAAATTACATTCACCACAGTAAAAAAAATGTATTATTTTTTTCACTGAACCAATCCAATTTTTTTCAGTCTCAACTGCCACTTTCAAGGCATGTTATTTCTTGGCTATGCAGCTAAAGGTGAACCTAAAGGAGCTTGCCCTGTTTTAGATCTTTTCATGAGCTTGCTGTTCAACCATTGGTCTAGTGAAACTTTAGCGTGATACAGTGAAAACATTTTATAGAGAAACTGGTGCCAAACATTTGTATCTTTAACTTGCACTTCAAGTTAGCTGCTTACAAGGAGGAGCTGTATTTTATTTCAGATACATCAAGTGAAAATGAAACCTAGAGAAGGAACAGGAATTCATATATGTGCTGCTGTGAAGGAGGAGGGGGGAAATGGAGCTGTTAATAGTTATATAGATACACACTTATTTGTTGTCTATACAGTATTCGCTGATGATGACATAACTTCTTGAAATTCTTAATCCATAGAAGTGAGTTCCTCTTAGATACAAATGGTTTGATTCTTTCTTGTACTTATATCACCCATGCAAAGATGAAATAATGGAAATTTTAGCAGGGAAGAAGTTTGAATGCTTTATGCAAATGAATGTAAAATGTGTTCGGAGGTTTGCAGGATTCTTAATTGCTGTGCGTGTGTTTCTCCAATCCAAAATCAATATAGAGTAGCATCACTGGAGCTCAGAGTATGAGCGTGAACAAAGGTTGATTTAAGAAAACACTTATTGCAATATAGTAGCCAAAGCTTGCTTTGTTTAACTTGAACCAGCTCTGCCAGAGCTATGAAATAATTGAATAGTGCTATACAATGATCATTCCGTTTAGGTTTCATGGTATTCGTATAACTGCAGTATTATACTTGTGTGCTGAACCTGTACTACCTGCACAAAAATGAACTTTCCTCAAGGGTTCTGCACTTCTGAAGCTGGTTTACCACCAGTGAAGCTGGATTACGAATCAGAAAAGCACCAGTTTGTTTGTCTTTTTGCAGTGGTTGATCTCAACCTCCTAAAGGAGGAGGTGCGGCTGTATAGTTGTACTCCTCGCAACTTCTCAGTGTCACTGAGGGAGGAGCTGAAGCGAACTGACACCATCTTCTGGCCATTGTGTCTTCTGGTAAAACGTTGTGGTGGAAACTGTGCCTGTTGTCATCAGAGTTGCAATGAGTGCCAATGTGTACCAACAAAAGTCACCAAAAAATACCATGAGGTGAGCACTTTTTTTACATTCACATGTTTGGAAATACTGAAAGCCAATTAAAGAATTTGTTTTTACTGTAGGAATGCACCAATATTAATATTTTTAAAATTTAGGTATTGCACTTAGTACATATTATTACCATTTTAATGAGGTGTTACATAAAAAAGTAATATCTTCCTTTTTAAAATATTTTTCTGTGAAACTATTAAGTCATTCCTGAGGTATTTGTTTACTGGTGCAGTTCAGACACATCACAACCACACCTCCTTGTTCAGCTTTCTCTAGTGGAAGATGTGAACTTTATGAAGGAACAGATATCTGTCCATTTCCATGGTTATAAATCTATAGCTAAAACTGTTTACAGTAGAATTATCTAATAATTCCATTGGGTTAAATCTACTATCAGCCCTTAAATAAAAATAAGTAGAAATACGAATCTTCATGACTCTCCTCTTTGATGAAAGCAAGTATCTGTTCAACATGTTATAATCAATTTTTTAAAGGGCTTGAGGTAAAAGCAAAAATAATAATTAGTGGGTGGAATAAATGAAGAAATTCAGCTGAGGAAATCCTGTTTTTTTTCAGTAGGCTTCCTATCATCCAATGTGTTTGCAGTTTATAGTCTAGGTGTGTGATGAAGCACTTGCTGTTTTCTTGATGCTTGGCTTCTTCTCCTTCAGGTTCTTCAGCTGAAGCCAAGGATTGGCGTCCGGGGATTGCATAAATCATTGACAGATGTACCCTTGGAACACCATGAGGAGTGTGACTGTGTGTGCAAAGGGAATACTGAAGGATAAACATGATTTAATTGTGCTGTTTTCTTTCAAAGCACATTCAATCAATGGCTGATTCTATTATGGGGCTTGTGCATTATCTCCTTCTGTAATCTCAGTTGTTTGCTTTGGGGATCTTCCATCTTCAAGATTTACAGTGAGCTCTAAAAAGAGGAGAAGCCAAACTGGGATTATGTGTTGTGCGACATCTCTGTTTGGAGGCCCAGTGAAAGGATGGGAGAAAGGCATCAATGAGGGATTTAAAATATATGTATTGTTTTTGTCCCCCACAATTTTCTTGACAATACATGGATTTATAATTTAGGAGTAAAAATAAAGTTAGAAGGCTCATATCATGGAGACTTGATCCTGCTGGCTGTCTCACTCCTACAGCTCCAGTACGTCTGGCCTCTGGTTGAAAACACCTGAAATCTTTCTTTCTGTGTTCAACTACTCCTATGTACTCTAAATCAAAGCGTTCTCTGTTGTATAAGCTTGGGTTACAACAGACTGTCTTGGTCCGAATTAAACCTAATTTTTCTAATGCTGGTGGGAAGGACTGGATTTTTCCATATGCTCTAGTAAAGCTCCTGCCTTTTAGGAAGAAGACTGGACAATAACGTGAGCTAAGGAAGCAAACATTGAAAAGAACAGCGCCTTTATTATTACTACTATGGCTGATGATTTTTTGTTTGTTTGTTATTTTTTATCGTGTACATTTTTATACTCTCCTTTTGACAATATAACTATTTGCTTTTCTAAACTTGTTAAATATATCTATTTTTACCAAAGGTATTTAATATTCTTTTTTTATTACAGCCTAGATCAACTATTTTTTAGTTTTGTGAGACTTTAAAGCCAGATTTATACAGTTGGAGGAACAGAGATGTGGTTACAATGGGAAAGGAGCATGATCTCATTGCAGTTTGTTGCTACACAGTGAAAAAAATACAGGTTTTTACCTGGATGCACAGTAATAATAAACAGAGATGCGTGGATGAAGCTCTAAGCTTGCTAGCTCCATGACATTGAAAACATGAGGGACAGACATTACTATAAGAGGTTTCAGAAGCTGACTCTAAAAAATTCCCTCTCTCCATTCTGGCCTTTGTTCTGGTAGAAAAGAAATGAGCATAGGTAGATGCATTCTGGCTTTGTGTAACTCTTTAATTTCGTTAAAGTAGGATGATCTACAATATCAGAAGAGAAGCCCAGTGGCTTGCAGCTTCATGATGCATCATGGCCATGGGAAGGCAGCCTTGTTAACGTCGAAGTGTATGGTTTTCCATTGATGGTTATAGCTGTTTAAGTACTTGGTCACTCACAGGATCATAACACTCTTCAGTACAGTTTGATGAACTATGGTTTTGTTCTTCTGTACATTATATTCTTTAACCAATACACTTATCCCACCCTATGCAAATTGAAAAGGAAACAGTAAAGTATTTTGCTTGTAAAATGCTTTAACATTATGCCTAGTTTATTTTTTTGACTATTGGATTTGCAGATTGTAATGAATCACCAAATAAAGTAATGATGCTAATTTTGGGAGAATAAACGTTTCTGTGTGGTTGCATATTTGTATCTGTTCAATACACAATAACAGGAAAAGTTGAAGAGGGTGATTTCCTACATACCATTTTGAAAGTCAGTTACGAAAACAAAAGTCTTCTGTTACTGAGACTTCCACTTGCTTTATTAATTCTGCTTTACTGTAAATCCACAGGAAGAAAAAGGGGAAAGGAGGAGTGTGATGCTATTTGTATAAACATTCAAAATGTTCAACATTTTGTGGACATGAAGCCATCAAATTGAAATAACATCTTCTGTTATTGTTTCATCATGAAAATGAGTTCTGATGAAAATGTGGAGGTTTTTGCAAGTTGGTATGACTTTCTCATATCAGTTCTGGAAAATTCTCAGGTGGCTCCTGATGCTGTTTTAGCTGGTCTGTTTTGCCCCACCCTCAACCTCCTACAAATGAGAGAAATGTCTGGTGTAAATGTGGCATTTAATTATGCAGTCTGAACATTAACCCTGTATCAGAATGCAGAATTGTTGTCATACAAGGAACCTGGTTTACTTGAATTTTGAGTCTTTGACCAGAATAGAGCGTTTTGCAGGGATGTTAGGGACTGGTTTTGGGGTTTTTTTTTGCATTAATATTGTCCTTTTTTTTGTGATTCAGAGCTTTTGAAAAGCAAGTTAAGATAAAAGCAATCACAGCCTCTGGCATCATAATTCAGCAGAAGAAGTGAAAAATGTAATTGCCTTACAGAAATTTCTCCTGTAGGAATTGCAGGAGGTCTCATCTTCTCTGTAGACTTGCTAGTGGAAGAAGGCACGACATGCATTTTGGGGTAGGTATTTGGTGGCAGCAGAAAAATGGGGAGTTTCTGGAACTGTACAGAGTACGGAGGGTAATGTTTTCCAAAAGTCGTAAGTATTTCTTCTATCGCGCCCCTCTGGCTTTGGCTCACTTTCTTCCTTGCCCGTTTCTTGCACCCATTTCCTTCTGAATTGCTTGCTGTAGACCTGCACTTGAACTCCTCATTGCTTTGCTCTTTACATCCCCCTTCACTGTGCTGTCTCTCATCTGATCCAAAATCACCATCCCTCCTATTTGCCATCCTCTTGCCAAGCATTGTTAAGCTCTTTCCCTCCTCCTTGGCTCCGTGCTGAAGCTGTGTCTTCTCACTACCACTGCCCAGACTTTGTTTTTCTGCCTCCCGTCAGAGTTCAGGGGACTTAGCACTCGACCTCTTCCCTAGCTTAAAGAGCGTGGGTGGGACCAGTTGTTTTAAAGGACAGGATTTGGAAAAGATACCAGCCAAACAGAGAAATGAACGGTGCAGTTTTCCTGCTTTGTGCTACATCCTCTGTCCCGCTGGGTATAGCAGCTGCTAGCTGCAGTGGGTAACTTCTGCTGGTGGCCCGATGGGACGCACCCAAACCATGTCCTGTCTGGGTGTGCTGGGCTTGGTCTGGAGAGCCTGCCGAGCTCGCCGTGGTCTTTGCGTCCAGAAGAGTCCAGAGATATCCTGACAGCACAGGGGAGCTGCTGTAACAATAAGTCACACTGGCGGCCTCCAGTTGGCGGGAAAGGGTGAGGTGAGGTAAAATACACAAGACAAGGCGAAGACAGGTGAGGGGGTGCGGGTGGGCCGGGCCAGGCCAGGGCCGCTGGGGGGGAAATACAGCAGAAAATGGCAAGAGACAAATGGTGCTGATGATGGCAGCCTCCTAATTTGCTGCCAGCTCCCCCGCGGTGAGGGCTGTAGCTCCCTGACACCTCTCTCCCTTGGGAGTTTTGTCAGCCCCGGGTGCAAGGCTGTCCTCAGCAGGCAGTGTGGGGATGGTGCGCGCCAGCAGAAGGGATGAAAGAGGGACATGTGTGGCTCTGGGTTTAAATGGGATGCCTTGAACATTGCTGGTATTTGGTCTTAAACTTTGAAAAATATACTTGATATAAAACTTGAGAATTGCACGTAAGAAATGTACTAATTAGGTTAGGTACAGTTTTAGCATAAAGGGATTATTTCACACTATACTTATAGAAACAATTACCTAACTCTACCTCTCCTAATTTGCTTAGAATTCCCCCACTGAGAGGTTTTAATTTTTCCCTCTGAAGGTTTTCTTACCCAAAGATGAAATTTTTCAGTCAGGTGTTTCTGAGGAGCATTAACTTCACGTGGCCTTAAGGTGAGCCGAGGCTTGTTACACCCACAGTTTCCCACAGCGTTCAGGAAATGCTCCTCTGAGGGTTTTGTTCCATTATTATTATTTATGTTCTGTTGTCTCTAAGAAAAAAGTGTGCTAAACTAACTGAAGATATTAATCATGAATTACTAACAAGCTATCAACAGTGCCTTTCACAGTTACAGGTCATCGCAGCTGAATGTCAAGGATTCCCTATATGTAGAAAAAGATTGAGAAAAGCGGGTAGAAAGCCCATGATTTTCAACATGGAATAGAAGTTGCAAGCTTTGATCTTACATCTTTGTGGAGATTTTTTAAATTGTTGCTGTCTATTTTAAGCCATGAATTGCTGAACTGCATTAATGTAAGCATCAGTGTTTGGGAATAAAGAGGAAAATTACTGTTTCCAATGGGCCTAAGCAGTGGAAACAGCCGAGGGGAATAAAGTAGCTCCTGTAAACAGACAAAATCCAAATAGTATAGGCTGCATTTTGTAGGTTTTATTGTATTCCCAATAAATGGCTTCAGCTAAAAGTAATTATTCCCCCCAGAGGAATAGGTGGGGAGCTGCCAGCTGATGGTGAGCCTTGTTTTTAGGGATTCTGTAGATATTCACATTCCTGGGACCCTCCTGTCAGCCATGGCTGGCATGGGAGTGATGTGGACCAGCACCAAAACTTTAGTCACTGAGGGCGTTAACTGCAGATCTGTTGGCTCTTAAACTCTTACAAGTTTTGCTGCTCTTCGTCTGTCCGGTTGCACAGACACACAGCTCCTTTTCAGCAGAAGAGAAAAAAAAATTGTGGATTATACAACAGAGTGTGTGGAGGGGAAAGACAGTCAGAAGTACAAAGCCACCTTATTTAGTAGCTACTGCATCAGCTAATGTAAGCTGTTACCCGATTTCCTTTCTAACAGAGGACTGTGTTGAAACACATAAATTCGCAACTCAGATACAAGCAGCTGAAAATAGTCTCATTTTGATTGCACTGAACCCTGGAAATAGTAACTAGAAACATTTACTTCCTGTTTGACTTCTGAAGATACAGTAGTAGTGCTACTTTTAAAAGCTATCTCATAAAAACTCAGGCAGAGATGCTAAAAGAATCATGATTGCAAGATTTTGATTCTAACCAAGCTCAGAAGATAAGTAGACCAACTTACTTTTCTGATGCTGCTTGTGATATGATATGGTATTTAAATTAGTTTGAGTAAATTTGCTTTTCATATCATTTCTGCATGGGATGCTTTATCAGACAACTTGCCTTTCAAATTCCTTTCATGCATCTTTTAAACCCAGGGACAGTGGCTTTGTTTGTTCATGTGCCAAAATCACAGGGTAAAAATATAGTACTTTTTTCAGCATAAATTTCACAAAGCTTTTCAGAGAAGGCAGCTTGCCTATTGCCTCACTGGTACTCCCCTACACCGTTGAAAGAAAAATAAGTTTACAGCTCAGTCATGGAAGAAAGATGACAGCTTTTTTAAAAGTGTGCTTCAGAGCACATAAGCTAGATTCCTGCTCTGAATCATGCTCTGCGTTAGTCTTCATTGAGCTTGTCTGTCTTCATCGAGTAGAGGCAAAGCCTGGCCCTCCAAGTTGAGGCAGCTCTGTTAGATGCATGAGGTTAATCAATGGGAATGCCCCATTTACAGGCCTGTTTTCTGAACAAAACATCTCTTTCTCAAAGAGGAGTCTCAAGAAGATCTGCAGCCTGGAATGTTTTTCTATATAGCCGATTTGGCAAGCTTTTGTTTTGCCTAGTGAAGTAAAGACAGAAGTGCCAGTTCAACTCAAGCCCATTCTGCCTTCCTCAGGTTCTGCAGCACTGAAGGCAGATCCAGACGAGCTTGGTTCTGGTGTCTCTCCTGGTCAGACTGACTGACAAACTACATCTCTCTTAGCAAACTTGCTTTTCTTTCACTGTGCAGATTCCCAGTAAGTTAACAAGGTTGGCAAGAAAACTGGTTTATCTGTCTCACTTTGTCCTGCTTCAGTCATATCCGTGGGGTGTGCTTTGGGATCTCAGACAGCACCTACATGAAACTCATTTAAGATAGAAGGCTGGTGAAGGCCATGGTATTTAGGGTTCTTCTTGAAGAACAGTTTCACAGAGTGATCAGTAAAATTAGCAACTTTTTGAATTGAAAGATAGTAAAATTAACTGCATGACTTTTTTTAAAATGCTTCATTTAGAGACTGATGAGATGAAAATAATGTTTAAGCTTTGATTTCATTCTTTTCAAGTTTTTAATTATTTCAGAAGAGGGGCTGCTTTTCACCATCACTAATTGATTTTTATTGCGTATCCTTTTGTCATAAGTTGAGTAATTTCCCTCAAAAACAGTAAAATAAACACATAACTCTATGTCCTCAGGTGTTAAAAGGCTGGACCCCCAATTCTTTCTGCCTTTAGGGTGACATCTCTTTTATTGTGACTAATGTACTCTTCATTGAGGAAAAGTAGGTGACCTATCTACCACATAGCATCTTTATGCTTAAGTGGCTCCTTAAACATGCTAAGCAGATTTTTTATATAGCTACGGTGAGGAGGTGCTAGACGGAAATTGGCTTTTTGGGGCCTTCAAGTTATCATGAAGTCATAGCAAGCTTTATATTGCCGAAGAGCATATGGAATTCAAATGTACCAAATTCTACCACTATTCTCTGGAAAAGATATGCCCCATGTGCAAAGCCTGAAAAATAAATCTGTTTACCCGTAACCCACTTAGTTACTTTTCATGCCTCACGTTGAAGGTAAGTGTTGAAGATAATGTGTATCTGAGCTGTAAGAAAGCTTTTTCATCCAGAGGCTTAAGCAACCAGATCTCTGATTCATGCAGTAAATCATAACAACAGTCTCATTAAATGTTATGTTGTGTAGTTAAATCTCAGATCTTAAGCACAGATTTCTGATACAGGCAGAAACAATCACCTCTTGGTCATGGGGGTAGGGTGAGAGGGGATCCTTTCTTGACTGCTTTATGGCATCTGGCTTTTCGGGAGCAGCCTGAGAGATACGATCTGCATGTGGTCCTTGGCCACAGGCTGGCTTCCACTTAGAAAACTGCTTATTGATTATGGAAAATTAGGAGCCTGTGAATGAGAAAACAAGCGAAAGGTCTGTGTTGCTTTAGACCAGATACTCATCTAGTTCAGCGTTCCTGTCTCTATTCATGGTGATGGTGGTTGTTTATGAAAGGGTTTAAGTACATTATGCTTTCCAAATTACAGAAATCAGTAGTCTGGAACTCCTTTAGCCAGAGTTTGAATTACAGGCCTTACCATCCTCATCAGCGTCTGTAAAACACAGCACATTTAAATAAATAAATAAATGTCATCTGTATGATGTGATCAGAGAGGTCAAAATTCAGCACAGGCCCTGCCTAAGAGAGAGATGGTTATCGTAAGTGTCATAAGCTTGGTTTCCTTTGCCACTCCTGAGCTTATTATGTTCAAAAGGGGCAGATATGCTATCTCACTACCAAAAAGGCAGGGGAATAATGAAGTACAGGTGACGTACACAGGAAAAGCAATGCACTTCTTGCATGCACTGTGAAGTGTTCAATAAAAGCAGTAGTGTCATACAGACTATTTACTTGCTGGAAGGATAAAAAGTTAATTAATTGTTCTTTTACAAAGCCTTGTTAAAGTGCTCTATATGCTTTCCTTCTATACATTTCTTCATCTCTAAGGCATTGGTCAGGTTGGACAGTCTGTCCTCATACATTTGGCATACTCTCCTTTTCTTTCATGAGTTTCAGATAAAATTTCAGCAGCTTTTAGAAGCTGATTCTGTTTTTACTATCAGTAACAATAATACAAGGATTATTAAAGGCAAACTTTAAAGCATAGCCATCTCCAAAGAGAGATGTTATTTGATGTTAACACATCAAATAAAAGAGACAAAATTATGGCCTACACCACAATGGAATTGTGTGGCTGTGAGGAATTCCTTTTAGTCACATTAGCAGTTTTACATTTCCAGTAGTTTAGCAGTGTGGCACATTAATGCCAAAGTACTATACTGTTTTTCTACTGTAAAAGTAAGGATTTATTCCATACAGTTTGTGAAACTAAGCTAGACAGTGACATTAGAGAAGCTGACGAAACGTGGGCTGGATGAGCAGGCAGCGAGCTAGATTGAAAACTGGGTGAACAGTCAGGCCCAGAGGGTGCAGTGGCACAAAGTCTAGTTGGAGACCAGTAACTAGCAGTGTACCTCCAGGATCAATAGTGGGTCCAGACCTGTTCAACATCTTCATTAATGATCTGGATGTTGGGGCAGAGTGAGGGCACCCTCAGCAAGTTTGCAGATGACACAAAACTGTTAGCAGGTTGTACTGCCATCCAGAGGAACCTTGGCAGGCTGGAGAAATGGGCTGACAGGAACCTCATGAAGTTCAGCAAGGCAAAGTCCAGCATCTGGGGAGGAGCAACCCAAGGCACCAGTACATGCTGGAGGCCACCCAGCTGGAAAGTGGCTTTGAAGAAAAGGATCTGGGGATCCCAGTGGGCACCAAGTTGAACATGAGCCAGCAATGTGAGCCTGTGGCAAAGAAGGCAAGTGGTACCCTGGGCTGCATTAGGAGGAACATTGCCAGCAGATCGAGGGAGGTGAGCCTTTCTCTCTCCACTCAGCACTGGAGAGGCCACACCTGGAGCGCTCTGTCCAGTTCTGGTCTCCCCAGTAAAACAGAGCTATGGACATGCTGGAGAGAGAGCAACAAAAGGTCTCTAAGGTGATTAAGGGACTGGAGAATCTCTTGTATGAGGAAAGGCTGAGAGAGCTGGTATTGTTCAGCCTGGAGAAGAGAAGGCTCAGGGGGATCTCATCAATGAGTGCAAATGCCCGAAGGGAGGGTACGAAGAGGACTGAGCCAGGCTCTTTTCAGTGGTGTCCAGTGACAGGACCAGAGGCAGTGGGCACAAACTGAAAAGCAGAATGTTCCTTCTGAACATAAGGAAACACTTTCTTGCTGTGGGGGTGACTGAGCACTGGAATAGGTTGTCCAGGAGATTGAGGAATCTCCCTCCTTGGACGTGTTCAAAAGTTGTCTGGACATGGCCCCAGGCGACCGGCTCCAGGTGGCCCAGCTTGAGCGGGGGATTGAGCCGGATGATTTCCAGAAGTCCCTTCCAACCTCAGCCATTCTGTGATTAACACACATACAATTTCTACCAACCTTAAATTTACACCTTAACACTGAGATATTCAAAACATCATAGAACTAAGAATTAATAAGCACAGAGTCAAGTATTTCCTTATGCTGTAAAGGGTATACCTAAGGGTTGAATTGCCTCGTAATGTTTACGATCTGATAGATGACAAATTCTTTTACTTCAGTTTCTTCCAGAATAGGCTTCTAAGGGTTCATATCTGCTTTGTTAATCATTACTTTCAAGTTAAAAACTGAAGATAAGGATGTGAAATAATCATATTTTATGTGATAGGAAAACGTCTATATCTAGGCCAATATCCTGTGTGAAATCACACCTTTATTTTTCAAGTAAGATCAAGTTTCTTGTATAAGTGATAGCCTTTGAACTCTTACCAAATAGCTTACCTAATAGCCCTTCTGTATTTCAGTTTTGCTTTACATAGCATATAGGAACGTAGCCATTTTCCTCTCAAACTTGTTAATGGTACTTTGCCCTGACAAAAAGTACCTCTTAAGTGCAAAGAGAGATCGGGAGTTGCTAGCCACTTAGGAAATGACATCAGAACAATTTTATAGCATGTTGTCCAGAGGCAGCAATGCCAGAATGGTGCCACACAGGATGATGACAACCACCAGCTCACAGATAGGCCAGTATGTAAATACACACAGGATGCAGGGTTGGGGACCAGTGCTCCTGGGAGTCACTGTGGAAAGGGTCCACCTCTTCAAAGACTGACTTGTCCCTGTATTCTGTTTGAGAGAATATGTAAAGCCAAATGACATCATCCTAGTCCCTTTCTGGAAAAAAAAAGGAATGAAGGGCTAGTTAAACTGTCCTGACACTTATAAATTTTTTTTGCCCCATGGGAATGTAAAACAACAAACAGGGTATTTATTTAAGCAATGCTGCAGTTCCCCTTACCCATGCTCCAGGGTGGCATTTAGATCAGCAAGGGCAGCATTCTTTCCTGTGTAAAAGCAGTGAACAAGATCCTCTATATAAATAGTTTACTCTATAAAGTACCTGCATTAACATATCACTGCTGTACTATCAACACCCGATCAAGTCAAACCACTTTGTATCATGGGGTAAAATTGTTGCCTTAAATATGGTAGCTTAGTTTTCAACTATTTTAAGCAGTCTTAACGGATTTTAGAATTTGGGCTGCCCTCGTAGTCTCCTCGAAGGTCGCTCTGAGTGATGGCTCCAGTGAAAAATTTCTTCTCTGTGACCTGTGGGACAGTTTTAAGCAGTGAGGTCATGAAAGCACTCTTATTTAAATGCAAGAGAAAAGGCCAGGCACAGATTTATTTTTAAGTTTCAGGAAAACCACTAGAGAAATCATTCCCAACTGGCAGAAAGGGGACTCCCATTTCTCAGCTAGGTTTATTTTGTTTCTTAAAACAAATTTCCTTCTCTTTCATAGGAAAATGTAAGAAGATTAAAATAAAGATCATATAATCTAATATTTAGCTTTATTCACTTTCATATATTCTTTTCATATGTGTCCATCTGCAATACAAGCAGTGAATCTGGACTGCCTGAGCCTATGCATTTTCTGCCTGCCTTCAAGTTGTGCTAATGGGCCCCAGAAAGTAGAAACACTCAGTCTTTTTGGATTTTTCAGATCAGTGTCAGTGTAGTTAAGCAATAGAATTAGTAACCAGAGAAGATCAGTTAGTCTGTGCAAATAAAAAACCTCAGGATCTCTACAGATGAAAAATGAAAGAGTTAGAGAAACTCTTTTTACAGACACAAATTTAAGGTAAGCACCTAGCACCTCTTGGGAGCAAGTGGACTGTAGGGTCTGACTTTATTACTATCTTTGAAAATCTCCCCTTTGAGCAAAAAGAGGGTAGGAACATATCTTTGAGAAGGGACCCAGGTGTCGATCTGAAGACCGAAGAAACTAAGCCAGGCTGAAAGGTGGTGTTTACAGAGGAAGATAGCCATGCTTGGGGACTGATTATGTTCGTTGTTTGAGGAGCTCTGAAAGGCTAGGGTGTGTCTCCCTACTGCAGTCAGATGAGCCGAGTTTTACATTGCTTTGGGTCTGCCTGGCAGTGTAAGATGCTAAAAACGAGCATGGCAGAGACCTGTTATTAACAGGCACCTTGACTATGGCAGGCTGAAGGGAGCTCACCTGCACTTATATAAAAGCCTTCACAAAAGCCACTAAAACAGGAGCTCTCCTGACTGACCTGACCGGGCTTTGCCAGCGTATGCCCTCAGGGGTAGTGGCAAAGAATACACTGTGCTGTGAGAGATCTGCCATGCGTCCCAAAGGAAGAGTGCATCATTGGTCTGAGCTGCATTTACTAGTGGTAGGCCTCAGCTGTAATGGTGGCTTGAGCTAGTGCATTTCATTTTGCATCAGTGCTAGCTCCAAGTGCATCAGGGTCTGTTATAACGCAGCTGATGGATATTAATTTGTCCATTGTTAATTTGTTCAGTTGCCAAAACCTGATTGTTTTCAAAGGCAGCTTAAAAAGAGAGCAGGAGGAAGAGTGCGCAATGCAGAGAGTGCAGGTCAACCACCACCTGATGTCAGCAATTGCAAGTTTGGATATAGAGGGACTGAACTCTTGAGATGGTGAAACAAAGGGGGGCTTTGGTGGGGCTAAGCTGTGGTGTGCTTCCTGTGAGGGGGAAATGTCCAGAGGCTTGTCAGGAAAACAACTGGTTTTGGAGTAGAATGGCAAAGTTTGTAGCTCAGAGACTTCGGTCAGTGAGTTTAGATGTGAAGAGTGTGGAGGAGAAGGCTGCAGCCTGGAAGTGCCACCCCATGCATGAAGCAGTGGATGGTTAATTTCGTCTTACAGAAATGGCGTAGTGGGATTTACTACCACCTGCGTACTTGGAAATACTTGATTTTGTGATGTTACGCAAACTTCTGACTCTGGGATTATATAGTGGGATTATAGACAAAATTAATTGTTTGATTTTTGGTTGCTGCACCTGGCTTTTGACCAAGTAAATTGAAAAGTGAACTTTTCTATAGTTATAGCAACATTCTTTGATCCATGGGTTTTATCACTGATACTGTTATGGAGGAGGAGAGAGTGTTCATGATGTCTGTAGGCATAAAGCTTTCACAGCCTCTGAGCAGCAACATTTTGTCCTGTGTGAGCAGATATATTTTGGAAAGGGTAAGCTGTAATTCTTGGAGGCCTGGCCAATGTATTGTTTCCTTGGCTTGGAAAGCTGTATACTGGGTACCTGAACCGCAGCAAGGAAAAAATGAACAGCTTTTGTAGCAGATTCAAGCTGACTGTGGAATGTGCATTTAATAGATTAAAAGAAGACATGCGTTGTGTTTAAATTCTATGAACCAAATACTCCAACTGTTCCCATTTCATGTTGTGTTTTGTCTATTATCTGCAAAGTATAGAGGAAAACATTGCAAGGTGGAGCAGGGATTTGGAGAGTGTCTGCTGTTTTCTGAAAAGCCATTCAAGAGTGTAATGACAGGGACTGATTGTGGTTGCACATGGCTGAGGAAGATTTCAGGAGACTGAACATTTGCATAGAATATACAATATGCATAAAAACTTAGGATCAGGCCTGTGATATAAGTTTACTGTGACTTGAGAAACGGACTAATACTTGTCTTTAAACAGAAGAAGTTTGAATATATTGGCTATATCCTAATTCTTGTAGCATGTCTTCTTCGGCTCCGGTCTCTTACTATTTAATTCAGCAAATCCTAAACCTCTGCAGCTGGAGTGAGCTGCTGCAATTGCCATTTATGTGACACGAGTACTTTGAGACCCAAGTCTAGCAAGTGGGAAATTAATTTTTTAAAAAAAATAGCTTGGGTACATCTCTCAGCAATCTTCTCCCACTGTGCAATCAAGAATATCTTTACTTTGAAAGTTTAGTCTTCTGTTTGCTAAGTTCCTTGGTGTTCCCTTAGCCTGGTGTGCTTGATTTTATTTTTACTGTTGGTGTAGCATTTTTGGTAATCGGAGGCATTATATTTAATTTTCTACTGTTATAAACTTTTTCTTTTTATTGGAGCTCCAGCAAAGTTGCTTACCAGAGGTACATACTGTGAAGTACATTTTCCTGAGCTTTCCATGGGTGAAATAAATTGCTTCACGTGGGAAGAAGAGGAAAATAATGTGATGCATTCATTCTGCAAGAGATCTTGAAATTTAATTTATTTATTTATTGTGACATATTCAGCTTCTTACCTGAAGTTGGAAAACTTTTTGACATCTGTATTGATTTTCTTTTTTTTTTCTTTTTTTTTGCCTATAACACCTTTGTCCTTATAGGAGACACTACAAGAGAACTTCAGATTATTTTTAAGTATGTTGGCAGTCAGTTTAGTTGTATAAGCCATATGAATATGGATCCATTCACCCAATAGCAAATGCTAACACATCTTCTTTACTGCGGGGTAGGCACAAAGGCACACTGGGGAACCACTGAGGGAAGGGCTGTGTTGAGCGATGCTGCCTGACCCATGCACCTCTGGTGCATGACAGCACTGAAACAAAGAGAAATTTTAGTGGTGTTACCATGCAGGCCTTCAGTCTGGGGGAGCTGGGCTGGAGACCTCTTATGCCCATTTTTAATACTTTTGCTGTCCCTTTATATTGACATTTTCCCTAATGTGCAGATATCGAGATCATCTTATTTTCTTCTATTTTCAAGAAGTGCATGGGGTCCCAACAATCTGTCAGCTGCTCAGTTTCCCACATGGTCTTCTGTGGGTATGTCTGCACAGTGTTTAGAGCAGGAGTGCACTTTTGAAGCAGGAATGTACATAAATACCTAAACACATAGACGGTGAACAGCAGATCACACTGTTTACATCATGCTACAGCTGTATAGCTCCTTCACAAATGTATATGCACAAAAGATGGAATGTTACCAGTATGAATATTCATTACAAAAAACTCGTTTTAATTGTAATATTTTCTTACTGTTGTGACAAAGGAAGAAGTGTCTAAATTAATACTGATCTTTGCTTAAATGCACTGTCTGCCAAGATTATTATGAGCTCCAAGTGATTTTAAAATCAAATTTTCTTTGATGATACAGGCATATTCTAAAGTAAAATATGTGCCTATTTTATGATCTTGTTATTATCTTGTGATATTCAAGAAACACCTTCAATAAATCGACAGATAAATAGATCACATAGTAATGAATTTGCCTTTCAGTTTACATGGGAAATATTCTCTGCCTTTTTTCAGACCAGAACACTAAGGATTTCATGCATTACAAGAAACCAGAGAAACTGAGGCTGCAGTTCTGAATTACAGATTCTGTGCTATTATAAGCAAAGACTCTGCTTCCAGGTTTAACATAATAACATCATCTCCTCCTTTCCTTCCTTCAAGCTGGTAATCTATCGGACTGGAAATAAGCATTAAATTCCTGTCGCTGCCACTGATGCCCAATGTAACGCTGAACAAGTCACTCCCCCTTTCTTAATTTACCCTGTTGGATGTAGGTGATGGTGCCTTCTTTTTACAAGACACTTTGAATTCTGAATATGGAACACGAAATGCAATTTTAAGTACAGCTTTATTTTTTATAAGTCGGTTTGGAATAATACTATGTAGATGAACCCAGGAGTTTACAGAATGAGAAAGAAATGGAATTGCAGAATCTTTTGGGCATGTAATTGCATTGCCACATAAGGGGAGGACTGTGGTTCACCCAGGTAATTATTCCACAAAGTGCTGGGATGATGCATGCAGCATTCATAATGTTGAAGCTTCTGCTTTCTCACAGTAACCCAGGCATGCATTAAAACAGAAATGTAATACTTTGTTGTTTTGGTTGGGTTTTTTTAACACGTCTTCATTAGTGCAACTTCCTTCCCAAATCAGCAGGACTAGTGTTCTGGCATTCAAAGTTTACAATGGATTCCACAATTTGTGGCTTTGTCTGTGTCTCCACTGCTTCAGAGACAATATATCCCAGCAAAGACTGGGCGTTTCAGCATGTATTACCTGAAAAGCAAGGACTTCAGGAATAATTGTTCTTTCAGTGATTTTGTCTTTCTTGCAGTTGTTTCTTGCTACCTATAGCTGGAAGGATAATAAGAAAATCATTTTACTGTCTATGGATTATTTTGACATGTTTTTCTCATGTGGTCATTGCCCATAATCCTGAAAGAAGCCAGCTTAGATGTCTTTCCTCCACTTTACCATGTGTCTGATGTATCAGAAATCCATGTTCACTAGCAGCCATTTTGATTTTTGGCTGAATTTGCTAATAGTATTTATTTCTGGTTTTAAGGACTGTTTCTGAATTAACTAGGAGAATTTTATACTTCATCTTCTTTATAGGTATGACAAATGCTTCTTTCTGATCTAAAACATCTTATAGTATCCAAATGATTTTCTGAATATCTTTTTCTTCTTCATCACTCCTCACGTTGCAAGAAATCCCAATTTATGCTCTGTTTGGCAGTTACAAATGTAAAAATTATCAGAAAGAATATAAAATTTGAGGCTGATTATCTAAATTGGTGTAATTAAAAAAAGGCCTAAAATTACATTGAATTTAAAGATACTGTGAAATTAGTAATGTAACTCCAGACTGGCACTGGCTTATTGAAAATCTCTGGGGTCTATTATTGATGTTTCAAAATGAAAATAGATAATTCTTTACATGCATATGTGCATTTCCTTTCATTTAATGTTCATTTAATGTAAAAACATCACTGGTTACACGTGTTTGTTTCAGCTGTTACTTTTTACATGAAGTTAGCTCTGCCTTCCTACCATATATTCTTTTTTTGCACCTTCACTGTGCATTCAATATTTTTATTAATTTGCAATGCTGTCATTCCTATCATGCTGGTAGTTTCATGAAAACAAAAAGCATATAAATATTAATAAAAGAATGAGTGGTAAGGAGTGCAAATTACACGGAAAGTAATTTCTCAAACACAGAAGCCCTCAGTACTGTATATTTTACACTTACTCTCAGAGACAACAGGAAAGCTGCTCCCCACCCTCGGTCTAATTACCATGGGCTTTATAGCACTTCCAGCACCTGGTTTCTTCTTTCCTTTCAAAGTTAAGGTTTCTGAAGTAAATCCATAAATCTAGCAAGTATTAACTCTAAAGCTTTGAACATTGCTTTATTCCTGTGCAACATCAGATTTGTTGTTGTCCCAGTGAATGGAAGGCACATAAGGTAGAACACAGAAAGGATGGTACATCCACACTCACACCATTTATGCCATTTAATCTGCTTCTGCAGGTGTATGAGGACCGTTTTCTCCTTTGTCCCCCACGCTAATTGTAGAGTTTCATTTTGCAAACTGGGACCAAAACATAATTTTGTAACAGACGTGGTCTTGGGGCGGGGGGGGGGGGTTTGGGGTGGTGGTGGGGAAAGAAACTAAACCCAAAAAACCAACAGGAAACAAACCAAAGGAAACAAACAAAAAAACCCTGAAACCAGTGTGATATGTTTTAAAATTCAAACACACAGTTGCAAAAATAAACAGTTTGGTGATAAAGCAGTAAGGTTTTTTCCCTCTTTCATCTAGGTTAATCAGGACCTTTGTTCATTTAAAATCAGTAATATCACTGCAACAATGTTATGCTGTGAGACAATAACATTTTTACTTATTCAGAAATAAAATGGGGCATGCAGTACTTATAGAGACAAGTTACGAACTCTTAAAAACAAGATTTTATAATGGAAGCGTTGACATAGGCTCAATTCTGCTGGCATAATAAATTCCATTATAGCATTCACTATATGAATTTCCAGTCCTTTTATAGACTATGGAGTCTCTGGAAAGCAAATGAAATAAAATAACTAGACTATCACACAAAGTCCTCGCAGTAATTACTTCTTAAAAGCGGCATATGTTTTGAGAGTGTTACTTTTGTTTCCAGGAATTGTCTCCTTTTCTCAGGAGACATTCATTGTTTTTTTTCCCCTTGCCCCTGTTTTGCCTTGAACGCATCATCAAATAGACATATAAAAAGAAATTTTCTAGGTGATATAACTAAGTTGGAAGAAAAGTAGAAATTTCAGGAACATTCAAGTGAGTCTGCAAAGTCAATATGGTCCTAGTCATATATTTTTTATCCCTTGTTTGACTGACGAGGCTCACATTTGTGCTAGAAAGCTGATGAAAGGCAAATTCCAAGGACTGAAGCAAAGCAGACCACTTTCAGAAGTTGTATAAGACCACATCCACAAAAGGATTCATCATCAGGTTCCCAGTGTTAGTTACTCGACATTATCCGTCCATTTTGTGATGGGGCATGGTGGGAAAAGGCCAGCTAGGTCTGACTGAGCACTTGACTGGCCATATGTCAGTGCAGTCACTGGTTTGGGTCTCAAAACAGTGTAACTACACTAATGTGACTCTGGCTTATATGGGCAGAGGTAGGGCTTATTAACTGGGAACAGGGCCATGCTGATACAGCTATAGTATTTTTGACTAAAGGCAGGTCATTCAACCAAATTCTAAGAGCCTAGATCCCACATCTTCCTAAACATGAATGGTTTCAGCTTCCTTACCTACGTGCTTCTCTGATGCTGCCCTAAATCCCCAGGCTAAGGGCAAAAGCACGGTGAAGTTGCACTCTGCTCTTTCAGCTGAATCTACATTCCCATTCAGTTAAAGAAAAAACTCATGGGCTACAAGGTAGAACTAAACACAAAAGAAATGCTAGTGATGTTAAACTAGGAAGATGGGAGTCCCGGATTTGGACCTTTTCCTTTAGCCTTTATGAAATCACTCTGTTACCTCAAAGCAGGCTGTGCACCTCACAGCCCTGCTAGGCTGAGCCTTCTGAAGAGCAGAGGAGCCAGAGCGCCTGTTTGTGAGTCTGGTGTGGCCTGTGTGAGGGAGATACCTGAGGCTCTGACAGTGTGTCTGTCCCATGGGCTGTTGTGTAGGCTGAGCCTAGGGTCTTTTTACGCAGTGGGAACGTTGGAAAATTCAGGTTCTCCAGGCTCTCCCCTGCCCAAGTAGGAGGCAAGTTTTTTTGTGTGTGGATTGCTCTCTTGTAATCAGGTACTGAAAATCTGCCTGGCCCATGCATTTAGAAACCCAAACACTTTTGTACATCTGAGTCTTCAGTATGTCAAAAGCGTAAGGACAAGCCTGAGTCAGCAGGGGTAGAAAGTTTTGAGCTGATCTCATTAAGCCACTTTAAACTGGGAAATGAAAGAGCTAGGGAAAGCTGTGGGAAGATACCATAGCTGATGGGAGGTGTGGTTTGAGCACATATGCATAGTGCTGCATGAGAGGTAATGAGTGCCATCTCTCAACTGGTTGACTCAGAAACAAGACTGTATGACCTTGGTGATATTGTATCCAAGCCCCAGCTTGTAAATCTGTATGGTGCTGCACAGATTTGTTTTTAAGACTCTGGAAGCTTTGAAATCTTAGGCATGTCCTAAAGTCTATTGACTTTAAATCAAATTAAGGGTTGGACTTCAGTATAACTTGATTTGTTTGAAGTTGTCTTTGTTTTGGAAAAGAAAATCAATTTTATATAATCCTATTGTTGTTTTTTCAGAAAAAGAATACAAAAGCTCTCTGAATGGCACCTTTTTTATCTGTATCACAAATATGTGAGACCCGAGCCAATTTTCTAATATCTTATTATTTTTCTGATTCCAATAGGTAAAATCTGTGAGCCCTCTTTCTTGTGTAATCATGGTGTACCACTTTCTTGAAGGGTTTGTATGCATTTTCACCCACAAAGAAATTTCACTATGTGTAAAAGCAACTCCCACATATTAGTCCTGTGTACAGCTTTGACCCCTTGTGTTTCAAATCGTCACTTGCTAGAAGTTACTGTCTCTTATCTTGTCTGAAAGCAGTTGCAGAAAATCATAGAAGACATTAATTGATGTGTCTTTTACTTGGCATTATAGGAAAGAGTCTGAACTGAATTATTTGATTCTCCCATATCTGTAGGTTCTTTTCAGTTGCAGGACCTGAGCAGACTAGAGGAGAAGCTTTACTGTAAGGAATAGGAAGCCTGAATCCTCACAGAAAATGTGAAAAAAAGACCAAAACCAAACCCTCAGGCATCTCACAAATACTAGCAGAATGATCAAGGTGGACAGGTTTTATTGTTCTTGTATGGTTATATAGTTGCATATGAAATTTCTGTCTAGAAACTGTGCATTTAAGACATTTATTTACAAAAACTCTAGCTCTAACTCTAACTCTTCTTCTGTAAGCATTGGGTGTCTCTGAAGTAACTCAAGCATCCACCTGGAATCAGGTGGATCAAGAAGACAAGGTAAGACATTAGGACAGAGGAACTGTTTGGATGCTCTTTAATGGACCTGAAAGTATGTTGTGGCTGTAGTGACAACCCTTCAGAAGAGACAGGGAGGTTATTGCTAAATGCAACATTGCGTGACAGTGCAACAAGTTGTTGTCCTAAGGAAGTCCATGGCAAACTTCTCTCTTCAGTGGGAATTTTGCTTTTTATGGCCATTAAACAAGTGGGAGGGCTAAGTTTATACAAAGAGGGGAGATGGGTGAAGTGTCCTTTCCTGCTGCTTTTAATTCCCAGAGTTCCCTTTTTAGCAGTTATTCCAAGAAATGACTCAGGGAGTACTGGGCTATAAATAATGTTATTTTACACTTAGGGTACAAGAAGAGGGAAGAGAGACTAGATGTTTAGATGATTGGCCTGATACCGGAGCTGCTCAAGCCTTCATTTCCAAGCTGTGAGAGCTGGCTGAATTTAATTAGGGACAGACAGCTGACAGTTTGTGAGTAGTACATGCAGGCCATCTTTAGCTCACTGAATAGCACTTGTATTTGTTCAACTTGGCAAATACAGTATTCCTTTCACCATTCTGTAATACACATCCTTTGCCCATTTACGTGTGCAGACACATTAACTGAACAATGAAAGTACACCGTAAGTAATATGCATGACATGATTGCACTGTAAAGAATAATAACCAGCAGGACATCCAGCAAGTATATTTCCATGGACATTTCTGCATGTTCCTTTTTTATAAAATGCTAGTATTATAGTCCTGAAATTTCAGGCAACAGTACTTAAATACATAAATTCTTGGTTTAACATGTACTAAAGCTTGACGATCACACAGTATTTTCAATCAATGTATTCAGTTTATTAATAAATACAGGGATATTATAATGGTGCCCTTAAAGATGGTTTAAACCAGGCTTCTGCAGAGACTGACTCATTGATGTATTGTGTCATTGTTGCATCTGAATGTTACGCTGTCAGTTTTCTTAAGACTGATTGCTCATCCGCCTATATTTTAGGAAATTTATAGGTAATCAGACTAAAAAAAAATAAAATCTAGAAATGAAAACTATTTCAGGTGAAGAAAAGTCTCAGTGGAAACTTTGGGAAAGAAATAGTAGTTCTTAAGAAATTTTTTTTCTTTGACGAGGTGCTATAACCTTGATATGCACTGTGGTGCATATTTCAGTGAACCACTTAAAGGAAAAAATAACAGAGGAGGCTGACTGAATAATGCATATGTCAGACTCTCTGTTTACTTGTTTGCCTTTTTTGAAGAGAAAATAATGAGTTTATGGGGACAGGGGAGGTCGATTGATACATTAAGGCAACTGAGAGAAAGCCTAAATGACAGTAAAATATATAGGACAAATGTTATGGATGTATATTATATTTGAATAATTGATATGATCAGTGAACATCTAGGAATTTTTAAGAGACATTCAGTAAGTCTATAGCTGAATAGATTATTTAGGTAAGCATGCATGCGAATGTGGTTTGCAGAAGTTTTTATCACTCATAATTTTATGTCCAAAGAAGTGAAATTCCTTTTGTAAGGGATCAGAATAGGCCAGTACTGAAAATCACACACATAATTTATTTCTAATTGTGATAATGAAATAAAAGTTTTAGTGTTTACATTTGATTTATTTACATTTAACATTTGTTTAGCTATTAAAATATCGGGTTTTCTCTACTTAATATGGAAAAGTTACTCAGAAATAAGATATGTGGCAACTTTTAAAAGAAATTGAATACTTTTTTTTCTAAAATGAGTCAATGCTCATTCAGGTTGTGAAGAGATTTGAATTATTATAGACTTTGATCTGAAAACTTTATTTGCAAACAAGAATTTGATAAGAATTTATGATGGATTTTTCTCCTTTCTTCTCACACTTATTTTTATCAATCCTTAGGAGAAATTGCATTTAGAGAGGAGAAAAACCTAATTATAAGAGCTTTTAGCTTCAGGGGTGAAAAATGCTTTAACCATTCTGAGTTATGGTTATATTCTGCTGCACCTACATGGTATATCAGTGCCATGCCAATGCCTTGTTCCTATCAAAAGAGCTATACCAGAGACTGCAGTATTTCAATATGCAACCCAGACATTGAAAACCCCACCTACACCAAAGACTTAATAGAATATCTGACTCATTTATAACCACAAACAGCAGGCGTTAGATGTGAGTACTTCCTCCACAATTCTATTTACAAATTTACATGGGTTTGAGGAAATTGGATGGCAAGCATTAAATCGGTACTGCACTTTGTTGAATTTCTGTTCTAGAGAACATCAATATGTGATAAAAGTAATTAGTGACTCATAACAGTTATCATGTTTGTGCTTGTGTGGTATTTAATGCTCAGCAATGGTACCAAATGAAGACTGAATGTTTAATTTTTGAAGTAACAGTTGAAGACACATCCATTTAAGATGTGATGTGTCATTGGGTGAGTCATAAAATCTTT
Source organism: Phalacrocorax aristotelis (assembly GCF_949628215.1). NCBI lineage: Eukaryota > Metazoa > Chordata > Aves > Suliformes > Phalacrocoracidae > Phalacrocorax > Phalacrocorax aristotelis. The sequence continues at coordinate 37,066,688 of NC_134279.1, read as the reverse complement.
GTGTTTTTACATCTACTCACTACTTTGAAAATTATTAGAATTATTTGTGTCAGGGTGTTGGTGGTATTGTTCTGTAAGTCACTGAAATGAAGTTTATGTGCGACTGTTTGTTGAGTTTTTTCTTGTAGCTCATCCCTGTAGCACCTGAGTTTATTGCACACAAAATTATTAAGAAAATCTAACATGGACCTTAAAATACTTCAAATACTTTTGACAGTTTGGGAACTCTTCTTGTTATTTTTCGCTTTGTTTTCACAGGGCAGGGAGACAGGGTTGTCACATGGTGGTAATAAATATAATGCTTGAATTGTGAGTGTCACTGATGTTGGCAAGGCTTTTTAAAAGAAGGCTGTGCAATGTTTTCTAAAGATGGTCAAGTCTAGATGTGCGTGCTGTCCTCTGGCAGAGGCTTTGCTTTGTCCCCTGCACACAAGCGTATTGATAATGGTGCTAATGACAATTAATCCACCTTGATTTGTTGTATAGTCTCCCTAAGGATCGCAGTTCTAGTGCTTTGCTAGTATATTTATTGGTTTTCTTCAGCTATTTTGTAGCTGCTTATCCTGAGGTGGAGGAGATTCATGGTAGCCACTGGCACCAGAATTCCCAGGTCAGTTTTAAGTTCCTTGTAAGGATTATGTATGGATTTTGGCAAATCTCTTTATACTGCAGAATTCTCACAGCTCTGTCAGCTCTATGAAGCCATTAATGGAAGAATGTATTTTCAAAGTTGTCTACTCTGTGTCTTCTCTTCTGATATTTCAGTCTGCATGCCAAGTGATTGATGCTACAGCAGCAGCTGCCAAATACCTGTCCTTCGTGTTGAGTGTTGGCTTTTCCTGTGTTGGTTGCCAGAAAATTGTGAAGGAATGAAAAATATGTCTCATATGAGGTCATTGCTGTTTATGCAAAAGATCATAGCAACTTCCCCAGCCACTTCCCCTGCTTCCATGTTTTTGCTACCTGTGTCCCCTTTCCTGCACCCAGTTCTCACTGTAGCATTGTAAAAGCTGCTTGGGGTGCAAGGACTGCTACCCATCTGTTGGTAGCAGCTGAGTAGTATGGCGTTTGATCACCAGTCCTTTCCCCAGTGAGTGTCTCCTAATGCTCAGTTCTGATCTGAGTTTCTTAAAGAACTTCACTGTCAGCAGCTCATTGTCACTGGCACGTTACACGTATGTGCCAAGAGCTCTCTTCTGCAAAGGCTTACAGATGGGCTCAGCTTAACATACATGAGTAGTCGTACTAGAGTCAATGAAACCTCTTCTGTACATGAAGTGCCTATTTAAGCTTTTGAAGACAGTTACTTAAAAAATTATCTGAATATACATGCTTTTGTACACAACATTTGTCTTTTTAAGGACTGCTGCTGTGATGGAGCTTATCTGGCTCATGTTGCTTACTGTAAGATACCCAGCATTATCTGTCTGCTCTTTCACACAGATCTTTGTCTTGTGCATGCATGCAGAAAAGTGAGATGTGCCCCCTTGCTGCTCAGATATTTCAGTGAACTCTGCAGAGCAGATGGGCATTGTTAAGAGCTATTCTCAGGTCACAAGTACTATGGACATCTATGCCCACAGGTTCTGAGGATTTCTAGGTAATTGCACCTATCCACCCCGAGTTAAAAAGCTAGCATTCTGCTAACACACATGATCAGTAGCACTGCGTTGCCTCATGCCTGGTGTCCCCAGACAGTGTTTGCAAAAGAAGAAATATGAGTATCTTCTGTCCCATTATTTCTTGGGAACCAGTGGGGTTTTGTTCATAATTAAATATTTTCCAGTTCTTTCCCCTACAAAAGTTCTGTAACCCTTAACTTATTCAAAGATAGTTTGGCCCTTCTTCCTGTCAAATACTTAATTGTTCCTTTTGCTTTGGAAAGAATGTTAATGTCACCTAAGGCACGGCCAAATACAATTATTGTCTGCTCAAATAGTAAGCAGAATGGATTGGATAAACTTGTCCAATTTACCACTTCTGGAGGAGAATATTCTTTCCAGACCAGACATAACAGCAAACAAATCACTTTGTGATGAACATGCGGCCAAGCACTGGTGACCCCTAGTTCCATCTTTGGGTCAGTAAGGCTTTCAAGGAAGCCCCTGTGGATTGCTTGGTCCTATTATTTCAGATTGTGCTGTTAATGCATCTATAAAAATACCTATAAATAGTAATGATGAAGAGCAAGAGTATAACTGTCCTCCAGTGCCTTCAAATATTTATCATACTCTTACACATCTGCTGAAACACATTCCCAGAAGCCTTTAATTTTAACACATTATTAGCAGAAATCCATTTGTTGCCTCCTTTTGCTGCCTCTAATATCACTCCTTTAGTACTTTTGTGCATTTGGTCTTTGTGTACAGCTAATATGTGTCCACAAATATTTTCAGGCCTAACCTAAGATGGCTCACTGCTAAAAAAAAATAAAAGCTACAGGTAACAAATTAGGATAAGTAAGGAGGAAAGAGAGAGGGAACCAACAATATGCCAATGTTACAGGCAGAGAAACTGAGCTGCTGTCCCATGCAGTGTAACTAAGTCTCACTCAGGGCTGTTGCTGTTCATGTTTGTGTCTGCTGGCAAACCAGCAACCCCCTCTTTACTCTAGCTCTAACGTTTGTCCAGCCTTGCTTTGGGCTGTTTCAGTGCCTTAAAGCTATAGAAAACTAACCTGAAAAGCAGGGAGGGGAGAACAAAACCCTTTCATATGGCTTTTCATACTGAAATGGCTCAGCCAGGGCCAGAGCTGAGACAGGGAGGATGGCAGCACTGAGGCAGCCAGCAGGCAGATCAGCTTTAGGAACTACCGCCTCAGGCAGAAAGGAGATTAGATAGCTTGTCCCTTATCAAGTCTGCAACAGAGCCAAGAATGAATCAAAATCTGAGTCTGAGCTGAGTGCCTAACACACAGAAATAACTCACCGCCTGATTTTTCCATTTAGTGTTCTTTTTCACTAAGCAGTTTGACATTTCAATATATAATATATAAGAAAAGTATTTTATTTATCCCTTTCTTTTGTTTTCATTTGTAAACAGCTTTGCATGCTTTTGCTTTTATTTGTGGATGTACCTCTTGCAAACTTAGATGACAAAGTAAGACAGGAATATAGGTGTTCAGATGGAAAATGCAGTGTGTCAGTTTTCAGGCACACAAAAGACAGCTTGGCTTTAAAGATATTTTTATAATGTGAGAAAAATAAGATAGAAATATGTAATTAAAATTGTATAAAAATTGGATGTGTTTCAGTTTAAAAGGGCTGTTTTTTTCTATAAAGAAAGCCTATGTTCAAATACAGATACAGTTTTGTGTGGCCAGAAGTGTAGAGGCACCACATAAATGGTTATGTATGAAAGAAAACATACTATATAATATACTTGTGCAAAAGAAAATACTATCACTAAAATGCTGATAACAAATGGCTGTCTGGAGTGTTTAAAAATGGGGAAGTCTAGACTTCAAAAATATGTTAATTGAAACAGGTCTTTTTTTTTTTCTAAATACAGACAAACGTAAGAAATAGAGTTGGTGTCTACTTGTGAAACAATGCTAAAAAGTATTCTAAGTAAAGTGATTTAGAAGAAATGGCTCTGGATTATGCGGCTATCAAAGTAGTGAAAGGAGAATACTAATTAGCATGCCAAATCTTTAATACCGTACCAATCCAATTCTCTCCTTTGGTAATTCTTTATTGTAGCCATAGTAACAAAAGAAGGAAACTTAAGTCACCCAGGCATTTGTAGTTCCTTTTATTTTTCTTAAATAAGTCTTAATTTCTCTAAGAAGCTCTGTTTTCTACTTGTAGCACTTGTAATTATACTTTCCTACATTTAAATATGACAGAATATCCTTAGGCATTAATTCCTTCCTACATAGCTCATCTAGATTTAATTTTAAAATGCTTGCTTTTGCTTTCATTATTTTATGAAGAGGCCTTCAAAATAAGCTGCAGTATGCAGAATTTAAATAAATATGTATTATAAAAGTACTTACCTAGAATAGAATAGTTATTTTGAGGGATGTACTTTTAGAAATAGTTTAAAAGATTTTCATGCTAAGGCAAAAGAAGGTTAAAGAAGGTAGTGATTAAAAAGCTGCAGGAAAGGTCTTAAAATGTTTAATGGATCATAGATTAATTCAGGTTGGAAATGGCTCCAGGAGGTGTCTAGTCTAACCTACTGCTCAAAGCAGAGTCAGTCCTGAGGTCAGGCCAGGCTGCTCAGGGCTTGATCCAGTTGGGTTTTGAAAGCCTCCAAGGCTGGAGACTGCACAGCCTCTTTGGACAACCTGTTCCACTGCTTGACTGCCATTGTAGTAAAAGAGTATTTTTCTATTTCCAGTGGGACCTCCCCATTTCTGTTTATGCCTGTTGTCTCTCACCCTCCTGCCACAGACTGTTGTGGCTGTGTCTTCTTGCTAAACTTACCGTAGGCACTGGGAGGCTGCTGTTGGGTCCCCCTGAAGCCATCCCTTCTCTCAGCTGAACAGCCTCAGCTGCTGCTCTCAGGACACCTGCACACCTGCTCCAGCCACCAACCATCTTGGCAGCCCTCCACTGAACTTGCTCCAGTTAATCAATGTCTTCTTTTCCTGGTCAAGAGGCCCAAAACTGGACATGGTATCCTAGATACGGTCTAACAAGCTAAGTAAAGGGAATAGACAGTTCTCTTTCCACTGTGTTATGTTCCTTATGATGCAGCCCCAAACACTGCTCCCTTCATTACTGCCAGAGCGTGTTCATCTTAAGCTTATGGTCCACTAGAGTCTTCTCTACAGAGCTGCTCCACAGCCAATCAGTCCCCAACTTGTACCACTGCAAGGGTTTCATCCATTCAAGGTGCACAACTTTGCATTTGTCCTTGCTTTGTTTCTTGTGGTTCCTGTTAGCCCATCCCTCCAGCCTGCGTAGGTGTTTCTGGATGGTGGCCATGCCTTCAAGTGGTTTGACTGCATGCACCAATTAGGTGTCACCTGAAAGTTCAATGACGGTGAACTCTGACCTCTTCTCCAGGTCACTGAGAAAGATATTAGAAAAGGGAGGTCCTAGGGTAAAACCCTGAAACGATCATAACTGGCCTCCAGGTAGAGCATGTACAATTAACCACCCACCCTTTGGGCCTCAGGGCCCAGACAGGTTTTCACCCATCTAGTAGACCACCCATCCAGACCCACCACCCATAATGTTCCAACTGTGATACCAGGATGCTGTGGGAAATGAAAGAGTACTTCTATTATTTTTATATTTTTTTTACCAGAATCCGTATTTCTGAACTACTGAAAAAAACTTTACTAAATGATATGCTAATATTTTCAAGTCACAGATCTATAAATATTTAGTCTGACAAAATTAATTTCAGTTTTTTGCACATTGTATATAGTGCAGTTTGTTGATTTCTATCAGTAAATAGCGCAGTGTTCCTTCTCTATCTAGTATAACAAGAGTAAGAAATACTCAGCAGAACTGTACTCAATGAACATGTAATTATCATCGTTTAAAACTACCATAACAAATGCATCATCCTCATATTGATCATAGTTCTTTTGAGAATGATTTAAAATAAAATCTATTTATTTTATTCCTATCATGTTCTGTGAAACCATGTAGGTGCATAGAACAAGAGGTTGGAGAACGGGAGTTTTTCTTAGGAGGTAACATGAGCAGTTCTTGAGATGGGAGCCCTAGAGTATTTCACAGGAAAAGCAAGATGGGTTTTCCAAGATATAGGCATCTCTCCTCCGTCTTGATGGGTGTCATCCCTAACTGATTTGGTGTCAAGTATGCATGGAACTGTGTTCCTATTAGATTTCAGGAAGCATCTCCATCCCTATACAATTTTCTTCACTGCCACAGTTAATGGTGCTTGCAGTTGTGACCCAGAGCCAGGCTGCAGTGAGTGGCCCAAAAGCCACCTTCCTCAGTGCAGACAAATACATTTGGGTCACTGGAGGCTGTCATATGTTCATCCTGAGCCCCTTGTGCAATCTATTTGTTTTAGAGCACGTGACTGAAAACCTGGAAAATATCTTTTTCCCTCCACCCTTCCAGCCCCAAAAGAGCTGGTACGTGCATATCTGAGCTGTGTAGGCTCAGCAGCATCCCACAAACAACTGAGAAGCACCACAAGTGCTGTTGCTCACTCTTCAGAGGTCCAAGCTCACCGGTCTCAGATTTCAGTCACCCCAAATATTTGGCTGCAGCAAGCTGCAGTGAAATCCCCAGGAGAGGTATTTCTGAACATTGGCCACGCTTTCTTTAATATGACCCTTATTCTCCTTTTTTTCAGGAGTATTTTCTACCTTTGCATCACTGTTTTCCTCTCAAAGCTTTTCTTTCTTTTCACATGATGGACGTTGCCACCTGAAATAGTTTTCCTGTTCTAACCAAACACTTCAGTTGGGGCAGCATAACATATCAAACCTGGCGTTAATTATGTCAAAATTAAGGAATGCAAAATTACATGAGAAAGATAGGTATATCAATTTTTAAAATCTTCAGTTCTGAAGTAAAAATTTCTTTACATGAAAAGCCCTGAATAAAAATCTTTCACTGACAGCTTAAGAATTGTATCAAAAGAAAAATGCCAATTTACCATTTACATAACACACAAATATTTATGTGCGTGTATGTTTCTTTTTTAATATAGAGAATCACTTTGCAATTCTTCCTTAACACCACTACCAATCTCATCTTTTAGTTTCTCAGAAAGCTTTCCAAATGTTGAGACTGGTTTCACAGTGAAGTCTACGTAAAAGGCTATGTGTTGGTTACGGATCAGATCATCTTGAGTCCCATCACATGGCATGTACAGGACAGTCAGCATGGATTTATAAAAGGCAGGTCCTACTTGAATAACCTGATCTCCTCCTATGACGAGGTGACCTGCTTAGTGGAAGAGGGAAAAACTGTGCATATTGTCTGCCTAGACTTCAGGTAAACCTTCGAAACTGTTTAGCACAGCATTCTCCTGGAGAAACTGGCTGCTCATGGCTTGGAGGGGCTGGGTACACTTTGCTGGGTGAAAAACTGGCTGCATGACCAGGCTCAAAGAGTTGTGGTGAATGGAGTTAAATCCAGTTGATAGCCGGCCACAAGCAGTGTTCCCTAGGGCTGTTTTGGGGCCAGTTCTGTTTAATATCTTTACCAATGGCCCGGACAAGGGGATTGAGTGCACCCTCAGTAAGTTTGCAGGCGACACCAAGTTGGGCGGGAGCATTGATCTGCTTGAAGGAAGGTTCTGCGGAGGGACCTGGACAGGCTGGATCGATGGGCTGAGGTCAGTTGTATGGTGTTCAACGAGGCTCAGTGATGGGTCCTGCACTTCGGTCACAACAACCCCATGAAACACTCCAGGCTTGGGGAAGAGTGGCTGGAAAGCTGCACAGTGGAAAAGTGCCTGCGGGTGTTGGCTGAATAAAAGCCACCAGTATGTCCAGGTGGCCAAGAAGGCCAACAGCATCCTGGTTTGTATCAGGAATAGTGTGGTGAGCAGGAGTAGGGAAGTGACTCTCCCCCTGTACTTGGCGCTGGTGAGGCCACACCTTGAATACTGTGTTCAGTTTTGGGCCCCTCACTACAAGAAAGACATTGAGGTGCTGGAGCGTGTCCAGAGAAGGACAACGAAGCTGGTGAGGGGTCTGGAGCAGAAGTCTGATGAGGAGCAGCTGAGAGAACTGGGGTTGTTTAGCCTGGAGGAGGCTGAGGCTAGACCTTATGGCTCTCTACAACTACCTGAAAGGAGGCTGTAGTGAGGTGGGTGTTGGTCTGTTCTCCCGGGTCACCAGTGACAGAACGAGAGGAAATGGCTTCAAGCTGTGCCAGGGGAGGTTTAGATTGGTCATTAAGAAAAATTTCTTCACTGAAAAGGTTATCAAGCCCTGGAGCAGGCTGCCCAGGGAAGTGGTTGAGTCACCATCCCTGGAGGTATTTAAAAGATGTGTAGACGTGGTGCTTAGGGACATGGTTTAGTGGTAGACTTGGCAGTGCTATGTTAATGGTTGGACCTGGTGATCTTAAAGGTCTTTTCCAACCTAAATGATTCTGTGAAATGCTGTCACTGAGCCTTCTGTAGTGTTTCAGACCTTCTCGTGTAAATTGTTAGATGGAGTCTGTTTAGACTGGCTCTTCATTGCAGAAGCTTCTATTTCTCCTTTTCTACTCTTTGCTCATTTCTGACAGGTTGCTCCACCATCTTTTGCAGCGCAATTTGTGTAATCCTTTCCTCTGAGTTATTTAAAGTCATATGAAATTTTCCTCCCTAAAATCTTGTATTATTTTTACCAGGATTTTCTAAAATATAAATAAACTCAAGAAAGTAAAGAGAGGACAAATCTGAAAGAACAAAGCTACCTAATACTTACTTTAAAGCTCTGCATCCTGAACTGCAGCCTTTATAACTCCTGTAAGTGGCTGCATAACTTTGGAGTCTCCTGAATCCTTTACTTGTGCATTTTTCTAAGCCCTCAGCACGTTGCCATGCTGGCATGGCTGTCCAGCTTCTCAAATGGAGCAGGCTTAGGTGGAGCTGAGTTGGAGGGAGTGCAGACTGAACCTGCAGCTGTCTTTAGCCACCTGTCCGTTTAAAACCCCAGTATTTCCTGAAGGCTTTAAATTCTTTTTTTCCTGGGCATCCCAGAACTAGCTTAGTGTTGAGCAGCCCAGCTGTAATTTACATTTAAGCCTAATTTGGATTAATAAGCAAGGCATTCTTCAGTCTGTTTCACCTGAGGGGCTCTATCCAGCTGGCATGCTCTTAGCATGACTAATGGTGCAGGCTGTGCATGAAGTACAGCAGCAGAAGGAGGTGATAGGAGTCCTCATTCATTCCTCCAACAGCAGTATGAGTAGGTGATGTGGGCAGAGCTAGGTTCAATCTCTGCCTGGCAGAAAGGGTTTATTCCCACTTTTCACCCCAATCTTACACTTAAAACCTATTTTAATATACCTTCTTCTGTGAAACAGCTCTTCATTTTAAAGGAATATGTACTTATTTCCATAAGTAAATGGAAGGAGGTGGGGAGGAGTATGTACAGATTTTATGCCAGAATAGTCATGTTATTTTGGTATCCTGGGGCAGTTAGAGCTCTTGCCTGGGAAAAGGAGAGGTCTGACTTCTAGTCCTTGCTAGTGGTTATTTTAAAGTTTTAGCTGATGACTGATTAACAAAAAATTCATGATCGTTAGCCTCCTGGCTGTTGTAAATCTCAACTGGATGCCTAATGTTACTCACAGGTTGAAGAGGAAAGGGATGTACCTGCCTCAGTAGGAAGCGTACTTGCCTGCTTGCATCTCTCCCTCCCTCCCTCTAACAGGTATTTTATGTCTTTTTCTGGATTTAGACCTTGAATTTAGGCTTCAGTCCTTACATTCCCAAACTATACTGATACCAAAGAGCATGAAATGAGATATGCCCTAAGGCACAGAACCCAGCGTATGCATTTGAAAAGCTTTGTGTGCACAAAGCTGGCTATTACAGTGGTATTTGAAAATGAGCAAAAATGGATGTCATTATGCACATTTGACAGCAGCGTGTACAGAGCATGCAAAGAAGAACAGGTCTTGTGGCTTGTGTGTCTCATTCAGACTGCAAAACAGTGAATAGGAGAGGCTAAATCAAGATAGTTTGGACACCTCAGAGTGTTGGCAAGCCATTTGGTAGAATCACTTTTCTTAAGACTTTTTAACATAAGGATTCTTGAAAGGCAGAAGGCACTTAAATTACTGATATACGTATAAATGTACATTTTTGCTTAGTGGAATATGTGTGCTGTTTGGTATTTTTAAATGTTGTTTGATAAATATTCTTACTAAAGACGTATATTCAGTACATGGAAGATAATAGTAGTGCCTAATGTTTATAACTTTCCCAGCATAAATCTTGAACAGGTAAGATATTATTGCAAAGCAACTACATCAGAATAAAATTGTAGGGGTTAGAGTAGCATTTATCTAGTGCTCTGAATAAGGACTAGCTCAAGTTACTCTTTACGCTGCCCAGAGCATTATCTAATCTTTATACCACTGACTTAAGATATAGTTGGGCTGGGTGTTTGGTGGCTGGGAGGCTACATAACCCAGTGGCAAGCTAAGGGCAGATTTTTGCGCTGTTTGTGTGTAGCAAAGTCGGTATATGATCTAGAATTTAGTGTTGTGATGAGACAACCATCAGGGACACTTTTTTTTCCATTAAAGTGGGACTACACGTGAAGAACTCAAACATATGAGATACCTGTAGATTGTAACAGAGTAATTTAGCCAACAGGTGGTTTCTAATCAGGTTAAAGTAGAAAAGCTGTGAATCGTGAGGCAACTGAGGGGAAGATCAAGATGTTGAGAGATTAAGATTTATCACCAAAATACATTTTCACAGATTTGAAAGAAACAGAGAGGTCCTTTTTTCACTTGTAACACCGCTGTAAAAGTATCTAAGACAGTCCATTCACTAGATTAGCTTGAAACTTCAGAAACTTGAAAGCCTGTTATATGGGAAGTGTAGTACTGCACAAGCCCTCAGACTTCAGCCAGCAAAATAAAAGGGAAATTTAATACCCCAATAGTATTAACATTGTATTTACAGCTGCTGCTGCTGCCCACATGAAAAAATGTTTCCCAGGGGCTGAGATCAAAGGTACTGCCACAGTGTGACATACTACGGGACCACACTATAATAATTTTAGAGATTTAACAGATTGTTTCCAATGAAAATGTGTGTGATATAAACTGCAGGTGTTCATAAACAGAGAATGAAGGATCAAAACTTCTTTTTTTTTTTTTTTTTTGTAAATACTGGTTAAATTTTAAATTAGCCACTCATTTCAGATGCGCAACAGGCTCATGTTTGATCCTAGAAAAGAATCTCCTTTATCTATAACTTTCAAGGCACACATATCATCCAAACATCCTAGAATTTTGGTGGGACCATGAATCCTGTGTAACTACCAGCCTACTCTTTCACATTAAACCAGAAGGCTGCTAACAGTTTGTTGTCTGTGTGCTATGCTTTTTTAAAATTAGTTTTTGTAATACTGTTAGGTACCTTATATGTAAGGAAGTTTATATGCAAGTGGAAGATTCTTTATTAAAATCAAGGCAAACACCACACAGACAGACAGACAGACAGACACATACACACACAGAGTTACTGTACTTTGCAGAATGTCTTAGCTGGAGGAAGCTATGCTGTGTCTTTGTTTTATTTTGCCACCCTGATATAGATGAGGGAATCATCATATCCAAAAGGACTTAGAAATGGCAGCAGCCTACTTGCCAGATGCTGTGGGTACGTCATCAGAATGGTGTGCAGGCATTTAGCCTCCTGACTCTATTAATGTTAATGGGAGTCAGGCAGTTCAACCTCCATGTACCATGCTCCAAGCATATCCATTGAAGTCTGGCAAACAAGCCCCGAGGCTTCCTTGTAAAAGCCTTTGAAACTGCTGCTCTTCTCCTGTAAGATTTGTGATGAAAAACAAGCCGGAAAGCTGCCCACTATACAAAGATTTCCATGCAAAAACTGTGCCTGAATATAGATAGGTCTGAGATTTTGGCATACTACTGAAATCAAAGCACTGTGAGGGGAAGAAGGGTGGTATGAAAGGTGCCTGCTTCCTATGGGCAATGAACTGGCTGGCTTTGTAGATGCATCTTAAGGCAGGTATTTTCTTTGCATATTATACTGAAAGCTGCTGAAAAACACCTGAACCAGGCACCACAGTTCACATCCCCAGCCCTGATAAAGCATTGCTGATTTATTATGTTGTTCTGGTCTGATGCAAAGTGGCTCTACAGCCAGTTTCTCTCTCTTATGGGCGTGTGGAAGGATATTCAGGTATTACAGAAGGCTGACCACAAAGATCTCCCTTTCAGCTCCTCGCTCAGTAGGGAAAATGACTGCATCCCTGCTGCGCCATTTATGTGAGGGGGGAACCACCCTTACAGCAGCTGATCGGCCAGTTACCCACGAGAGGAGGAGACTCAGGCATATCTGGGAACAGGGCCCCAGGGAGTTCATTCTTCATACCTTCTGCCATGTGTGGTCTTATCTATGGTAAAGTCTGAAGGTAATATTTATTCCCACGTAGATATTGCAACAGGATCACAGATGGTCCAAAAATCATTTCTGGAATACAAATAGAAAGGGGCAGGAAGCCAGCCTCTGTTGCTTTCTTACTTGCATAACTGTAAGTTTGAAATAATCTTACTCCCATCATCAGAACTACTCACTATGAAGCTCCTGGGAGAAAAGAGTAAAATTCTTTCTTACTTCCAAAGATGCCTCAAACTCTTTGACTCTACAAATGGGAAAGATAGATAGTTCCAGGTTAAACCAGTCTGCAGTTACTTTCATACACGCTCAGAATCACTAAGTTAACAGTGCCCTATTTTTTCACCTGCTGTATTCCTGCAGCTGCGTGGTCCCCTGCAGACTGGGCTGCCTTCCACAAGCCATAAAAAAACTTGAGGACTGCCCTGATATAGCCTTTTTAAAAAAAAATTGCCTTGACTGCAGTTCATCAGCCAGAAGTGCAGCAATGCAGGATGGCAAAAAGCAGCCATGTTGCAACTAGGAATCTGGCCCCAAATTGCCTGATTTTAATCAGGTACAGTGCAAGATATGCCAGATAACAGATTTCCTGTTAGGATAACTTTTTCAATTTTTTTATGGTAGCACGGAAGGATATTTCCCTGTTTACTGCTTTGTCCTCATTAATACAAAGTGGTTTGCAAAGAAAATATGTGGCTGGATAACTGGAATTCATGCTTCAGGGTATAATGTGATCTCTTCAGAGAAATAGGTCTCTCCTCACATGCTGCCTGTGCCATCGCACAAGCAAGAGTGCGCAGTGTGATGTGTGTGTCCTAAGATATGAATCAGCAAGAGTGAGTTAACTAGACCTTTCACGTTACCCTCTGAGTGCAACAGGGAGCTAGACAATAGATGAGAGCAAATGTGGAAAGGTCCGTGTGCCACATTGTGTCCCTTGCCACCATGGAAGGCCACGTTTTTACCTCTGGTACTCTAACCTGCAGAGCTATTTATCTGTCCGTTGCTCAAAATAAGCTTTATTGGCTTCACCAGCAATTTTACTCTTTGCAGAAGTACCATGTCTTCGCAAGGAAGATATTGCCACTCTTTCACATGTAAACAGTCATTCTATTTTTAACTTTTACATTTTTTCCTGACTCAACACATAAATTGTAGTTTATATTTTTCTGCTGCTTCATGCTTTTTTCTGGCTCCTACAAGAAATGTGGTGAACTAATATTTAAATGAATAATATTTTTAATTCTTCAGGAAACCAATTAAGCATTTTCAGAGGCCTCTAAGATTTACATGTGCCTTTCAAGAATGGTACATAGCTTTCTATGCACGTATTAGAAGTGTAAGCTTTCTCTTCCAGGGTAAATAAAATGCAATTCAAAAAACCCAAACAAACACTTTATTAGCAAGAACAACCAGACTGAAACTTTTTAACAGATTTCCTAATGTTTGGATGACTGAAATTAAATGGAACCTCATACAAACTTAAAAATTAAAAATTATAAAGCTAAGAATAGACTTGATTTGTTTATGCTGTTTTTCAGCAAACTGTGATTATTCATCTGAGAGATAGTATTATGATTTTAAGATTGCTTTCAGAACAAATTTGCTTTCTTTTTGCTGAGAATACTGGTTGACAACGTACGTAGACTCACAATAATACTAATATCCTGTTCCTGCAGGAGACAATGTGATGAAAAGCCACCTGTGGGCATACATTGTGTGTTGATCCACTTCCTGTCCAGAGATGGCACAAGCTACAGTCTGACCCCAACTAGCAAGGTTCCTTTTGAATTCAGTGGCTCACAGAGAGGTATGATGACAGCAGAGATTTTAAAATCATGTTTTCCTCAAAATATAATATTCCCTAAGCTGTGGATCACATGTTGATCTCAGGATTTTTTCTTGCTAAAGCTTCACACTGCCATCACCTTGCCTTACAGGCTACCCGTACCTTCTATCTATGCAAGATTTTGTATAGTTTTCAGAAGGATTTCAGTTGGGGTTTTTTGATTTGGTTACTGGTTTATTGAAAAGGCAAATGGATTTCCACTGGCTGGGTGAATCCAGATTTTTTTCCCCATCATTTTGAAAACAGGTACCCTGCTGGATGGGTTTATTCCACTTGATTATAGGGGAGGGGTTTCAGAAATGCATAACTGTGTTCTGTGCATGGTTTTCTGGATGTCCAGTTTGGCTTATTGACTAAAAGCTGAGAAAAGGTGATAATCCTGTGATCAGAATGAAATCCTGCTGCTTATTTGTGCTAAGCAGAACTTCATTGCTATAATAAGATTAAAAAATCATTCAAATTCTGAAGTAAAAGTTAAAAGATTGCCATGTTCTTAAAATCATAGCAAAGTTTGGGGTGGTTTTCTTACAATCAATCTGCTTGTTCTTTCTGGCAACATAGAGTAACAATGTGAAATACAGTTACAATATTCCATAGGAGTTCTGTTTTTTAATATAGTTTCCTGCATCAGTTCTATTTTAAGTTACTACAACTGATATTGATACAGACTGATTTTTTTTTTCTTGAAAATCAGCTTTATTGATTTGCTTTACTGTTTTATCCTGATGAAGTGGAAATTTTCTTTTATCAGATGTTTCACTTTGCAAAACTGCATGGCCTTACAGCTTTCATTAGAATAACAAAGAAGGTTAATGTACTAAAGTTGGAAAATGTAGAATATGTCATTTTAACTATATTTCAGCAACTATAACTTTCAAACAGAAAACTGAGCCATCAATCAATGCCAAAAATTTGTCATAAAAGTATGTATCTTCTGTGCTTCTCAGCGCCTATGAAACTAATAGTTATTAATTCCACCACCGCTAAGCTGAAAACCTACTTATTTGTATTACAATTACTGGTTAATATACAGTATACTATTCAATGGATTTGAACCTCATCTAAATTTGAAGTACAGGAATATTAAGCCATAGATACACTAATTTAATGAAAAGTTGGCAGTTTGACATTGGGATTTTCTAATAAATAAATGGCATTTGTCTCAAGGTTGCATTAAACTCTTAAAACAGGTATACCTAGTAGCCATTCAAAAAGACACAAAGAACATGTAAGGGAACTGCAAATGAGGAAGGGATAGAGTAATACTGTTTGCCCAAACAGTTTACAAAATGCAAGGTAACAGCATTATACAAAATATTTGTCTTTCTGTCAATAACTTATTTGTGAAACAGAAATCCCCTTCCCCAAGCCTTATTTTAAGATTTGCTTGTTACATATTTTCAGGATTTACAAGATATAAAAAAGTATAACTACTATGAAAATAATTTCTTTGCATAGCAAAATGTCATGGAAAAACTTATCAGATCTCTTATAGGTGAGAATGCTCCTATATCTATTTTGTGCAGTTCATACTTCTCCTTACCCATACTAATTTGAAAAAAATTAACCCCAAGAGTTCCACCTGTGACCCACTCCAGAGGAGACCTTAGGAGGGCTTAAGATGTTCCAAGTATTTATCAAAAAGTAAGCACATAAACTTGAATTTGCAACACCTGCCTGGTGCCCCCCAGGTGTTCCTTAGGGCCATATTGCCATGCTAGGCTGAGCTGCCTTGGTCTGGGGGATGCCAGAAGCTGGCCTCATCAGCTTCTCTGGGGTGGGCATTGGCCACACTGCTCCTGACAGTCCTGCTGACCTGTTGCATGCTCACAGGGAGTGCTTGTAGGCACTGCCAAAACCTCAAAAGGGCTAAGTTTCATATTAAATGATTCATATCACTACAGGGGAGATGTGTCTGTCATTTTTTGCTGTTTTGGGATTTTTTTTTTTTTGAAAAGGGTGGTGCAAGAACTGGTGCCCACGTGATATGATAGTAGTTAATATACTAATCTAGAAAGAAAAGGCATTGAAACTCAGTGTCTGTGCTATCCTCTCCCCCACTTCTTACAGCAGTATGTATTTTTTTGAGGTCTGCTCTTTTAAAGGCAGCCAGACAGAGGCAGATGGGATTCCTGGAGTAGTTATTCAGCTGTCGAGTACAATTACGTTTTGCTGCTGCTCCTCAGCTGATAACAATTGCAAACACTTGTGCTTTCTGCTCATGCAATTTCTACAAGCTGAGCTCTTACTGTGCACTTTAGTGTGCTTGCACTAGCCCAGAGGTCTGAACTTCTCACTCCTGTTTTCCTTTGTGTTCCTGTAGCAGCAATGGGTTCCTGTTTTAAGGAGTAGGCTGCTGAACTGTGAACTTCATTGTCACAAAGGGTAAGGTTATACTTTAAAGTAAGAAAACTTGCAGTGTGTAGAAGGCTAGGAAAAAACATCCTAGGCTATGAAGAGTTTATGTGGTCTCTGAGCAAACTAAGAGATGATTTCATGTTTTTGTAGTTTTTATGTCTAATGGGTGAGAAAGAACACTAGTGCTAGACTTAGAGACAATCCACTTGTGACCTGTATCAAAAGTCAGCAACTGCTTGTGCACAGCTATGTATCTCTCTGGCTTTGTGTTTTGTCTCTGTGTGTCTCATATCTGAGTGATCTGTGTCTATGGCAATTTTGAAAAGAATGTTCTGTGGCCAAGATCCAGAAAGTTTTGAAAT
Source organism: Phalacrocorax aristotelis (assembly GCF_949628215.1). Taxonomy (NCBI): domain Eukaryota; kingdom Metazoa; phylum Chordata; class Aves; order Suliformes; family Phalacrocoracidae; genus Phalacrocorax; species Phalacrocorax aristotelis. The sequence goes on along the minus strand of NC_134279.1, from coordinate 37,050,074 downwards.
GGCAATTTTGAAACTGCATCAGCCTCCGGTTGCCCTTAAGGAAGAAGCACCGTAAGACATAGAAAGGTACTGTTTCCTGACACTCCTTTTCCAACCTCCTTTATTTGGTTTTGTCAAATTTAATAAAATCAATGTCAGTGAATGTGATAATCTGGCAAGTACAGCTAATCAGACACTTAATGGGAAACTGAGCTGTGTTTAAATTCAGTTCTGTTCCCAAGATACAAACCACACATGCTTGTTTTAAAAGAGCAAACTAATTGCTCCCACAAAAGGAGGCTGCAGTGTATTTATCCCATCAGTAGCTTCTACCCCTCATAAGCTCCTCAGAAAGAAAACACTGTTGGAATAATAAGTTCTTAAAAGGAAAATAAAAATCCAGTTGTTAGAATATTTGCTCAGGTTTTAGAAAACTAAGGCTGAAGTCTCTTTGCTAATGGAAAAGGCTAGAACCCTACTTGACTATCTCTGCTAGGAATGCTTTAAACCATGGAGTGGAAATATATTCTGTGATGGAGTGCTCTCAGTTTTGCTTGTGGTATTATTCAATTAGCCATTTAAATGATGGCACGTCTAATGTAAAATAGAAAGCGTGGTTGGCCAGCTGCCCCTATCCTGAATTAATACCCTAACTCTTAGGTTATGCAGTTATGTTTGCACTCTCTGGGCCCAATTTTCTAACACTGACTATAAGATTGCTATGATCTCTTTCTTTCTCACTCTTGCAAACCTGGGAAGTAATTTTTCCACACAAGCATCTTTCTGTGGAGAAAGATGCTAGAGAACCCTGTAAACCTGGAGAGCTTACTTTTCACATTCTATCACCTTCAGCAGAGATGGGAATTTAAAGCCACATTTTGTTCCTTGGGTAGGTCCTCCAGTAACGGTGCTGCTGGGGTAGAGGAGACCCCTCCCTTCTCTCCCAGATAGGTGGGATTTAGAGTGGGGGTTGGAGGGTTTTTTTCTGAAGAACACAAATAAGAATGATAAGAAAAAAAAGAACACCTCATAGGCTAAGAAAACCTGGCAAGGAAGGGGATCATCTCTGCAGATCCTGGCAGGGATTAGGTCGATGCTTTTTGTTTAGTTCTGCCAAGGTTTGGGCAGTTATGGGCAAGCTCAGAAGCAAATATTCCCCTTTGTGCAGAAAGAGTCTCAGCCACCTGCTTAACCCCTTCATGAAATATAGGTAGCTGAGAGGGTAGGTGGGAGCCAAACGAGTTCTGAGAATAAAACTTTCAGACTGATGCATTCAAGTTACCCAAACACCTTTTATGCTAACTCTAAACTGTCATCACTAACTGTGCTCTTTTAAAATGAGGCCAATACATGAGATTGGATGAGTAAAACACTGTTTCTGCAAACATTCACTCCTTTACTATTGCCAGGAGCCTTTTACAGCTCAGTAGGGACTTTTCATGTAAGTTACTGGTTAAGCAAAGCAATAGGTGTAGTGGTTTGGAGCCTGTAAATGCATGGCTATTTCTAAGCTGCTCCTGTTCTACAAGCAAAGTATTTCTATCTCCATGGATTCGATGTGCCATGTCGTGTACAGCATTGAGTACTTGGAATGATTTGTCTGGCAGTATTTCAGAAGAAAATAATCAATCACTAGTTGAAACTGCAAATGGGTGCTTGTTCAAATTTAGTCATTTCAATTTAGTCAAATTTAGTCATCCCTGTCTTCAGATTTGTCTACAGATTCATATGTTATATTAGGCTTAATAAAACCCCATCTTTTAAATGTGTAAAATATCATTATGTTTTGGACACCATAGCGATATTACAAGGACGCCAAGAAAAACTATTTACAAGCATTACTTAATACTATTTAAATGAGATTAAATAACTTGGCAAAAATTGTTATTCTAAAGAAAAAAATGTTTCGATTATCTAACAAAAATCTGGAAAAATATTTCATTTTAAATATTTAAAGGCATTACTTCAAATCTAAGAATCAAATTACTAAAAGTAAATTCATAAGGCATGATCTTTTTTTTAATGGTGGGTAATTAAGGTTAATGCCTATTTCCAAGTAAATGGAAAGAAAAATTAATTTTGCTGAATAAGCACTTCTTGCAATTGTTTCAACTCACCTGTGAATTAGTATGATTGTAATTGCTTGGGATGTTATTCCCTTTTAATATGGTCAGATTAGATGCAAAACTATAGAATCTTGTTTTGTTGTAACATCAGCTGTAAAGTAGATACGTACATCTGTATTTTACTAAAAAGAATATAAGGACTGTGCGTGTTTAGTCTGCTTCCTAAGCAAGAATCTCTTCTCTGTTATCTAGATGCTTTTATATTTGCTTTCTATTGCTTTTCCAACCAAAGGAGGCTGGGGGGGAGGAATCTGTTTAACTCCTTGAAACAGCAGGGTGATGAAGTGGGGTGTGATTTGTCCTCCACCCCCATGCTTTAGTAAACCATAATGATATGGCTATATATTGTTTCGAGCCAACATCGACATTACAATAATATGCATGAAAAGTTATCCGCAATCTTATGTGACACTGTTATAATTTTTATTAAGATGGAAGAGAAAAATTTACTGCTGTCTTTTATGAACCTTGCATGGGTACAGTGTACCCGTTCAGTGATGTATGTTATTTATAATCTAACTTCAGATACTTTTGCAACAGTAGAATAACATACAGTTTGAAAACCATCAGAGTAGTTTCAATTCCTTTCTACTTATTTTTACCTTGCTTTAATTAGAAAGTGTGAAAATGCATGAGAAGAGAGAGAGAACTATTAATCTTCTAACTTTTAAAATTAGCGTTGGGGTCAACTGCTATGTCTAATGCTGTCCTCTCCCACGTGCAAGCACTGGCAGTGCCAAAGGCCTGGACAACTCAAAAGAACAGTCAGACAGTGAATGAACTTGACTGAAAATACAAATAAGGGAGGGTTTTTTGTTTTCTGTTTCATTGGTTGTGGTGGGGTTTTTTTGTGACTGTCACAACAAGACCTAGAGTCACCCATAAAATTCTAGGCCAGCCAGCATGTTAGGTGGGAAAAGAACCTGTGCCCTGGAAAGACAGAGGCTAAAAGCACCAAAATAATGAACAGCCAAGAGAAGGTGCTTGCAGGACTGGGGCCACCTTGACATTTCTATCACCTTAGTCTCAGGCTTCTGCTCTGTCAGCAACTGATGAACCTCTTGCTGTTTAAACCTAAAGTTATGCTGGCAGTGGAGAATACAACATACCTTCTCCTGAGGGTTTAGAAACAGTTGAGAACTTTGCCTTCCTCTTTCTCCTTCTTTTCTCACTCAACTCCTGCTGCCATGTATGTTACATCCACTTTTTGTAAGGACTAAGATGGATCTTTTTTGAATTAAACTCTCTGAAGAATCTGTCTGTGCATGATAATAATACAAAGGTGCAAAAGTGATGTTGAAATATATTTTCAGCAAATGTGATTACATTTCAGTGAGTTGACTTATTTGTCCCTGACTTACTTAACTTTCCTATTGTTTAGTATTTCTTCTCTGCCTACAATACTTCCTTTGTTAATTGGATGCTTGCTTTTTAATAAAAAACTGCATGATACTGTCCTTGATAGTTGACTAGTTAACATAACCATATTTTCCCTTGGACTTTTAAATGTAGAATTCCTGATCTTTACCTGCGTGAATGAGGGGAGGAAAAAATTCCCTGTATTTCAACACAAAGCTACCAGTGTGGGAAAGCAGGCAGGGAATGCAGTGCTGGTGCATTGGGCTGCTGCTTCTGTGGCCCCTGTTGCAGGATTATGTGCCATGTATAGTATCATCTCCAGTACATGGCTTCAAGTAGCCAAAGCTCGGTGCAAATATACTGATCAAAACCAGGTGTGACTGGAAAGGGAGGACCACTTTGGCTTTTGCAGCAAGTATAATTTTGTGGTCTATCGTGAACTTTTATGCTGGCTATATTTGATAACTCTGGTATTTATAATGAAGGGCTAGGATGGTGGTTTCCATGCTCTGGACCGTGAGGCTGTGGTACATGGCCTTCACAACTATGTTAAACAAAATAACAGTTATGGATTCACAAGGACTGGGCTTATTGTGACCATGTGGTTTCCCTGACTTGCTCATGTGCCTGTTGGTCTATAGGAGATGCTGAATGATTAGGCTAAACAAGGAAAATGTGGTTAGTCTGTTGGTAGCTTCAAGAACATGACACAAAAGAATAACAATCCCGATGGACTTCAGTCCCATCGAAGCAAAAAGGGAAATTGCTGCACCTTGTTGTTTTTATAGAGCCTAAATATCGCTTCTTTTCTTTTCTTACTTTCCCTTTCTTCCTGCCGTGATATGTAGGCCCTATATGAGCAATCAGGATGGGGAATATGGGTGATGATTTCCACAGAAAGACAATGAGATCTCTTAGTTTGGCACAGAATATGCTTCTCTTTTTCCCCAGGCTGCTGCAAAGCTAAACATGTATGAAGACTTATCTTCACTTGTGTAAATATTCACTTTGGGGATTTCATTAACATAGGCATATGTTTTAACCTCTTTCATTCCAGAGGAGACTTTGTATGTTGAAACAAATCTCTGTTTTACAATGCACACAGTGTCCTCTATACCACCAGATAACTTTTGTGACAGAATATTTGGAGGTTACTACTGATCTGTTAACAGGGGAGGAAAAAAAGAGGGGGGACTCATATTTTTCTGCAAAGTTTTTATTGTGTTGCAGTGTGCTCTGAATACACTACTCATGCTCTACTTGAAGCTTCACACACACACACACACGTGCTTTGGGAGTGAAAACCAGGGTATGAAGTATTTTCAGTGGCACTGGAATGGCTTGTATGTGTATTTAAAAAAAAATAAATCCTGAAATGATAATGTTTTGATTCGTGCACCTCAGTACCAATCCGAGAGGCTTTGCCAGGAACTGGGCATGGGATTTGCCTGATATAGGTGCTTGCCCCTTAGCTGCTTGTCAAGTTCCTTTTAAAATCCTTGGAGAGAAGAGACAACTTTAGGGTGTGGTTCTTTAGACATGTTTCAGATGCCACCTTCATGGTGAAATGAATTACTCCCTATAAATGTTTCATCCTATTGTCTATAAAGGGAGATTAGGTCAAATAATGACAGGTACATTTAGTGGCATAATTGGAGCCATCCAGGGTCCTTCACTGCTGCTTTAACGATTCATTTAAAAGAAAATAGTTGATTAAACCCATGTTGCTGAGTAACTCTGTTAATATATTACAGTGGTAGTCAAAGCAAAGGTATCGTTTTGGTCTCTCAGTCGTAAATGGAGACCTATAATGCAGAAAGATTAAGACCAAAATTTTTTCTGATTTTAAGATGTTTCAGTGTCTGAGTTAATGATGATGTCATCAAATACAGCTACAAATATTGGGGGATATGTGAAAGAAATGGGGTTTCTGTTTTCAAGTATTTTCCAAACATGCTACTCGTGCATATTATTGGTAATGGGGATCATTGGTAATGTGAATCTAGTAAATAACTTCCTTGCATAACCAATCAGTTCTTAAAAAGAGTTTGTCTTGAGCTGCTACAGCTGGAAGTAGGGTGCTTACATAAATAGTTTAATTAGGAGTTTCTGTCTTATAGCTAGCTGGAGTGTTTTTGTTGTTGTTTCCTCAACCCGCTCTCCATAAAAATATTAGAAATTGTTAGAATGATCTGGGCAATTACGTAGTTTGTTATATGAATTCTAGGTATTCATGTTTGTTTGGTCTTTTCTCCCTTGCCCTCTATCTTCTACACATGCTCAGGCTTTACAGACTGGATTTTAATTTCTTTCTTTCTTTTCCCCCTTTTTTTTTTTTTCTTTAATGGGAATAACAAGAGATTTAACCCAAAGTTTTCCTAATCTACAAAGCTCTGAGAAAATCATTAGTAAACAAAACAGTTCAACACATTCTTGAAACCTTTAAAAATTAATAGGATTTCACTTAAATGTGTTTTGTTTGTCTTTTCTTTTTGGAAGTTTGTTAAAAACTTTGCTCGAGATCCTGACTTTTTTTACAGAGGATATCTTTGTTGTAACATCTTCATGAACATTATGACTTGATTTTCATCTATGCTTTAACTACTTTTTCTGAGGTGTCCTGTATCTTAGCTGAGTTGTGAGCCTCCAGCCAGCTTCCTAAACCTGGTGCCAATATTTTGGATTCATTCCTACCCTGCCCCCGTCAAACTTCAATGTGCTTTTACAGCCATTCTGTACTGAAAGAGATGTCAGTGTCTGTCTTCCTAGAAGAGCTCCTATCATTGCTAATGCACAAATCTGGTGGGTGATAGAGATTAAAGCCTCCCTGTAGTTTATAGTTTCCTGATCACCTCGGGGAAGTTTCAGTAGAAGCTGTTCAAGAGGCTTTTAAATTTTGTGCCATATATCTGGATTCCTCCATAAAGAGGTAGCATTCATTTCAGGCTTTGCAGCAACACTTGATTAATTCCAATAGTACAAGCTGGATGTGGGCAAACACTGTCACAGCTTGTATGGATCTGCAGCATTTGGTAATAAATTATGCTTTGTAAAATAAATACCCATTGCAAGTGTGTCCCCTTAACCAGTATTTGAAGAACAGCATTTCTGACTAACTTCTATTTGGTGCATAATACAGGTGCACCAGGAAGCATATAGCACTTTTCTATACAGACTCAGTTAACTGGAGCTGTAAGTTTCTTCATTGTACGTCTCACATTATTTTTCTCCAACTGATGGAGTCTTTGAAGTCAGGTGTTACTTGTGATACTGATATCAGCCTGATGGACTGTGTTAATTATTTGCACTGTATTGTCGGTATGCTGGACATTAGAAGATTTTTCAGACATCACAGTAGATTGTCCACTATAGGGATGGGCAGTTATTGTTACCAGTAAGGCTTCTGCTTTCTGTTTCCTGTTGCTTAGAGAGCTCTAATAATATTGTGAGTACAGTTGTTTTTACGATGCTGTTGTATTTGCATAGACTGTGCAATGTGACAGTTGTCAATGTCAGGGAAGCCCTGAACATCACTTAGGGAAATCAAGGAAAACTGGTATGTAATTCTTTTTCTTGCAGATGGTATTTTAAACCAGATTTAAGAAAAGGGATGTGATGTAAATATATACTGTATCACTCTCCTGTAATTTAATGCTGGAAACTTGTTTGTAAGCTTTTATAGCAATTCACTGCTCCTCTCTTTTCTGTTATACAGGAATGCTTGTCATTTCATCTGATGCTTCTGAGAGTAGCGGTGTTAATGCTCTGTTGTAATGTCGGCCTACGTGTCCATGCCAATGACTGACTTAAATCTGACTCTACTTGGTGTATTTCCAAAAGCCTGAACTGGTCTAGAGGAGTGGGGCACTTTCACAGCTTGTTGCCTCAGTGGAGCTGTGCTGGGCCTGTGGCGAGACAGCTCTCTTCTCCCTGGATGCCTAGCTCTTCCATATTCATAAACACTCCTGGGGGTGGAATGGGGAATCTTATGAGCTCAGAGGTAGTGTAGTGGTTTTGATGCAAGTAAGTGCACAGGGTTTAAAGGAGGGGGGGGGGGGGGGGGGGGAAGCTTTAATGCAAGGCATATTGCAACTACCCAAAAACTTTAGCTTCTCCACCCATTAAAAAAGGAGAATCATTCTCATACAGAACTGAAAATAATTACAAATATTACAAATTGTAAATGTATTGACAAATGACATGTATTACAAAAAACTGAATTTCATGCGACTTGGTAGGAAACCTAACTTGCTATTCTAATAGTTCATTATACTTAAATCCTTATTATACTTACATACTCACTGGATTATAATGTTCTTCTGATCTGTTTGCCTATGGGATAACTTTATGTGACTTCATCTTAAGTACCAAAATGTGAAAAAATGTTAAACCATGTCCTCCACTCTGAAAGAGCAATGAAAGAAGGCTGCTGTATTTCTACTCAGACTATAGACATAGATAGTCGTCTTTAACTCTGGATTAAATCAATTATTTCAGCACTGTAAAGAAAAAAAACTTGTCTCTCGGAAAATAATTTCCAAGCAGACTCTCTAACATCCAGAACAAACATCTGGATCACGTTGACTTTTTTTCACCGTGGCAAAAATGGTGAATGACATATAATTCCTACTTTCTGATGTAATGAGGATTCCTTCATCCTCACAGCAGCTGGAGCTCCCAACCCCTAAGCGCATATATATATATTTTTCAAGTTGCAGATGTTATGTGTTTTTAAAAAGAATTGACACAGCTTACTATGAAGCGACTTCTCTGTCAAATGGAGTAGATAAATAATTTTTCTTTATGTGCAGTTGTCTTTGTTAGTCATTATTTTTAGCAAAACATAAAACATTAATGCCTTGCAGGATATATTAGTGGTATCAGAATAAAGTAATAATTGCTAATTGCTTATGAATAGATTAAGCTGTTCCGTTTTCATCTTCTGCATGTGTTTGAGGTTTTTTTTTGTATTCATAACCCTTTCTTGGATCTGTATGTATGTTTGGTTTTCCTAAGTATTTCTAATGCTCTATTATTTCTAGAATAATATTCTTAATACAATATAATCTTCCATGATAAACTGTAGCAGGCTGGCCCTGGGACAGAAAAAAGCTATGCTAAATTTTGGTCTGAATTTTAGGCCCCTTGTTAGGCTTTAAAAGAAAGACCCTGCATTAAAAATAGTTTGACTCTTTTATGTGGTGGATTAGCCTGGGTTTAGCTGCTTTGAAATCTGGTAATCAGATAAAGTTCTGCACAAAGCAACTGCAGCTCTTTGCACTAGTGCTTATGGTATGGACCAGCTTGAGGTCAGTGATCAAGATGAAGGTACATTTCAAAGAATTTCCCTTGGGAATGTGGGCTGAGCGCTGCTGGTGGATCAAAAGCGGTGGTCTGTGGCAATGAAAAGGGGCAGAGAAGCACTTACTGTCATGGAAGTACACATTGTGTTTGCAATAGCACTTGGCATCTTTCGTAAAGTGCACGGCTATCAGGACAACGGAAAGCATGACAGCCACTCTTGCTTTTCCCTTCAAACGCCTGAGTTACGTACTTGATCTTCTGAGCAGAATTATTTAACCAGCTGTGGCACTTCTCTTTCATGTCTGGGTGAGGAGGCCTAAGTGCTGGTGTAGGTTTTCTGAGAATGAAACGTCCTTTTTCCCTGACAGTGGAACTGATTCAGTTTTGCTGAAGTGAATGTCTTCATCAGGGGGGCTGTCCCTGGCCACTGGGCTGTCAGGTGCAGGTAGGGTTGTGATGGACATATGCAAAGGAGTGGGAAGCCCTCTAAAATAGCAAAAATAGTGTTTCTACTGCCAATCTGAACCAAGATGGGCGACTTTCCTACTTGCTTCCTATGTTTTTCCAGAACTGAAGGCATTCCTGTTGGCTGGACTTTGTATCCCAGTAGAGATGAATATGAATAATACCATCACACTTTGTGATAAAATCATATACATTCCAGCCTAAGATTCATTGAAACTTGTGGACAGGCACACACAAGAAAAAGGCAATAAAGCTGAATAATTTTATTCCGCCCCCTTCTCTACATCGATTTAAGAGAGAGGAGAGTTGGCTTGCCATTTCTTGTAGTTCAAAACAAGCGTATGAGCCTGATGGCGTAGAGAGAGAGAATGCAGCAAGGCCTGTTCAGTGGATTGATGCAGACCTGTAAAATTAAAGTCTCGGGTAGCTTTTGTTATTGCAGCTGCTAGTTGTAGAAGGAGAGAGTCTGAATGTCTTCTCTCTGTTGCTTCTGACATTTTGAGCAAGCGTGACATGCCAGCAGAGTTCTTACCCTGAGCTCCTGGAACTGTTGTGAAGTAACTGCTGGGTTTTTTTGCAATTGCATAGGAGAGTTAGGAATTGTACAATACAGAATTGTATTCTGCCTTCCCACTTATTCCAAGAACAGTTCCCAGGTGCTATATAGAAGTGTTGTTTTTTCCCCCTCTAAAAACTAAGGTGATCATGCTTTCTTGTCAGTATTCCCAGAAACTTTTTCTTTTTCATAGGCACTCTGAATTTCTTACCTTCATGGCATGTTCAGTTGTGGTATTATACCTTGAACTTGTTCTGCTGTGGCAACTGTATGTAGTGACTGCAGACTTCAGTGACCCAGAAATAGTCTGGCAATTGGTCTGTGGTTATATTGTTTAAAGAAGTTAAGTACCAATACAGGATGGGCAGTGGCTGGGCTTTACGATAAGTGTAACAAAATAGAGAATGCATTAAACTTAAAGCCGCTGGAGTGATTTTTAGGAGAAAATTGCTTTAATATGTCTTATACATGCAATAGGCCCAGGATGACAGTCAAAAACTATCCCTGCTATAAGGGATATTTGTGTTCCCTTTGCTCCTCTATTTGTTTCGATGGTTCCTCTTGCCTTATGAGTAATGCTGTGTACTAGGATTTACGTCAGTGAACTTACAGACTGACTTCTCAGAAACCACTTGGAAAGTTACACCAATATTGGAGTGAATTCATCTGTAAAATTGCAAAAATCCCTTTTTGTGTCTGAAGCAAGGATGAGAGAGCTACAAATTAACAATGAGAACATTAGTGCAGTTATGATGTCTCAGTTAGATCAGTTACAGCCGAAATGTTTTCAGCTAACTTACGCTGCTGCAGCTGCTGCTGCTGTTGTCATGTTGATCTCCAGAACCAAATGGAGAAAAAGGAGACAGGAACAGCATTAAGGGCAAGGAGATGTTACAGGAGTTAATTTTTTTAAAGTTAGGCTGATATTGATGCTTTACTTAGGTGGGAAAAACTGATGGCAAAAAAGGAGGCAGGAGAGATGGGATGCCAAAACAGACAAGTGTGCTCTGATGGCTGCTACTCCCCAGGCGGATGCATTGCTAGCACAACAAAATACTTGAGTTGTTCGCAAGCATTTCCTACGGTTTCCCTCCAGTCTTTTCATTAGAGACTGGAAACTCATAAACCTGGAAACCAGCCAGTATCTTTACTTTAGCTCATACACAGATATGAAAGTGCCAGAGGTACTTGGCAAAGGGGCACAGAACAGAAATGATTTAGGTTTTAAGTGCTGAAATGTTCATAGGGCCCAGGGAAAATATTCTTTTGTGAACATGCTATTCTGTAAGTATCCAGTTTGTACCTTCCTCAGAAATGCCCTATTTTAATTACAGTAGATAAAGTACACTGGCTACTAGTCTGATCCATGAAGGTAATATTTGTTAAATGTTGTCTGAAGTAATACTGCCAGCTACTTTCAGAATATGGTTAAGCATGCACTGAGATTAAAATGCAGGAAAAAAATTCTTTTCCAGTGTTCTTTAAAATATTAGCCTTAATGCAAAACACTAAAGGAAAGATTAACTAAAGCGTTAATATCTTTTTTTCATGTCTTTGTCCTTTCTATGGTATTGGGACAATTGAGTGAGTAAGTGCCAGCAACCTCCTCCCACCCCTTCACTGCCAGAGATAGTATTCCTAAACAGGCAATGCTTATGTGCCTGCCTTAGTTTGCTGAGATATTTTGATGCATACCACAGAATATGCCTGCTCCTAGTTTTGCCTCATGGCTTTTTGAACATAAAATGTAAGAACTAGGTAACAGAATGGCATTGGTTGTCGTTCCCTGGGTATTTGAGCCAGTTCACTGTTATTTAAACAGTGTGATTTTGCATCTTTGAACTCCTTTCCTTATTTTCTCATGGTCTTGTCTTACAATGGCCCTGGTGCTGATGTGGCCTATTGAACTGCCTGTGCATTAGCTTTTCAGCTCAAGTCAGACATGTGCTTTTGAAGCGAATTTCTGGATTGTCCCAGTTTGCTTTGGACTGTATTATAGAGGGGTCTGCAAGCACGCAAAACAGAATCATAGAATCATTTAGGTTGGAAAAGACCCTTCAGATTATCAAGCCCAACTGTAAACCTCACACTGCCAAGTCCACCACTAAACCGTGTTCCCAAGTGCCACATCTACTCATCTTCTAAATACCTCCAGGGATAGTGACTCAACCACTTCCCTGGGCAGCCTGTTCCAGGGCTTAACAACCCTTTTAGTGAAGAAACTTTTGCTAATATCCAACCTAAACCTCCCCTGGTGCAACTTGAGGCCATTTCCTTTCATCCTATCACCTGCTACTTGGGAAAAGACATCCCCCTTGCTACAGCCTCCTTTCAGGCAGCTGTACAGAGCAATAAGGTATCCCAGCAACTTCCTTTTCTCCAGACTAAAGAAATTGCCATGAGATAAATTTAAAGTGAGAAAGGCCATCTTAGAGAGGCACATTAATTTGTGCCCAAATGTTAATGGGGAGTCAGTTCCTGGGACCAGACTTGCACTAAAATAGATGTGAGGTAAAATGCTGACACGTATTGCATGGCTGTTGGGGTTTGTGCTAGTTGTTTTGCTCATATCCTGTTAGCTTGTGCTATTTGCTTACATAGCCTCTATTGATTGAATTGGCTCATAAAATGCAACAAATTACAATCTGGGTTATATTTACTGGAAATGGCTTTTTTTTTTTTCCTGCAAGGTTAGTGAGTTAAACTAACTTCTGGAGTTGACTTTAGTGAGTACTACAGCCAGCACAGGGACATTGCAGAAGCACCTATCTGGGAGTGGGAAAAGAAAGGGGAGCTGTTATGGCGACTTCCCCTATATCTTACCTTGCTTTGGGGTAAATGGAAAGTCACTTATGTTGTCTACTGTACGGCATCTTGGCTTTTCCTTCCCTGCATCATGTGGAGATCTGTTAAATGCTTGTTGACCAATGGCAGCTTTTTTGTAAAAAAAAAAATAAAACTTTTTATTGACCTCTTTCCTGTTGTCACAGATCATGACTAACATACTGAACAAAAGAGTTTGTTCTCATATTTTACATGACTTTAATGTAAAACTTGAAATCCTTTTGTAACCCAGAGGATGGTACAGAGTTTCAGGGTCTGGAACAGAGATGGTGTGCCAGCAAAAGATTGTGTTTATTCAGGTATAGTGGTGAACATGGTGTCATTTAAAGAAAAAACCTTACTGATTTTGAGACAGCTGCTTACAAGGAATTATATTCCAGATCAGTTTTTAATTGGAAAGGAATATATCTTTGGCATACGTGCTTTTTATGCTTCAGTGGACACCATCAGTCTGTGATAAAGCTTCAGGGAATCTCCTGTGAATTAAGGTTTCCTGGAATGCAATTTGCCGAGATCTGTGTTATCCTAAACTTTAACTGCTTTAGTCATTTGGATGGTGCAATGGTTAACAGAGATGCACAAACTGACAGAAAAGAAGAAGAATTGCTGTGATTCTTCTGTCTTATTGGGGAAGGGAAAGGGTGACGGTTGCCTGTTATCCAACTGTCAGTAGCATGAGCTGTCTCTTTTTTTTGACAGTTAAGTGCAAATGGTAAGAAAAACTGAGGAAAAAAGAAACAGTAGTAATAAATGGTTATTAAGATGATGCAAATAATTAACATTCCTTAAAAGCTTTGCTTCACTCAGATATTCGGATTCACAGATGTCCTCCATTGAAAGTGCACTTTTGCATGCATAGGTCTGCTGACAGTGAGTTTACGGAAGATTGACATTTCCAGAATGAATAAGAGCTGTGCTAAGCTTGTTGTTCTCTCCCTAAAAATGTTACTATGGGAAAGTATCAGGTCAGAGGACATTGGTGGTGGTGGTATTTCTCTAGATACTCTCCCAGATTTGTACAACACATGGCAGCAGAGGGAGTGGTTTTGCATTTAATCAATTTTCTGGCATAGATTTGTCCAACTGAGTGGAAAAAAAAACCCAAACAACAACCCACAAAAAAACCCCACAAACAAACATAAAAGAAGAAAAAATCAATCCCCTCAAAAATGCAAATAAAAAACCGAAACCAACCAACCAAAACCACCCTAAAATGTAAACAAAACAAGAAAAAAAAACCAAACAACCAAACACCAAAACAAAAACAACCAACACATGTGAGTAGTTACAGCATTAGGTGGCATCAAGCTTAACTATACTGCATTGTACGATGAGCCCCATTTCTGTTTATTCTGCTTGGTCTGACCCTTGTAGCCTCATCTGGTTATTCTAACTCTTATTTTAAAGAAGGCAGTGAATGGTTGTTCCACTTGCTCTTTCACAGTACAGGGGATTTTATGGATCTCTGTCACATTACTCTTCAATCTTATCCTTGCTGGGATGAAAACAATTAACTTACTGTTTCTTGTGTTGAAACAAATTCTGATAATTCTATTGCATCCACTTTATCTCTTACTAATTCTGCTAGTCCCTTTGGACTGTTTTATTTCCCTTGTACTCCCATTTCAAAAAGAAAATGTAGGTTTATTTTATACTAACTGATGTCTTCATAGGATTATTTACTGTACCCTTAAGATGCTGGCTTGCTTTTTTTCTTCTTACTGCATCTTACAGATTTATACCATGAATTAATTTCACTGCCACTATAAATAAGAACTGCTACTCTCATCACTTGCCTGTGGGCATAGACCCTTCCTGTGAGCTGCTCTTACTTACTAGTATGCTAGGAAACTAAGCCGAAGAAACAGAGGAGTCACTTTCGGCATTGTCTGGTTTAGTGATTCACAGAGGGGAGTGGTGGATACCCAGTATGTCTGAAGAGAGGGAGCAAGTCCTTTTCGTCATAAACTGGGCCAGTCTAATGGCTAGTGCACATAAAACTGCAGCCATGTTTATCTTTTGGACGTCTCTTGGGAGTAAGTTGGGGACTTTCAGTGGTCTGTAGGAAGCAGGTTTAAACTGTATCAAAGCAGGCAGTTACAAGGGTGAAATAATGTTACACAGCCCAGAAATAAGGTTTATTTTGCTTCTTTCTCTTAGTTTGGAAATGATTCTGACCTTGGTTTTGCTGTGGTATTTCAAAATACATGAAAGGAAAAGTTATTTTAGACAGAGTGGAGTAGACATCAGTTTAGAAATGTTCCCCAACCAAGAGATTGTAGGCCTGTGGCACTTCTGCAAGTGGCTCTACCACTGATGACTTTGAACAAGGCTGTTCTGGCTGGTCAGTGACAAGTGATTGAATCAGGTGGATGTGTCATAGTTAGGATGGGTTTGCTATGAGTGCATCATATCTTTTTAAAAGAACAATAATAATAAATGCAATGAAGCAAGAGGCAATCTAAGTTTAATGTCAGGATTATAGTGATTGGTTTTCTCAAAATAACTAATGGATTGCATTAAGAAATGTCCGGAGGTACTTCAGAGGTTTCTCATTATAAACTCCTTCTTGTGTGTGAAATAGAAGCAAAAAGGCCAAGATTGCAAGAATTTTAGGTTTCAGAGGATAATTACGCTGAGAGTTTAATGTAGAAGTTTTTTGCCAAGCTGAAAAAGTGTTTGAATAGCCAAATCTGCTGCACCTCTAATATTCAGTAGCTTTTTAAAGGAGTACTTCAGCTTTTTAGAGGTGTGTAGTGACTGCAGAAAGCTGTGATGAAATCATAGGAGTATATATATATACACAGAATCACAGAATCATTAAGGCTGGAAAAGACCTCCAGGATCATGAAGTCCAACCGTCAACCCAACACTACCATGTCTCCTAAACCATGTCCCAGAGTGCCACGTCTACATATCTTTTGAACACCTCCAGGGATGGCAACTCCACCACCTCTCTGGGCAGCCTGTTCCAGTGTCTGACCACTCTTTCAGTGAAGAAATTTTTCCTAATATCCAATCTAAACCTCTCCTGATGCAGCTTAAAGCTGTTTCCTCTTGTCCCGTCGCTCGTTGCCTGGGAGAAGAGACCAATACCCACCTCACTACAACCTCCTTTCAGGTTTATCTGTTTTCCTCACAGTTTCTATTAATAGTTGGCAACAATTCATTATAGGGAATAGGCCAAAGCAATCCAGGATAGAAAGAACTGTAGGACACAATTATTATCCTTTCCCTTCATATTTTTAGAGACAGAAAAACTTTTGGTGGAGTGATTCTGCATGCTCAGTCATGTTATATAGTGTCTGTTGTCTTCATGGTGAAGGATCCATACAAATAACAAATTATATAAATGTCTTCAGTATAAAGCTTGTTCCCCGAAAGGAAAAATAGCAAGTAGCTTTCTTGTGCAAAAGGGGCATAACTGAAGGCACTTTGAACTGCATTTGTAAAAAGGATATAAACTGTTGAATGCCCTTAAATATATTTTTTTTTCCCCTGCAGATGACCTTATAGACTGAAAATAACTAGCACAGTAAGAACTAGCATATCACACATTGCACAGACATGGATATCTCCTGCAGTTTCTGTAAGTAAATGCTTGGAATTCAACAAATATGAACAATCTGACTGATACTAAGAACAGAGCCCTAAGAGACTGACAAGAAGGAGCAAATGCTGAAAGGGAAAAATATGTTGGCTAGAGAACAGGATAAGATGAGCATGTTATGCTTGAGCTTTTCTTGAAAAGAAACTGATTATTTGGGACAGCACTGATGGCCGGTAGTTTCTGAGACAATTTAAGTGTTTTTTACTTTTAAAACACTTACGTTGGAAAAGTCTTGGCTATTCCAAATGGGAATAGGTAGTTCTGAGACTTGTAGGTAATGTATTATATGTTAAAGAGCTTGCTAATTCCTGATAAATTTATTACGAATAAATAGTATTGGCCTAAAAGTTGGTATAGGTTTGATTAATATTTCTCTGCCTCATTGTAAATAGTATTCACTCAACAAAAGCTGTAACTGCTGTTAACTAACCCTACACAAAGCCTTTTAGCAGTGTCAATTTATTGCGTCCCCTGTGTATTTATAGTGTAAGTAGCTTTCTGTTAGAAATCTTGTTTCTTTGAGCCGATTTGGTAGAGGAACATAAAACAATCCCTTATGAGGAATTTAATAGTCTAATGGAAGTTCATTGTGTTTAAATAAATTTCAATCTGCAGTTCTTTCTGTTATAGGGCTCGTTGTGGGGAGTTAGTACCTGCCTTTAATCTCAATAATTTTTGCAAAGTTTTGTGAAAAAAATTGAAGATGGGAGGAGTAGTAGATTATAAAACTGAGAGGAAAAGGTTTGGATTTCAGGTGGCCACCTGGATAGGCTCACTGCTTATCTCTGTTTTAAAACAAAATGTGACATTATATTGAGTCTAGATGTTGAAGAGGCAAGTCAGTAAGCATTACACTTCCATACTAATTTGACACCTGAAGCAAGTCTTTATATAAAGTTTGCTTTGAGGTTGGTGGAAACATTTTAACACTCAGCACACTTGATTTCTTCTTTTTTAAACTGGGGATAGCCTGGGAATCATTAAGTGCCAAATGCTTTCATCAAACCCATAAACAAAAGGGGATTCTATAGTAAATCCATTTACTCTCAAGAGGTTTCAACAAAACACATTTTCACTTATTCAAAGTAGAGGAATAAATCTGTAGCTCTTTTTAAAGAGACTTACTTCACAGCCCTAGGAGGTAGACACAGTACTGGATTTAAAACAAAAGCTGTAACAAAAGCATCCTCACCAGGCTCAGTAAATTGTGGCAATGTTTTATAGGTCTGTAATACATCTGCATGTGAGAGCTATTCAGTAACTGCCCAACCTACCAACATATACAGTCTATGTGGAGAAAAATATGTGCTGTAGGGATGCTGATTTTTGATTAAATAAATGCTGAGTGAATCAGCTTCTTGACTAAAAGGGAAGGCTATGCTCTGATAGCTGTGCTTGTGAGTTAGAAAATTACTTCTATGGCAACGGAAAGCTTAAACAACCTGGTGTTTACCTGTATTTAATCACACCGTACTCTTCCTGAGTTGCCTTTCTCATCACAGATCATCTCTACACAAGCACGCTGGTAATTAACCTTGCCTGACTTACTTAATAATGACACAGTCGCTGCCACAGTAGAGGCTTCTAGCTCAAACGTGGGGTTGATGTTACTGAATAAATACAGCAAAGGGAAGCTGGTTAGCTCTGGAGGTTGGCTCCTGCACCACATAATAACCCTGGATGACAGCCAGCACAGAATATATCTATACACATCCATCTGTTGTCTTATGTCTTGGATACATACTCTTATATGGCTTTTGGTGGCAGAGTCTACTTCATGTATTTCTACCAAGCACTGGGGTGTCAGAAGCCAATTAACTGCTAGTTTATTTAGTGCAGAATATGGAAATATCTGCTCCTGTGTATCTTCTGAAGAGACCAGGCCACAGCATTTATCAGAACTCAGTTTTAGGGGTTTTGGTCAGTCAGGTAACCTATGGACCCTCGTGGCACTTTTTAGGCCGTTCAGATATCCCTCTCACTACAGCGATAGGGAGCAATCAAAATACTCCAAAGAAACATAGTTAATTAAATCCATACTGCTACAGTCATTTGACCAGTGATGTATGTATCTGTAGTGCAGAATGCTACAGCAGTACGAGCAAGTCTTTCATGGGGCGATCAGTGTTCCTCCTCATCAGTCATAGTGTTCACTAGTGGAAATTAAAATGTTCTTGTCATTCTGATCTTAGTCTTAAAATATAACATACTCAGAAATGGTACAAAAAAAACCCCAACCAACCAAACAAAAAAACCTGTCTGGATTTCTTTCCTCTCTGTTGTTTATGAGTTAGATCAAAATAAAGACATTCCAGTGTTTTAAATTTCAGCTATTTTTATGAAAAGTTATTCTGTAAAGTATCACTAGAAACCAAAATTATTATAATTTAAAGTCTGTATTACTTGCAGAAAACACACACTTTTTCTGACAGAAAATTGGGGGTTTTTTAGGTTGTTTAAGAGGTTGAATCAGTATTATGCATAGCATATAAAAGATAGGAATGAATGGCAAAGTTAGCAGTGTAATCTTATATACAAAAATTACTTTTAAGCTTACAGTATGTATGCCCAAATTAACAACGAGAATTTCTGAATTTCTGGTTGGTTTTTTGTTGTTGTTTGTGGGTTTGTGTGTTTGTTATTGCTGTTGTGGGTTTGGGTTTGGTGTGGGTTTGGGTTTTCTTGTTTGTTTGTAGGGTTTGGTTTTCTTGGCTGTTTGTAGGGTTGGTGTTTTTTGGGGGGGGAAGGTTCCCCGTTCCCCCCCCCCCCCCCGAACTATGCTTTCCAGATGTGTGGGATCAACAAAATAGTCTTGCCAGGTTTGATGATTTGTTGTGGCAGAAGGCTTAAGGCTTTAAATACACGTTGTATGCAGCAACCAGAACAAAAAGGAACTTGCTAAGGATGGCTGAAAACATTAATGCTTAAAGCTCAAAATCAAACTTACAAAGGTTTCTGAGAATGGCATAGGAATTATGTTTATTTTAAGGAATATTTGAAGCTGGCAACATTATGAGAGAAGATAGTACATAAAACTTCCATTGCTTTAAAATGTGTTACGCTCTGAGTTCATTTACAGTATGTAGGTTGAACTAAGAGGACAGGGACAGGATCCTTTTTAATGGATATTGCTTTATTGAAATTCATGGTTTCTATTATTTGCTGATATTCTGTGCTTTGTATGTAAATTACTTTACAGTTTCACCTGCAAATAAAAATCATATGGTTGCAAAAAAACCCCAAACTCCAACATGATTATATTTGGAAGATTTACCAAGTTGTGTAGGCATGTCATACTAGGATTGTAATCCAGCAATTCAGCTAGCTCCATGGAAAATATTGTAGATGTTTTTGGCATGACTATATTATTCATTTGAAAGGTGTGTTTAGACTTTGTCAGACAGATTCTGATAATGCAGCCCAGAGCAGTGTCTTTAAGAATGAGAATAGGCGCTCTATTTACGGTCAGTTCTTGCACAGAAACTATTAATGTGGATTCCTCACAGGAGTCTCAGGCACAGCACAAGGAACAATCTTTCAGTAACAAATTACTCTGAGTCCACAGCCAGGAGCTATGGAGGTTTGATGAGAATGGAAATACAAAAGAACAGAAGCAGATTTATTGCTTGTGTCAGCACTAGACTGGGGGGTGGGGTGGGGGAAAGAGCTTCCATGCTTGCCTTCAAATTAAAATTCAAATTCTTCAAAATAATGATAATGAATTAAGTGAGTAGGTGGTTTAATTCTTTCTTAAGCAACATAAAGATTTTGGTGTTGACAGTGTCTTTGAGGCTTAAAAAGAAAAAGCATGACTTAATTCTAGCAGTGATAAATAACAAGTCAGAACGTAAGTTTCCTAATCACATTTACAGAGTACTTTCACATACATATTTGGTTAAGAACTATTTCTAAGGGAGGTAGATTTCCTTTCCCCATCTTTTGTAATGATATTTCTTCTCATACAGAAACAGTAGATAAGCAGTGGTCAGAACATCCTTGGTATTACTTTGATTACTCTGGATAAGTTTCTAAATGTACCTAGGTTTTTGTTCTCATCCACCTCTACAAAAAAACCCAAAATGTAATGCTTTTCTCCTCGAAAGAATAGATATAGGGTTAATTTAGCAGGTAATTCCCAATCCCTCAGACTTTGCCTACCCCTTTCTAAGGAAGTTCTGCATTCATCCCCACTGAAAATCAGTCCAAGTTGTCTACGTAACTTCACCACACTGTCTTGAAAAACTCATAGACTGTGGTGAGTTGAATCATGTCTCTTCCTCACAGTAAGTGAATGAAAATTGCGCTTACTTCTGGATTTTGGGCTATTCAGTGAATGTCACTGAAGTCTTGAAATAATGAACTTTGGCTTGGTTGTGTACAAAGAACAGCTGGGGCTTGAGCTCTGAAACTTTAGATACATACACATGCTAAGGAAAGTCACTACTCTGTGGGGAAGGGGTAGCTGGAGTCTCTTCAGTTCCACAAGCCAAATTCATGGTCAAATCATGTGAAATACATTTAATTTGCACAATGGCGAGTTCCTAAACATTTATCCCCTATTTCCCCTCCCTTGCCCCCCCAAATGAAGGAGGTTCTGATCGAGTGATTTGTAAATCTTGGGGGGACAAGAGGACTTGAAAGACCAGATAGCTCAGAGCATTGACAGTAGACCAAATAGTGTCCTATTTAGATTCAAACATGCTGTTACATTTTGCTGTTGTCTATCCCAATTGATTTTATTTAGCCTAATTAAAAGTTTGACTGTTGCTTTGAAGAAAATGAAATCATAGGTGAATTGGTTGTAAAACATAGGAGCTGTGAGGATATGGCAATAACTGCAGAAATTTAGGTTTCCTCAAATTCAGTGAGACTAAGCAGAATATAAAAAAAGGACGTATCTGTACAGGACTGGGGCTCTACTGGAGTAGGTGCTCAAGACTAGTGGGAAGAATGCTCAAAATGAGACTACTGGGAAGCTAACTTGACTCCACCAGAAAATACTCTGTCCTGAGTGGTGCTGGTGGAAATAAGCCTGAACTGAGTTCACCACCAGAGTTACAAAACCTTCCAGCAGATCGGAAGAGATCATCACTGTCCTGCAGCATAATGTGTGGACAGGTAATGAAGATCCAAACTCTGCTGATGTGACTAAAATTCCAGGCACTGTGGTGAGCTGTTCAGTTCAGGCTTTTAAGTACTGCTGCAAAGTGTTTATGCATGATCAACCAGGATATAGCTTTAGTAAAATGTGATGTGATGAAGGCACTTGAATTTGCAGTCGTCCCTTGTCTAGCTTGAAATATAATAGTAAATATTTTGCCGCTTTTTTTTTTTTTAAGATTTCCTCATCTCCATTTGCCAAGAAGTCCCATTTGTTATAGAATCATAAACACACTTTTTATTTTATTCCTCCGGGAGATAGTTATTAGTATGGCTTTACCAACTTCACATGTAGACTTTTTGTTTTTATATGGAGAACGTATATCAGACACCAACCACAGGTTAGTCTATCAACTTCTGTTGTCTCAAACCTGTTCATGTTTGGTGGGGTTTTTTTGTGGTTCCTCCTCCCCCCCCCGCAACATTATTATAAAATATAACTTGATTTAAACATGCTGTTTTCTCTTAAACAGATATAGTTTCATTCTTAATGCAGTAGGTAATCAATTACAAGTATTTGTGAGCTTCTTGCCATAGAAAAATAAAGAAGAAATATGAAAAAAAAAAAATCAGTGTTGTGGCTGAGAGTGTTATTCATAAGATAATAGGAGAGCAATCCTGGAATTCAGAGTGATAGACTGCTAGGGCTCCAGCTCCCTGTGGACAAGGAAGACATATAAATCTTAAAAATTAAATTCTTTACATTCTTGGGACTGAGTTGAAAACAGCAGTTTGTATTGAGGCATGTTTTGGCTTTTACTGAGTAAACAAGAGCTGCACAGAGTATCACATGAATACATAAACCAGTAAGCTTCTCAGTCTTATGTATGCTACTGCCACTAGTCTCTCATAACTTTATCAATATGACTAGCTAACAACAACCAGATCAGCTGTGTGCAGCAGTAAATAATTATTTCATAAGCACCCACAGAAATAGATACTGTAAGCTTTTTGAATATGATGAATATGGGCATTCTGCATCTTTGTACAGTTGCGTTCTCTGATAAATGTGATGTAAAACATACCTCTAAATGCTAGTGGAAATACAAATAACTATAATAAGTACTAACAGTCAGACTGTTTCAGAATAATTTCAGATATGCTTTATGATCAGGTGTGAGTTCAGATGATGCAAAACGTCACACTTCTGTCGCTTTGCATTTGCAACAGCAGAAGATTTGATTCGGGTTTTCAGCTAGTTTCAATATTTCAACCACATTTTATATGGAGAAATATCCATATAATACCATTGCAACTCAAGTCCTGGAAAACTCTACAAAGAGCTATGAACAGTTTCCAAAGAGAAACTATTGACCCTTGATGAGATGTAATATGACTGAATGCCTAATATGGCCAAGAACTAAAACTGTGTTGTTCTTAATCGCAGAATACTTACTTCAAAACACTCTGACATCCAAAGGGCATTCTTTGAACAGATATTTCAGTAAATATTTGGTTAATCGTTATCAAGGTTGCGTAGCAGTGGTTTTCAAAGACTGCAGTCAATAGAAACAAAAAACACCCCACCCCTAAACAACCCAACAAATCATAGGCAAAATATTTCATTCCTATGGAATACATACCCAGTTTGGTATCACACCTATCTTCTTAAACCTATACAATAAGATACGTAGATAGTCACACCTATGTTAAAGCAGTTTTATATAAAACCTAGCGTTTAGTTACTTCTCAGTTAAGCTAAGAAATCAGATTTTTTTTTTTTTAAAGGGTTTATTTTTGGGAAGACTCCTTACCCCCTGTTCTCCCCCTTCGATGCTGCGTTCACTTCAGAGGAGAGAGGATCAACTTCTGCTGTGTATAACTATGAGATCTGTTAAATATAACTTGGCAAAACTTTGGGAATGAAGCTGAAAATTATGGGTCTTAGTGACTGCTATTGTGATCAGTGCTTGCAGAGCCGGGAAGAAGAGATTTCTTCTCCTAATCTGCACACATTCATTATAAATGGTCTGAGCGGATAATCAAGAGAAGTCTATGCTTTGGTTCAAGAATAGGGAAGTTTAAAAATACTGGGAGGAATACAATGAAATCTTTCTTCTATATCTTTGATAGCTTCCTTTCAGCTATCAAGGGGGCTATGAGATATCCTTTCCTTTCACAAAGTAAGTGGGCAATTAAACTCCATCTGAATATTTCAGATGCACAGCATGGATTCCAGCCTAGACTTTTCTGAACAATTTAAAATCAGAATTAAAATTACTAATTTGTTTTTTTACTGTAAATTTTCAACAGCAGGGTATGAAAACCACAGTACAAATCAGATATGCATTGCACACCCTATGCAATTTCTTGGGGTGAACAGGGTTGTGATACTTACCATCTTTGCTCAATGTTGCTTCAGTGTTGAACTGCATTACGGTAAACTGAACTGCTTCATCAGTAATTTTGTATTTTATAAAAGGAGTGCAATCAGAAACAAATGGTATTATTTGAAAGGTGATTTTATTGTTTCAGAAATAAAAGAGAATTCCCAGCACTTAAAAACAGAACTGAGGAAGAGCTACATATCATGGTCATCACAGATGGCTATTACAAGCTTTGAATGTCTCAACCGTAGCATTACTACTGGCTTTCTTTGGTGCAGAAGAGAAAGTCTTGTTCAAACAGAACTTTGCAGCAGGACTCTGCTCTCTGTATGGCCACTCTGCCTGGTGGTAGAGTGGGTAATGCCTTCACAGCCCATTGGCAGGTAGAATAAACACTGTGAGTAATCAGCAGAAATAGCCCATGGAAGGAGGAAAATATGATCGGTTTCTTTCCCAACCAGGAGGACAGCAGTTTATGACTTATACCTTACAAAACATGATCTTTGATGTTTGAATCCCTTTTCCTGCTTCACTGCTTCCTACCTTCACATTTACCCTTCAGGTTCCTCATCTTTTGAATGTGTTTGTTTTGTGTAGACACCACCTTAGGATAATAGCATTATTCTTGATTTAAACAAACAACTGACCAACCAACCTGTATCTGTCACCTCAGGTTAAGTAAATTTCCTACTCAAAATGTTAGAGTATGCAGCTGCTGCTGTGATTGTTACTATTTCTTCCCTCGCTGTCATGGTTTAAAGTGAGACACTGCCCCCCACCCACTTAATTATTGAGGTAATTATTGCTTATATTAATAGTCCATTACTTAAGCAAATAAATTTGAATCGGGACCCTGTAGACTTCTTGCTTATTGCCCAAATAATGTATATGCGTTGATCTTTTAAAGACTAAAGATGGCTCTGTGGTATGTTTCTGTGTGGGCTGTTTGAGCATGGTTCATTGGCCTCGAGTTCATATTTGTTAAAACTCTTGAACGTGTTTACAACATTAGGTGCCTATAGTTCCATATAAGCTTGCACACTTTCAGTACCTAGTTGGAATTGGGTAAGACTCAAGTGTTGCTTAAAAAACTTGTTTGATTAGTTTGTGCAAATAATCTTAAGTGTGTTTTTGTTCTTAAAGCCTGCTCTTTAGACAAAGAGTCTTTATAGCTTAGTCATTCATGATGGAAAGATCAAAAGGCTACGGAGGAGAAAGTGCTTGACTTTGTGGTGAAAGTGTTGGAATGAGTCTCAGGAGACTTTGAGCCTTGGCTGGGCCACAGACTTCCTGTATGGTCCTTGTCTCTTGGTTCCTTCTTCTGTAAAATAGAGGTAAGAATACTGCCCTGTCACAACATCTGGAGAGAAATATTTTTGATGGTAAGGAAATACTGATTTTAATAGTAAGGAAAAAGGGCTTTATGGTAAATAACTGAACATGGAAGTGAACCCAATTGAAGTTTGAAATTAGTAGTTTAATAATGCATTTGTACCAACCTGTCATGTATTTTTACTTGGCCTGTTGCTGTGGCATGTAAAAATAAAGGCAATGACCCTAATTTGAGTTTTGTATTAACTGTATGGCTTAAAAGGAGGAAAAAAGACAACTGTTTTGCATCCCTAGTTAATGCTATTAATGACTTTGCAACAGAACTGCAATTCATTGTGCTTTAATCACAGCTAGGGTACTTGCTCATGAAAATTTGCTACCTGGCAACTCTGTTCTTTTCTCTTCTGCTGCTGGCTGATATTCGTGAATCAGAGCTAAAAATAGACCTACTCTTTTTTTTCCTTCTGTTCTAATAGGCATCCTTTTACTGTCAAAGCTCAGCACCTTGGACTAGCCCTCACTGCACTTCATACTTTACCTTCTTGCTCATAGAAATACAAATGATCTTAAGCAATGTGAAATCACTGCTATAGTATCTAGGACATGACAGCAACTTGGAGAGGACAACTTCACAGTATCAAGGAAATAAAGACACAAGTAACTTACAAACAAGTAATGGGTCTATTCTGGCTCAGATCTGTTTTGGGGGCATTTTGTTCAAGCAGGATAATGTAATGCAGTATGATGAGTATAACTGGTGGTGGTGGTAGCTCATTTTCTTCTTAGAGGTCAAATAAAGTCAGAATTGAATGGTATTTTTATGTGGTGGTCTAAAATCATTTTACAATCAGAGGAAAAGCAGGGGAGTGATATACCAGTGTAAAACCAGAGATTCCAGATGTGAACTGGCATAACAAGGTAGCTTTGAGAGACAGTTGCTAAAAGCACATTGAAGCTGAAATCTAGAGAGGAACAGCGAGCTTTCTGGGATGGCTCAGGCCCTTGTTGAGAGTCCAAGGGTGCAGACACACTGCAATCAGGAAACTAACATTAGCTCAGACAGGATGCATGAGTCAAGGATATTGAAAGGAGATGAAATACATGGTATTTGGGCATCTGCCACTCACCAATTGCTGGACACAGTTTGTGGTTCATGCTGCTGATCGGAACGTACTGGAAAAGAAACAAAAATAGTTCAAATTGGGTTAACAGCTAACATCTGTCATGTGACTTTCTGAAAGACAGAACTGTTTAGCTGCAAGGACATGACCGGAGAGGACAGTAAAGAAAAACTCATGGTAGTGAGTTTCCCTTTTTGGTCCACCACACCCAGGCCCCCTCATTCTCTTAATCTCAGCTGATAAGGTTTACTAGCCTGAAATACAGAGTATAACCTGACAAGCAAAGCGTGTGTGGTCCAAAAACTGCAGCCTATGTTTTGCTATTTTCTTGAGTTGTCTGCTGAATTAAAACCCAGAAACTGTAGGTGTTCAAAGCAGACATCACAACATGGCCCACTTAGTTTCATTTAGGCTGGATTAAAAACAAAAGATCCCAGTGACCTTGCTCTGACCTAATAACAGCAATTCCTCTTTCAGACCATGCTTTGCTTTAGTTACCAACACTTACAGGTATTTTTGTGGATGGATGTAGCCAAACAGTTCAATGGTACGGAGCATTTAACAAACAGTTAAATGTTTCATTTAACATATGCTGACTACTGTGCATTTGGTGTGAGCTTTAGACTGAAGTTATATCAGCAGCTGGAGACAACGACTTAGACAAGAATCTGTTCTGAGCAGTCGGTTCAGATAAGCACACGATATGTTTTGCTCTCACTACTTTCCTGACCCCCAAATCTTTGTCTGAAATCTAGTACCAACTCTGACATATTTAAATTGATTTTTTTTTTTTTAAATAATTTGATGACCTGTATTCAAATACTTTTGTCTCCCTGTGTTTCTGGGATCTGTCAGACAAGAAATCTGACTCCTCCTTTGTTATATTGTTTCTATATCAAGAATAAATTCATTGAATTCTTGCTTCTGACCTGTGTAAGCCGTTTTGGCATCTCTGGCATTTTCCAGGAGCAAGGAGTTCTCAAACTCTGAGCAATTGCTTATTTCCATGACATTTTTAACCCACTTAAATTCTCTTGGCTATGTTTGATAATTTTAGACAACGATAAGCTGATCCTCTGAATACACTGCGGCTTGTCTCTTGTTATTGAAAAGATCTATGTAGTGGTGGAATAAGTCTTTTCTTAAGACTGAAACTTACTCTTTACAGAGAAGAGAAGACAGATTTCAAAAGTTTCCAAAATAGCTTGGAAAAACAGTGAAGTAAAACTACAAAGTAAAATTGTCTGTTATTTTAGACCCTACTGCATGCATCTGTCTAAAACCAGTACTTATGTTTGCTATCCACAAATTCTCAGTTCCCTGGTTTATATTTTCTAAAACCTAAAGCTATTTATAGTTTGGACTCTAAATTGTAGCATTTGCTCCTGCTTTACCTTTTTCTCCCTTACAATATGTCAAATAAAAGCACTATTTGCATTTATTTGGCCAACAAAGCTTGAGTCTGGAGAGTGGGCATGATTGACTGGATGTACATGGAGACAATTTGAATTCATTTATATATATGTTTTCTCAAATGTATAGGCTCTCAGTTTCTTAGAGAACTTTTGCCCTATTGTTTATATCAAAATGGCTTATCTGACCTTTATGTTTACATAGTATAATGGATTCGCCTTTCAAATGCTGATCAGCAATGGATATTATCTTTGGTCTCCCTAGCTGTATCATTATTTTTACCTTGTGAATGAATTCACCAGTTTTATTGATAAATTCCCTGACTGGGCAGATCACACTAACACAGTTCAGGGATTGTTTTAACTGTCCATGTCGTTAAGCCAAGAAAAAGCTCACAAATATTATTTAAAAAAATAACAAGTGTAGAACTTTTAGCAGAATCACATATATTATGTTTATTTTATCTCAAAAGCAAAACCTAATAGTATACATTTGTTGCTTATTGTATGTCTCAAACTGAAGTATTTTCTTTGCCTTATAAGGCAGACTTTACTCACTAACTATCTGACACTTACTTTATTTAACTAGTTCGCTGCAGCCAAAGGGTAATGCCAAATTACAATTAGGACATCTACTGTCCAGAATATTTATTGTAGTGCAGCTCAGTTACATGAAAAACAGCTTCTAAATGATGTGACTGTGACTGTTTTATAGTGCTGTTTTACGTTTGGTAGTATTAGTGTTTCTTTGAAGACTTCTAAGGTTTCCTTTTCATTCCTTCTAAAGAATTTTTTTTAAAGCATCCCAATATCCAACCCTTCAAACAAATAAACACAGAAGAGGTGTAAAACATTGTCCCCTACAGTTCTTTCAATACAGTAGTAATTTGGGACACACTTCAAGCTTCTGAAAGGCTTCCCATCTGATTTCTAGGTATAGACAGTTGTTGCTATATGCTGCAATTAATTTGCTAAATCTAAATACGTTTCAGAAGGACACAGTCTTTGGCTATGTCAGGGTGGTGTCTGGTGCATGTGAGGCATGAAGGCAAAGCAATATATTCAGTTTAGCTGCTCATCCTTCCAGTCACTGAGAGTAGTTTGTACACCAGCTGACAATCAGTAGGCAGCAACCCTGGCTCCGTGTCCTTTTTTTCATTCTGAACACTTTTCTACCTCCTATTTTAAGGAATCCTGTCTAGCTACTGAATGGAAATCCTGTATTCTTTTAAATCCACATCTGACAGTTGGGTCATACTGACTTTTTTTTCAGAAAATAGGAACTATGGCTGCTTCACGTTATTTCTGTGTAGATGATGGCCCCCTTGTCTGACAAGCCTATGTATCTACAAGGTCTGACCCTTGTTTGATATCACTGGACTCCTATGGTTTTCTGAATGACTACTGAAAGGACCTCTTCCTGGAAATAGCCCAATGTGCATCCAATATGATGATGATCAGCACAGATTAAAGCTTGGAGGCAAATGCCAATGGTATTGTCAAGAAAAATCCATCTGCAGACAACAATAGACTGTCCTTGGCTGGGTCTGAGAGCACCCTCTCTCAAATCTACCACCTGAGTTGTGGTCTGTAGGGTGTGCTAGAATTTGGGCCTAAGACTTTTAGTTACTCATCAAATGTGTTTTCTTTTGTATCATCAATTTCTTCTTGCTCACTCTTTGCATAGGGTATTTGTAAAAACTGCTTTGTGTTATATCTGTGGGCAGCTGTAATTCAAAATTTACTTTTGAACTGATACTGCTCTGGCAGTCTTTGTGATAATGAGTGTGTTGGGATATTGGTTTTGTTTGTTTGTTTCTTTTGGTTGGTTGGTTTGGTTTGGTTTCCTCCAGAGTTAAGAAAAGTATATTGCTGTTGCTAGTGCTGTTATTACTGCTATTTAGTATACTATTCAACTCAAAATGTTTAAGGCTTATACATTTAATAAGCATAATCGAAAAAGATAAAAACAATGTGAGACATTTTTTAGTGGATCTGTTCAGATGTTTGGAGAGAGCACTCTATCAGCTATTTCAGCTGATCATTAGTATTTGTTTTATTTATTGTTACGGAGCCTTTCCAAGTTCTCCCCCAGCCTCTGATTTAGAAATGCAATATTTGTGTCTGCCTGTTTTTTCTGTGAAAAGTCTGAAGTTAATGGTTCTGGCAGACAGACTAGGCAAAATGCAAGAGTGAGCACTTAAAAAGGAGAGAAAAAAAAAAAAACCTGGACATTTGAATTCTGAAGTGCTATTGCAGTGATTAAAAAATAAAATACAAAACTCGTTTGATCTGAAACATGAATACAAGTTCATTTTGAGTTTACAAAGCTGAGAACACTAGCATCCTTCAAACCTCTTTGGAAAAGCAGCCAATTCAAACTTCCTGAGAGTGAAGTTTGTGGGAAGTGGCTTAACATATTAAAAAAGCGTTTTGAACTCCAAACAGAATAAGGTATTATGCTCAAAGATGATCCTTATGCTTAGCAAAGGAAACTACAAATTGTGAAACATTTGGTGTATGGTTTGACTTATGCCACTGTTACAGCAATGTATGCAACTCTTCAAAATAATCTCATCGCGAGGAATGTCTCATTAAAAGGACCTCTTTTTTGGTGGTTTATTTCCCCCCACCCTCCCCACCCTGCGCGAGTAAGGAAGTGGGTAAGAGCTTTCAAACATTGTAATCAAACATTCATCCTTGCAGACTCTTTGGAACAAAGTAAACTTTAAAGATTAACCTGACCAAACTAAATTTAAAAAGAAAAGAAAGAAAAGTACAACCATGTTCTTGGAACCTTACACAAAACTACATAAGGGCCCACTGTATAAAATATGCTTTACAGGGACATGTAACTTATGCCAAAGAGTAGGGCAGGCCTAAAAAGTGATTTTTACCTTAGACAAGAATCAAGTGAGCAGTCAGGGTGCCATCAGTCAGGTGAAATTCCGCGGCAGAAGCAGAGCTTTGGATTCTGTCTGTGTTTCTGGTGCACTGTAGCCCCAAATGGTGGTCAGGCCCAGAAAACTCAAATGGTGTTATACAGTCTTTGCCATCTTACAGGCATTAGTCACTCATGAATATTGCAATCAAGTTGAGTCACCCCCTAACAGCAAGAAAAGCTGGATTAAGCCCCCTTCCCTTTTTTTTAACCTTGTACTTCTCATTTTATTTTATTTTTTTTAATGTGGTTTTTAAAGGCTTGTCTTAGATTTCCAGTGGTATAAATTAGATGAGCAGTAGGTTGTAAACAGATATTCTGATCATGGAGGTGCTGCTGTTGAACTGTAGGTGATATGCTCAGCTGTAGGTGTGATATGTTACTATATATTTCTGTATAAAGACAGACTGCCTGCACATGATAAATCATGCAGTATTTCCCCAATTTATGCTGACTGAATGTATAGTTAAATCTCAGAAAAGTTTAGTTTCTTCTGAAAAGAATTAAGTGGCTACTATTTTTTAACATGTTTGTCAGAATAAATTATGAGAACAGACTTCTTGGAGTTTATTCCAAAACTAAGAATTGCTAAAAGTACTAGATGTCATTTTATCTTGTGCACCTGTGCACGTGCAAAAATATATCAAGTATAGATGATGTTTGTCAGGTTAGAAAGATACTTATTTCTGAACGTAAATGAACCTTGATTTATAGGGTTCATTAGCAAAAGCTGGCCCATGTTGCCATGTGTTAATTTCTGCTTGAATGAAAGCTTTCAATCTGCTTTGAGTGTAGGGATGGCATACCAGCAAGCTCCCAAGTCTGGCAGTCTGGCTGTCCAGAAAAGAAAGCAGTGAAAGATGTAGAGGAAATACTAATTTCTGTTATGACTTCTTTAAGATCCTTCTGCTATCAGTCCTGTGTTATATCTGTTGCTTTTGCTTGCTGATTCAGAAGGTGAATCTATCTCCTATCTCCTAGTGTGTTTGGTATTTAAAGCTGCAAAAGACATCGTCTGAATTGCTTTTCATATCATGCATCTAGCTGTAAAAGCCTCTAAAAGTGATGGTTAGAAGCAAGCATCAAAAAAATGACAGGAATATTAATATTCAGAACATATCCTATGTAACATTGAAATAGCTTTGTGCACTGGCTATATGAAAAGAGATACCAGTAACATTATGTAAGGGAATTCACGTGCTTCTAGGTTTGTGAAGTTTTTTTGGTTGGTTAATGGTTGCTTTTCAAATGTGATTTTTCAGTAGTTAGGGGAGTGGTCTCTCTTTTTACAAGCTTTCTAGACCCCACAAGATGTAGCAGTTTTTTCAGTAGATATAAAAGATGGCGGAAAACAAAATTGCCGTACACTTCCTGTTATCCACAGGTAACAACAGGCTTTCAGGTAGTAGCAGAGAGAGCAATTTCTCAGATGACTAAATGAAACCGATGACTAAATTCTCTGCTAGAGAGAGGCACAAGATGCAAGCAGCATGTTAAATGCAACCTTTTCTTGCCTTCCATATTGCATTTTGTTCAAAATCAAATCTGCAACAGTTTTGATTTCTCATTTCACTAAATTGAGGAGATGAAACCTCAATTCTTGGTTGTTTCTGCATTCAGAACTGTTCATAAGTGATTTTTAATTACCACCACCACCACCACCACCACCAAATACTTTGCTGCTTTCACCGTCTTTGCTGGAAATGCAATGCCATTGCATGGACAGAAATCAGAGAGTAGGCTTTTGTACTCTGTTAATGGATGTGAAGGGAAGATTTACCATTGTTTTTATAACTCCCTCTACAAAAGTTCTTGAAACAAGAAAGCCCTTTCTAGCACCTCCTCTACTGAAAGCAATGTGAGTATGTTCTGTTGCTTTTCAAGTAACAGAATTTATGGGGCTCTGAATGTGGTGAGGCTTTATTGGAATGATATCAAAGGGTTCTGTGACTTTGTTTTCTATTCATGGTGTAAAGGCCCTCATGGCTATGGAGCAGGGGATTGTAGCACTCCCATACTGTATCAGTATATCAGTAATGCACTTCATTGGGTTCTCAGAATTACTTGTGATCTTTACAGTTTAACTGGGTTCACAAAATCTACTCTGAGAGTCTCATCAACATGCAGTAGATGATTGGCTCAGTTGTCTGCCATTTGACTGATCTCTTAATAGGGAACAGATTATACCAAAATCAAGACTTTTGCAAAAATCAGATGCTCATTTTGGCTGGAGCCACAAGTAAGTGCAGAAGCTCAACGGAGAGCTGACGAAGACTTTCAGAAGCACCAGAATAAAACCCAAATGGATTTTTGAACTTGCCATCCTAGGTTTCAGAAAATGCATATGGCAATAGGTCTTGTGGGTCCTGAATGGGATACTTGCTCTTCCTCTTCTCCTTATACCAAGGGGCACAATGTTTAAGAACTTCTGTAAGATGTGGTAGCTGTAGCTTCACATACTCTTAGCCCCAAAAGCTTCACATCATGGGAACAGCTTAACATTTGTGCTGTTAGAAACTAAACCT
This sequence comes from Phalacrocorax aristotelis, assembly GCF_949628215.1. Classification (NCBI taxonomy): domain Eukaryota; kingdom Metazoa; phylum Chordata; class Aves; order Suliformes; family Phalacrocoracidae; genus Phalacrocorax; species Phalacrocorax aristotelis. The sequence continues at coordinate 37,017,013 of NC_134279.1, read as the reverse complement.
TTTTTCAGGAATTTTTCTGTTTCAGTATCTCCTTCCCCCCCCCCCCCCATTATTTTTCCAGTGATGAGGGGAAATGGATATTGGGATTTGCATGTGGTAACTATTAATCTAGTGCATTCTTAGTGTCCCAGGAGCAGTGAACTGGTCTGTTCTAGCCTATGCCTATACCTCCTGGAAAAGTATGACCTCCCATGGAACTAATTCAGCCTTTCAGAAAATTAACTGTGGATTCAAAGACTGTGTAAGAATCCAGTAATTCAAAATCATAAGGATCTGATTGTGTTGTGTGGGTAAGGTACGAGGCTTTGTTTGATGTGTTTCCATCTTCCCTTCCTGGATGTGTCTGGCATCAAATATGCTTTCTGTGCTACTCTTCAATCTTTTTCCAGCCTGAAAGTCACTGTTACTTGCCTGCTCCCACCTGCCTGGCCAGCAATTACTGTATAAGAGCAATCCCCTAAGGTTGCTGGTAGCAGATTCTGCCACCTTTTCTACCAGCAAGTAGGACTGGGAAGGAAGACACTAAACTGACATCCTTCCTTGGGCGTTGTAGCTTTAGCCAGCTCTACAACAAAGGCTTAACAGTTGCATGCTGGTCACCAAATGCAGTTTGTAATTTCAGTTTGGACGCTCAGGCTTCTGTCGCCAAAATCTGTCCTATTACACGCTGTGAAGTAAAAGTTTGGGGTTTGCATTTGTAGCCAAAACCAACAACCGAGATAGGAAATGGCAAAGGAAGGAAAAACAGGAAGAACATGTTGTTTTTGTAAAAAGCTAATGGATTTGAATGCAGTCTTTCAGTATGAGATAATAATGAAATATTTATAATCCTATCTGACACGTATACATAGACAGAAAAATACCTTCCCCCAAGAAGGTGAGAGACAAAAATGAGTAACACGTCTATAAAGTATCAGTAAGTAGGTGCATTTTGGTTTTGAACATATCTGCTAGCATGTGAAACAGTTCTGTGTATGTGTATTCTAATGAGAAGCATTATCTATGTATCTCAATATTAGAAAACAAATGCCTATGGTGAAATTGTGTCCTCTTATACATCACTTGTTAACATTATTTTGTGGTGGGCTGCTAAAGGGTAAATTAAAAAAGTGTAGCATATGGCTAATTATGTTATTGATTTCTGAGCAATTATAGACATTTTTATAATATTTGCATACTCCCTCAGGAAGGTCATTCTTTTCCCATAGTCTGTTTTCCTGTATGCGTGGTCTCTTGGTCTTCGCTTGTCATGGGGTGTGCTTATGCGATGTAGAAGGTTCTTAGATTGACAAGGAGCAGCCCTTCCTCATTGTGTGGCTTTCTGACTGGACTTACGAGGAACAGTGACTCTCTTCAGCCATTTGTAATAAAGTGCAGAGCGGAGGGAAGCTGCAGATAAAGGGAGCACCTTGTAAATTACCTGAGATGTACATCTTACGTGATATGCTGTGGTATGGCAGATGTTCAATAATACTGCTGCTTCATTTTTTTCTTCCATATAAATGCTGTTTTTAACAACCCAGTAGTTAAAAATGAAATAATCACCATTTACCCTGCAGCACTGCAAAGAAAGAAGCAACAGGTCACCAGAGCACCAGTTACTTGAATGGCTAGAGGCTTTACAGCAAGGTCTGAGGTCTTCAGCTGAGGGAAACATTCCCTATCAGTTTCCAGAAAAAAAAACTTTGTTTTATATGTAGATTACAGCTTCAGTATGAATTTTCATTTTGGTCTCCTTCTGCCATTTTACTGTGTCAGTTGAAATAGAAATGATGACATTTAATTTTTTTATACTTTGCAGCAGAAGACAGCTGAGAAGGTGCAATACTACGCAGTGTAACAGATGGTCTTCTCACGTACGTGTTGTCCATGCTTGCAAAGAACATCATGAAAGTAATTCTGCTGAGAATGACGGAGCAGTGATGTCACTGGCAATGTTTTGATGGAGAAACATTTCCCTATTAATTTATTTATTCTTTTGATTTTATTCTGGATGCAAAGGAAAAAAATATTTTATTTGAAAAAAGACCTAGTGCTGAAAGCAGTAAGTAAAATACGTTTCCTCTTGAAGGAAACATTTATTTAGTGGTTTCCACAGGGGTGAGTTTTTGTTTAGTCTAATATTCTCCTGCCTGTGTAAACTGTATAGTCAAAATTATCTTTTCTAACTCTTGTTTTTACTTGCTCTTTGACTGCAGAGTTCCTAGTGTTGAGAAAGACGCACCAGAACAGATTTCTACAGATCTACATTTTTTCACAGTCCCACAACAGAGGGATGTTCCACTTAACCTGCGCAAAGCCACAAAACCTCTCAAAGGCAAAGTGTCCCACTTACCACAGACGGCGAGTACGCAAGTACGGGCTGTGGCTTCCCCTACCCTGCTTTCTTTTCTAACTATATTAGTTTTCTTGGCTTGGCCTTCCTTTTTGGTATGAGCTTCCTTACAGCGGGAGATATTTTAAGAAATAAACCCTCCCAAATAACATCACTTCCCAACAACCCTAGCGAGGCTGAGTGGGAAAGGACAACAAAGTGCCAAGACAAATATTGTTTGAAAGGATGGGGCTCAGAAAGGACTGAAATACCAGTCTGTAGCAAGACTTAAAAGTAAAATTTTTATGTAATCATTTCTTCTCTCACTTCATTTTTAGTACAATCCCTAAAGGGTCAGCTTCCTCTAATTTTAGTCTCATTTGAATAACCTGGGCTTTGTATTTCAATATCAATGTGGATATTTAAAGAAACCAAAAGCAGCTAGCGTTAGTTACAATAATTATCCACTTGCAACTACTCCTGTTGTATCCTTTCAATGAATAAAGTAATGCTGGAGCTTTTTCAGTTCTCCCACATCAGAAAGTGAATGAGTGAAGCTCATTTTAGAGGCTAGCAAAAGAAAAGGAGTAGACCCCAGGTTGATGTCATAGCATCTAGGGCCAGAGCATTCAACAGCAAACACACACAAATGTATAACCCCAGGGAAAATGTAAGCAGGAGCTAAGATGATATGGATACTAGTCTGGGCTCCTCCTGTTAAATTGATATTGGATAAAATATTCTCCCAAATGATTATGTCACAAAGTTGTTCATCCTCTCTTTTTCCCTTGTTCATCCCATCCTTCTTGAAGAGAAGAATACATAAGCCAAGGCCCGTAATTTTGTCTGCGTTTCAATGTTTGAAATACTATTTATAGGTTCTGCTGACTATGTTGACTTTGGGCTTTTTGTGGTTTTTTTTTTTTTTTTTTTTAAAAAAAGGTAACATCAGGTTTGTGTTTTGTAGCATTGTACAGAGTTGTGTGTGTATGTAACCAATAACCATAGTTAAATGATGAAGGAAATGCTGCATGCGGTGTTAGTTGATGCATGGTAGTTACTATGCAAAGTCTACAGTACTTATTTCTGCTGGTTCTTTTCTTAGCGGCTCATAACACTGAGTCAGTTGGTTAGATTTTTCTTTTTAAATGTAATTTTCTACTTAATTTTGCAGTTTCACTGCTGCTGTTATACTAAAACTGTTTTAAGCATCTCAGCTGCATACAGGAGGTTTCCATTAACAAAACATTATAATAACCAATGTAAATCCCTTTATCCTGATTTCTTTTCTTTTCTACTGCTAGTGATTCTAAGCCACAATACTCAGATGCTTAATAAAATCAACTAGGGCATGTGAATGTGTGCAGTTTCATAAAATATTGCTTGAGTATTAAATGCATTTAACAGTTTTCTCTAAAAAAATATGACAGGATTTATAATGTTTAAACTTGAAAATAAGACTTGATTTTCATATTGTACAAGGAGAATGCTGAGGTGAAGCATCATAGTGAAGGAAACAAATCTGAGAAATCATTTGAGTGGATGCTGATGTGCAACTTTTTCTTGTGTCTGTAGGCTGCAGAACAAAGTTATATACACAAAGGGATTTAGACCTATCTTGTACATACAGTCAGGGCCTGAAATTACAATTGACTACTTTCTAGTGTCAGAGGACCCAAGTTTGTACCTGTGTCCATCACTGACCTGCTCAGCTGCCCTCTACTACCCACCAGCAAAGAGGTGTGTATTTCCTGGGCCAAATCCATGCAGCCTCATGGCTTAAGACTAGTAGGTGGGTCCTGTTTTGTTTCTAGTGGATACCCTATCCCTTTGTGACTTAACACCTGAATGCAAGTAATTACTGAAGAGTTTACGTAAGACTGTCAACAAAGCTGACGAGGCGGAGATAGCACAGGCATCTTTGGAGGTGTAAGGAGAGGAGACCCTATTCCCAACTTATGGGACCCAATTGAATTCAAATTTTCAGGACAGGATTTCTATAAGGATTAAGGACTCTGCATCCCAGTGATTGTAAAATATCTAGACTCCCCAGGCACTGTAGTTACCCAGTGTTTCAATCAAAAAATCCTGCCCCTTCTCATCTTCTGGAAGCTTAGACAGTGGCAGCCAGATCACAAAATTGGTGTTAAATTGAGTTCCTGTTGTGGATAAGGCTTTAACAGCATCTCTAGTCTGTACTTGTTACTGTTGTTCAAATCCTATGTAAAATAGCTCCAGCAGTTGAAGTGCACTTCTGCAGAAGGAAGACTTGCAGGAGCCTTACCTACATCTTGCCTTTAACTACACAAAGTTACCACATTGTTCAATACAATATTGAGAATGGAATTAATATTAAATAATATGTATATTAACAGTATATTTATGTATCTATCGTTAATACTAAGAATTGATTAGCTGTATTTACAAAAACGTCTTAAGAATAAAATTTTAGAATTTTGTTCCTTTGTACTCTCTTGGGATAGCAAATAAGAATATTAAGAATACCTACACAGGTAAGCCTTACCATGCCACAGGGAACTGCAGCGAAGCCTGGGCTACAAGGGTCTCTACTACCAAATTCAGTGCCCAGGCTTCTTTAAGTGCATATTGCCTCTTGTCACTTCCAAATCAGTTGCCAGACCTAAATTTGTAAGCCAACTAGCATTTGTAATATTATAAATTAATTACCACTTTTTTTCTTACTAAGAATTTAATACACAGTAATACATAGAAAGGCTGTAGCTATGATGAAGAATAAATAGTCTGTGCTCACCTAGCTTTTTCACACCGAAACTGCATTTCTGAGCCATACACTTTTTCTTAGGAAAAACAGAAATTGATTTTAAAACTTGTAGCACCACTTTCACCACAGCTGCATATCCCCAAAAAGCACAGAAGATGCTGACTTTAGTCAGTTACTTCTGAATACTAATCAGGTACACTTATCTGGAGGAGTGCATAGTATCATACGAGGTGTTCTGGCCAACTGCCTTTACAGACTTATTCAAGGCACTGCCCTTCTCTTTGTAGGTTGGTGAGGAAACAAGCAGAAGAAATCCACACCTGACCTACATTCTACTGATTTCTAAACATGGAGGAGGACTAATATACCTCATCTTTGAAAACACCAGTTCCTGACAATGCCTCAAAGCAATGGTGACCTGACCCACTACAAAAGTCTTTGTTCCTGTCAGCTAAGTAATTTTTTTTTTAATGTTAACTTGGTCCTATTTATTTTTTTTTCCTAGCTTTGCAGACTACTCTAAGTGGAAATGGAACTTCAGAACTGGGATAAAGTTAGTTACCTATATTTTAAGTACCATATTCTTATCATATATGGTCACTTATCATCTAAGAATGATGGAAGCCATATTGAACATATAATGCAAAAATATCTGGGAAGTCTATTTTGTGATAAGTATTCTAGGAAATTAGGTCAGTAGTAATTATTATCAGCGTGGTTAAATTTGAGTTTCCTGTTTGCTTTTTTTCTTCTAATTACATACTATTGAAACAGAAAAGAGGAAGAAAAATAATTTTTGTTTGAAAAACCAACTACAGGCTCTCTAATGTGTCATAATTATTTTAATTTAAAACATTTATAACAAGATGTTGGTTATCTCAATGTAATTAAAAAAAGAAGCCATTGTTAAGAAATTAGTTGATAGATGAAGGATCAGAAATGGCATAAGCTTATTAACTATACCTTACAGACATAAAAACGCACGACAAAAAAGTTTCCCTGGGAAGAACACTTAGATAATTCTCTGGGCAAGTTCTGTTCTATTCCCAGCCATTGTCTGTAATTCTGTGCCACATCTCCTGTGTGCCCATTTATCATTCAGAATAGGCACGTCACTGATGCTGATATGATCTTGATCAATGAGCAACTGTATATGGTTGCTCTGTGGATAAGCCCTAGATAACAGTTCCACCAAATGTATTTAAGCCTGAGAATTAGCAAGACGATGTATTACTTGACTCTAAGGACAGCTAACAACTGAACAGGGGATCTCACTTCTTTGCTCTTCCTTTTCAGATGGTACAAGTCTTCCCTGTTACCTTTTAAAAATGAGAGGGCTTACTCAGCATATACCTTGTTCATATTGCTACAGCTAGTACAGCAAAAAATGCTGGCACATCACTGACTATTTAATGCCACAAGTAAATATTATCACACTTCTCAGCTAGTCTGTGGCTGAAAGAAACTATGTAAGTGAAGAGCAGCAACAAAGGTAAAGCAGAGGTGTGGATAACAAATCCTCAGGGGGAAAACCCAACTCTGAAGAAGAACAAGTGTTTACATAAAATTTGAAGAACAAGCGTTGGCAACAGCCTGTGTGCCAATTCAAAATAAGGTGGTTAAATTTTAGAAAGCTGATGTTTAAGTACTGCATCTAGACAATTCTCCCCTTACCCCCTGCCCAAAGCCCAATAAAAGTTAGAAATAGCTGCTATTTATTACTGTTTGTATGGTCAAGAGGTTTCTGTAGGCTATGTGCCGCTGTTCACATCTAGATAATTTCTGCAGAAATTGGTTATCCTGTGTTCTTAAAAAAAAAAAGCAACACAACACACAAAACCACAAACCACAAAAAAAAACCCACACACTAAACCCAACACCTCCCCCCTAGAAAATACCCAAAAGCTGAAATAGTGTATAGCTCACTTCACCTACTACTGTTCAAGCACAAGCAAGTCTTGAGCAATGATTGCCTCAAAATAATACTTGATCTTTTAAAATGGGCTAGTCTAGCTTCTACTGCACAACAATCACTGATATTACCTTTCTTGTGTGGCCCATTACTGAGGCTGGATTTGATAAGGAAGCTAGCAACGCCTCCCAAGTATAGGAGAGGATTTATGCAGCGTTTTCTCCATCAGTATCTTATAGCACTGGAACACACTGAACCATAAGCTACAGTGCGCTTGAGTCTTAAGGTTATAAGACACCCCTCTCTCTAAACCAAATTCTCCAGGAATGGAAAAAAATGGAGAAACCCAGTGATGTTTCTTTACAGAAAGCACTCACATGTGAAAGGCTAGCCAAACAGGGAGAAGATTCATTTCCAGTTCCTGTTGTTGATTCTAACTTGCTGTCATTACTTTGCCTTGCCTGGGAAAGGGTCATTTATTTTTGCCTTTTTTTAATAAAACTGTTTTCTTCATTCTGCTTTTCCAAATACAAAAAGGAACAAACAGACCCTTCATCCTGCTACCCTGTGACACAGCATTTGAACCTAGCAGCCTGGCGTTCACAAGCATGATTTGTAGAGAATGTAAGGAAGGAAGAGGGAACAGTACATGCTGCCAGCCCCAGGAAGGGATTGCAGGGCTGCACAATCTAGGCTAACCGAAACCATGGTCAGGCAACATGGTATCTCAGGAGAAAGCCATCACTGGTTTTGTACAAAGCACTAATCTTTGCAAGTTTTAAAGTAAACAACCCATTAATACTCTAGTACTACTATAATGAATTTGCAGTTACTTTTTTTCTGATCAGCCTAACAGTATTCTGTTCTTCCCCTTATAAAGTTGCATTACTGTTCCTAATGGAGCTCCATGCTTGTTTTCACCCCTTTCATGAATTAGGTTGCACTAGATTGCCTAATTTATATTTTACAGTTAGATCTAAAGTGCCTTTTATTGTGTGTGTGTGTGTAAATTGTTTGCAGCTTGTCAATTCAACAAACTGAGAGGAAACTATTTTTGATTCAGATCCACAATATCTATATTTAGAGTCCTTTGGGATTCTCAGTTAAAAAAAAAGGCAAGCCAAACAAACCACCCCCGACCCCAAACACCACCACCCCACAAAAACTGTCCTCTGTGAAGAGCTGCTGTGAAGAATGCTCTTTTCTTTTGTTTGTGCATAGAGCTAAACTTGTTTATTGCAACTCCATTGCCTGCAAATGTAATTTCACTTGAACAAACAAACAAAAACTAGAATTAAGAGTCTTCCATGCTTTTGATTAAATAGTTACTTGCCATTGTGAAATCAAGACTGAGCTTTAGTGCCCTATTTCACCTAGCCTGACTTGTTCATGTTTTAGAAGACTAGTTGTCCTACTTGGTCAAATTCATACTCCTAAGCAGAATTTCTAGGTGGTTCAGACACAGCACGTATACTTTGGGGTTTTTTAGCATGCCTTATCTAAATTCAGATAGGAGCTTCAGCTCCTATTCATAGGTTGATCACATAGTACCCTGCTCTTTATTAAACTTGTTCAGTGTAAAAAAATAAATTTGATGGTTAATCGATAGTTCTGTGCCTTTTAGACCCACCCCTTTTAATCTTTACATGTGTTGCTTGCTCTTTTTTTTTTTTTTTTTTTTTCTCCCTAGTTCCCAAAGTGGGATACAAGCAGGTAGTTCTGGCACGGACACACTGGTGTGTTTTCCATTTCCAGCTCTTTGCATCACATTTTAATAGCATCGGTACACAGCAGAACTACTTACCCTTGATATCTGCATTATTTGTCTCTCTTGGTCCAACACCACTTGTTCTAATTTGCCAGGAGCTTGCAGTGCACTGCCTCAGTGCTCCTTTTCAGCATGGGATGCAGGACTGTACTCATGACTTTCTGGGAGCTCCTCTTTGATCAGTCCCCTTCCTGATCTCCTTTGATCAGCTACCTTCTGGTGAGTTTTAGCCAATGACTTCCGTTGTCATCTTGTGATTTCTCACACTTCTGCTTCTTCCTACAGCTCCTTTTTCAGAAAGCTCTAAATTAGCTAATATGTTCCCAGCCACGTTACCCCAGTTCATGACGGAAAAAGCACAAGTCTAGCAGCCAAGCTACAGACTCAGTTCTGGATCTAGGTATCTACACTTTCTTAAGGGAGAGAAATGTCTTACACAGCATTTGGGCTACAGGAACATAATTTTAGTGCAAATCAGTATGAACAGTATGCATATTTTTATTAGAAAGGTACAGATTTCTGGAAATTTAAATTAATCAGCAGTTCAGAACTCCTTTTTTTTGTGTGTGTGTGTTTATTTGGTAGGTAACTAATTGTTTCCCACATTCCAGAGTGGTCACTGTGATTTTTTTCATGAGCACTAACAAAAGAAATGGTTGTCTTTACAAGGAGCACTTCTGTAGATGATATTTGTAAAACTAGAAAACAAATCTAATCTTGATGAATAAACAACACATGTTGTTTCTGACACCTTAAACAGAAAAGGTAAAGGCCCAGAGCCCCCTTTTCATAACTTTTTCTGCCCCAGCTCTCCCACCTTTATTCTTGTTCCTTATGCTACTTTACAGCGTGCATCTAGAGAAGAACAATACATCCAGTTATGTGGGAATGCATTTCAGCCTTATCTCAGTTGAGCAAGAAAACTATCCCTAAACAATTCTCAAATACACACAAAATCATGAGCATTACAATGTGTGGACTCAACAGGTCCAGTATTAACATACCAACAAGAAAACCATTTTCCTACCATGTTTTAAAATTTAATACCAATTAAAAACCTACTTCTTGTTCCACATAAGAAAAACTTTTTCTTTCTTTTCAATAAAATCTAGAAACTATATGTAATATATTACATTTTCCCCAAGGTCCAGTTTAGATATTCCTAGTTCCCTGTAATCCTCAGTTCTTAGGGACTAAACACTTGAGAGAACACAAAAGAGAGAAAGGGATTTAGGCAGCCATGCTCCACACTGCAGCACATGCATTTTTTATATTCTGCTGCCTAATAAATTTATCATCCCTGATTGAGGTCATGCCATCCAAGCCAGCAAGCTGGTTACAAATGGGAACTCCAAAAATCATCAGGTTAAGGAGGTAAAATACCCAACATAGCTAAGAGTTAAATTCTCGCTCTCAGAAATAATGCACTTAACTCTGTTTTAATGGGGAAAGTGTGTCGGCTTTTTTTTCCTGTTTTGTTTCCTCTCACACCCAAATGAAAAAAAGAATCAAGGCCAGCTTAGTCCTTTGTAAGGAAAACGGGCACTACTGTAACTAACCCCACCACTGAAGCCACTATTCTGATGTTCTGGACACTGAAATTAATGAGGAAAATCTATTTTCTTCTTCTACAAGATAGCCTTCACTCTGGGACATTAAAAGTCTACAAAGATAGACAGCACCTGAGACACAGCTTTGAAGATAAAATTTTTTTGTGCACCAGAAATGATAGCTATTAAGAATTTTTTTTCCTATATAACCTTGGTTATGGCATTCTGATGCTTTGTCTAAAAAGGGGATTTTTTTCATTTCTTAAAAGTTTCTTTAGACTATTATTAAATATGTTCAATTTTACAGAGAATTTCAATAGTAGGAACGTACCTGGGTATATACAAAAATACTTGTTAAACACACACCCCCACACCCCCACCCATGTTTGTTTAAAAGAAAAGGAAAAAGCAAGGCTGACTTTTAGGTGGCTAATGTGAGCATGAAATGGAGTTTCAGTGTTTGAATCCAAACCCGAAAATTTTCAAAACTCTGTATTACTCTGCTTTATCCACGTACCTGAAATTCCTTAGTCCTTAGCTCTCCCCTTCAAAGTTTTTGTCTGAATATTCACTTTTGAATGTTTCCAGACGCACCTCATTTTCCTAAGGGCTGAATTTCCCAAGGATAGGGGGAACGAAGAAGAAAAAGAACAAATTAAATGATAGCACGTAGACACTGAAGTCCAAGGCAGTAAAAACAGTAGAGATGTAAAAAAAGTAACTAATATGTTTAAGTAACTAGGAGTCAACACACACCTTTTTTTTTTTTATTAGCAAAGTTACAGTGATGACTAAAAATATCCCATAATTGAGTGTAGCTAAAATTCAGTGTTTGTGGTGAGTCCACAGATACTGTTGTGCAAAAATGAGGAAAGGGGGAGGATATTCTGCTTCTGCTGTTGAGATGGAGTGTCTTTGCAACAGCGAGCATTAGATGCGTACAGCCTGAGGAACAGTAAGCAATGGAAAGAGAGAGATGGATTATCATCCAGGAATGGCAGTGGTGCGAGCATTTGTTTTCAGTTCCTGCTCCCAACACTAAATATATTACTTTAGCTACTATTTAATATGAAATGCTGACATAGTTGGGGTATTCTCCATCCCAGACAGAAGACAACCAATAAGATAATAAGTTGTCTAATAAGCTAATAAACCTTCTGATGCTCAACCCTTGAGTGCAGCTTTCTAAAAAAAAAACCAAACCAAAAACAAAAAGCCAAAACCCAAACCCAAAAAACAACACAACAAAAAAAAGAAAGGGGGGGTGGGGCAGAGTGTCCACTTTCCAAGATAGCCTGCATCCCTCTGGTTCAGTCACCCTTCAGGCTTAGGAGGAAATTCCCCCACCTGCTGGACAGGCAGCCTAGTAAAGAAGACTTCTATATACAAAACAGATTTCCATTCTTTCCATGATCTTCAAAGAGAGACAAGGCTGTCACCTAGACAGACACCTAGAGAGTCACCTAAACCAAGAGAAAGGAAGGACTAGCTGAAAAAAAATTATGACAACTTATTAACTGACTGCATTTAGGTGCCTGTTTTGAAACCTAAATATTTGTATTCCATTTTAATGACCAAACCCTCCCAAGTACTCCCCACAATGTCCGTGGGTCTGATGGTAGGCACTGAAGCCTTGGGTTAGTTGTCAAAATTTCTTTCTAAATCAATAGAGAAGTTCTCATGGGTTAATAGTTACTACTTATTTTCTTGGAAGGCACATAACGTGCAGTCCTAGATATTCTTAAAAAATCCTAATCCTTCTCACATGTTTATGAATATTTTTGTTCCCTCGTTCACGTGCTATAAAATAAAGAATGAGATCTTAGGTACAAGGATGCTGGCTGTAGGAGGACAAAGGCACACACAGCTAAAAGCAGAGACCATGTCTGAAACAAGAAAAAGAAGTACTTGAATACCATCACTCTTTCTGTCTCAAATAGTCAGTAGGCGAGTTCTTCACCTTTAGAGGTAAGTTAATAAGCAAGTTTAACTGTGATTCTAATTAGAGAGAATACATTCCATTCGTTTCCCATTTTCTCAGGAAAAGATGCAACAGTTTCTTTAATCACAAATCAAAGTCTCTTTATAGCTAATACTCTGGACTTAAAAACTCCCTCTCTCTTGGCTTCTTCCTAATGGGGAACTGAATGCTTCTCTGGCTCTTTCCTGCCTTTTCTGCATGCCCAGCTGCAGGATCCCAGCCCCTCTTTCTCCACTGTCAGTATGCAATTGCCATCTCATTTTGGAAGAAAGACAACCAGCAAGTACATATAACAGCTTGATAATACATTATCATTAACCTGTATAACTTAAGAGACATAAGAGAACTATTGCAAACATTAGACAGGCAGATGGTTATAAGCACCTAATTTATACGCCATAATTATAATATGCTCTATTATATGTTATCTGCTTGCACTATAACTGGGTATATTTTTTCAGCCATATCACCATTACGTTATTCTGTTCAGACAGGGCACATACTGTACAGGTTTCACTTGGTAATCAACAACCACCTGCAACTGCATCCCATCAGATGAGATCAAGACTTACTTGCAGGAACAGAGCTTCGTCGTTTCCACTGGTAATTTACAATCCAAGCCGATTGACTGGAGACATTGGTCCCAGCTGAAAGGCAGCAAATGGCAGTAACCAAAGCCTGTCAGTTGTGGCTGTTGACAGTTAAGCACACTGCACTGCACTGAAGCTTGGAAAGTAAAGACAGACAACTCGCCTAAGATCTTAGTGCCTATTGAGCGGTGATAGTTAGCAGTCCTGCTATCTTCTAATGGAAATTGGTGTTATCTCCTCCATTATGTTGCACTTCACCAGTGGTTCCCAGCATGTATGGAGACCCAGGCTCTAGTGTAGCGTAGTGTTGCACCGGTGAGCTGCTGTTGTGCATAGTAGGAGACGTAGGCCAGAGAACTGGTTTTACATAAGGAACAAAAGAAAAACTTAGACGTAATCTTTGACTCTTCTGCTGTATAATTTACTTTAGTTGGGAGAGCAGAGATTAAGGTGAAATTTTGCAAGTAGAAGCAAGTGCTTTTGAGACCCAAAGGTTACTCTAAGTTTGGATGAAGGAGTCATCCATTGGCAAGCTGCTTTATGTACCTCAGCAGGATGGGGATCAGAATTAGTTTTCTGGAGTTTCTTGAAAGGCACAGGCTCTTCGGCAGGGCCGCAAAACACTGATTCGTAAGTGGAAGAAGGACTGAGCTCAGCAAGTTGGAAAGCATACTATTTTCAGTTGGGTTTTTTTTTCCCCTCTCCCATAGACACTTCTGCAAGACAAAATTAATTCTAAACTAGCATAGCCTTTTTCCCTCTCCCTAAAACACCATGTCAGTTGTCTAAGTTCCAAAATCCTTATTGCAGGGAAAATGGAAGTTGTTTCCATTTGCCTAAGTATATTTATCACTAAAAGTTTTGTTGAACTTTTTCATGGGTTTCAATAATAGGACTCAGCATCCTTGCCAAGACACAAAGGACAGGGTGTGGCTAAGTGGCACAAGCAGGCACATGCAAGCGTCCCCTCACAGTTCTACAATGTGCATCTGATTCTACCATATGCGTCTCTGCTGCCCTAACACAGAGATTATCTTCAGTGACCAAAACGTACAACTGTTTGCACAGCAACAATATACACAGGTTATTTTTAGTTCAAACATGTGGCACTACTCATTGTGCAGCTGCTTTCATGCATTAATGCATTGTGATACAAAACCCTAACTGCAAGAACCCAAATTAATTGCATGCAATGAGACATTTTGGACTGAAAACCCCTTTTGGCTACATTGGAATCAAGTTGTTGACTTTTCAAGCTAAAAGAGATATGAATCATGGAAAATATTTCATTCTTAACCCCTCAAAGTACCCAATATTCCTGAACTAATGCAAAATGCAGTTATGTGTTGGCTTAGAAATTACAACTTCTCTGCCAAAGGTTAATTTAGTCTATTCATCCAAGATTAGTTGCAAGTTTTTAAAACTGTAAATACATTCTTGTTCCTAAACAGCACAGGTTTTCAAAGCAGGGAGTATAACCCACAGCCTATAAAAGGAAAAGATTTAAAGCAGAAATGGGACATTTGACTTCTGCATATTTGGAACATTTAATCACCCTCTTGGTTATATGGAATAAGTTAGACTGGCAGCTTTTTCTTCAGCTCCTTAGTGAAAGTACATTTCTTTAATAGAGCCTTAATGCTTGTAGGATGATTTAGAATCTAGACCTGTGTCTTTTACAAACAACTGTAGAACTCCTTTTTGTTTCAGCAGGGAAAAGGCCTAAAGATTGTAAGTGCCTGAAGGTACGGACCATAACTTTTTATCCTGTTTGAACAATGGAATGCATCTTTTCAGATTCATATTACAAGGTATTAATGTATGCATGAAACCATTAATATTAGAATTAATAGGAGGAGTTTAATCTCATTCTATTAGATAGACCTATGCAAAACTTAAGCTCTTTTTAGTTGTAAGCACCAGGGAAAAAATGTCTAAGCTATAAAAGGACTTTCTCAGGACTTATACTGCTATAAAGAAACGCAGCTGGGGAGGTAAAGTAAGTTTTATGAGACCTAGGTCCCGGACAGACAAACTTTGGCAGATTTCGCTGTGGCACTTCAAAACACTGTTGCTATTGAATCACCTCACTCTGCCCCTTTGCTGCAGACAATTGCCCACATAAAATGAGCATCCTGGGTCTGCCTTGCACAGCATAATCTCAGCACACATTTACATTCACTTACAGTTTAACTCAATTACTCATGCTGCCAATTACCATATTACCATATTAAAAAAAGCATGTGTGCTGTTTTGTTGTCCTGACCTGAGGAAAAAAAAAGGGTAATTCAGGTGACTAAACTCTCAAAACAGCCACTCCCTCACCCACCAGAGAATTTTGTGTAATTTCATCTCATTTTCACATTTCTTTTCCACCGCTAAAATTTCTGTGGGTACATGTGGGAGCACAAAATTTTAATCCTGTTTAGATTGTAAGCAAACATGCTTTTGATAGGTTCACCTCTGACTCCAGTAGTCAGAAGCTTATTATTTACAGTAAGATGTACATTTAAAATTAGAGACAACATAATATTTAGCACCATTCTTACCATCACTAGAGCAAATTCCTCAAGCTGAGCATGGCAGCATTATGAAGCACAGGTGAAGCAAGGGTTGGTGAGCACCCAGGCCCACAGGAAATAAGTAACCTACACTGCCATTCAGTATATGCCCCAATGCACTGTTGCTGCCAGGTGCCTCCTTCGACTTGAATGCTTTTCCAGTCAAAGAGTTTGGATAGACTTGTGTCTTTCCTCAAAATGGTGACCTACGTGAAGTGTTACACATGGCTGAGATCTTGAAGCGTGAGGCACTATGTTGCAAGCAGTCAGGAGCGTGTTTACAGCCTCAGTAGCCCCTCAGGCAGTAACCGTGCTTCCTGTAACCCCATTCAACCTCACAGCACAGGAACCGGGGGCTCCCATTTAGTTCAAATGGACAATGCCTCTGGTCTGTCAGAGCTGGACTTTAGTCAGTAGTGCCTTGGTAAACATACAGTCAGAACATTGCCACTGATCAACCCATGACACAATGGCCTCCAGACCACGGAAAGCCACTGTCTCCATAGCAGAACTCCTCCAGTCCACAGGCTTATCTTCTGCCCAGCTCCCAAAGACCTACCCTGCATGAGAGAAGCAGCACAAAACCTTAACACACCTGGTGAAGAGCCTGATGCCAGAATACTATTTTCTTGAAAGTGCCTGTCAGTGATGGCCTTTATTCTGAGTCCATTTCTCAGTAGGCATTCACTATCACTCAGAAACATCCCCAAAATCAGAAGCTTTCAAACAAGGAGTTCAGAGGGGCAAAAGACATTATTTTTTTGTTGTTCCCTCAAGCAGCCCTAGTTTTTAATCTGACAGCCAGATCAAAAGCTGTCTGTAGAAGAATAAATTTCTGTCCCAGCAGCTGTAAATCAGAAATTGGAGTGGATAACCCATGTGCAGTTATAATCAAGAATTCTTATCTGGTCCATTTGGCCTTTTCAGACCCACTAGACTATCCGGAGAGAATAAGTGACACTCCTGAATTTCAAAAATCCAAACGCTCCTTTTAAGGTTACAACGATCATACACATCACTTTACTGAACAGCATGAACAAGACTAGATATAAGAGGTACCCTTTGAGTTGTCCTATGGAAAGTATCATTCATTCTGTTGAGCTTCATTTTGTACCTATGTGAAGCAGTACTACAGTCTACTGTAATATTCTGAAACAGAATATGACTTTCTGTGAGGCTGCAAAGACCACAGCAACTTACCACATCCGATGCTTTTGTCAGATCAATGAAAGCTTGCAAAATACCAGCTTCTGCATATTTGCCTCGATAAAGGTCTTGACCAGATTGTTCCCTGGAAATTTTTCAATAGGTTGCATCCAACCTGCACTAAGATTCTGGAATTCTGCTTCCTGCACCATGCAGAAATAAGTATCTGTTGATGGGAAAGCTAGTTGGCCTAGGCTGCTTAGTGAGGATCTTTTGATCTTCTTGCTGTCTAGGCCAGGTGGCCTCCTATTCTTCCTGATGCCACTGCATGTGCCCATGTCATCCACAGTATTGTATAGCCACAGCCTTTTCCTTATCCAGTTTAGAATAGACTAGACTGTTTCAGTTGGAAGGGACCTACAATGATCATCTAGTCCAACTGCCTGACCAATTCAGGGCTGACCAAGTTAACGCATGTTGTTAAGGGCATTGTCCAAATGTCTCTTAAACACTGACAGGCCTGGGGCATCAACCACCTTGCTAGGAAGCCTGTTCCAGTGTTTGACCACATTGGAAGAGAAGCTCTGATGCTAAACTCAAGCTTTCGTAAGATCAGCACCTGCTATTGGCCTCTCAGTTGCTCTAGCTTACAGATCAGTACAACCTTGCACTAATACACCAGCTAGTGCTGGCCCTACATGGGGTGCTTTACTACCTTCACTGCAAGTCATTTATAGTCAGGCTTTACAGAAAGGGTTTGGTTTGGTTCCTTTCTTTTACATATTTTAGCCACTTTCACTGGCTGCAGTGGTTTAGTTTGTAAGCTGAGACAGTACATGGCTACAAGGCAGAATAATCATAGGAATATGAGCTTGATAGAGACCCTAAGGTCAACTACCACTCTAGTTGACTGCAAAACTCATAAGATAAACTTTTCGCTGGGCTAGTAAAGAGTTACCTGTAACTTCGTGTTACTATCCTAATTGTTTTAGCAAAACCCTCCAGCCAAACATGGGGCAAGAGGAGAAGAGGAGAGGAAAGCGCTGTGGTTCCAGCACTGACTCCTTACAAACCTCATCCTAGGAAAATGTCCCGTTTTCTAGCATTGGTTCTGTTACTATATTCTGTAAGCTCTTCTTAATACTAGTGAATGAGTTTTGAGCTGGCCTCAAGCATATTTATTCACATTTAATAGCACACACTGAAATTATGTTCTGATAGTAATTTGGTTAGCTGTGTTTTATGCCAGTCGCTTCTACAGTCAGTACAAGAGACTTGGTAGTCTAATCTGTAACACTGCTTTAAAATGGGCAACTATAAAAATCACCTTTTCTCTCTTTCTTTTACACATATGGTAGGACTATTTTACTTGGATGGTATCTTCCTTTGTCCTCTTACCTGGAGAGAAAAAAACCAAACCAAACCAAAATACCTGTTGAACATTTTCAAACATTTCTTTACCTTAATCTCAATACATTTAACAATAATTAAGGAACTGTCCTCACAGTTACCTTATGATGCCTCCATTAACCCATGCCCATCCTCTGCTATTTATATAGAAACAATGAGCAGTAGTGATTGTGTGCTTTAGATCCTGTATTATCCCATGCTTCTTTTCCTTACCCCTAGGCTATGTAATTGAAGACAGCAATATTTCTCCAATCTTATTCCCCTCTAAACAAATGTGAGGGCTCAAATTAGAAGTACTGTAATAATGTAAGTCATAAAGGAGAAACAAGGATCACAAGGAGAACTTAACAGTTGAATAATTTGATTTGTCAGCATTACTTCGGTACATCTGGGATGTCCTAAAGCACAAAGGATATTAAAACACAGACACAACTACATCAAGTGACATAAAACTCATTAGCAAAAGGAATTTTCAGGACCAATTATTGTGTAAGTGTCACCCAAATGTGCACTAAATAATCAATTCCATAGTTAAATTTGTATTTTATGAGAGTCAGCTAAAGTGGCTCAGGACAGGCCTCATACACAGCCTGCTCAGTCACACCTTTTGTAGTAATTATTTTTGTGAAGTTTTAACTTACTTGCGTGATATCACACAGCAACAAGTTATTCTGTTATTTGTTTCCTCTTCATTTTTAAATAGATAAAAGTAGTACAGTCTCTAACTTTTCTGATTAAAAACGCTTTTATCTGGTGATCACCCATATATTAAGAACAGAATAAAACACTTTTCTAGACCTGTGTTATCTACACATTTCTTTCTGCTGAAGAACTGCTCCTCTACAGATCTGCAGCGTGCTTCATGACTTCAAAATACTAAGTACTAGATCACCATGACTGAACCATAGTAAGCAGACTTCAGGTGTGACTGAATCGCTAAGCGTAAGTGCAGAAGTCTAGTGCAGTGTTTGTGCTCTACACAAATTTATTCTCATTTCTGTGAGTGGCTAGAGGTATAAAGCTTCTCAAACGAAGTCTGCTCATAAGGCTTTTCCCTCAGTGCTAATGTTTATGTTACATCACTTGTTATTTCCTACACATTAACAAGCTTCAGCAGTCGCTTACCTTCCTGGATTCTTCATTACCCATTTATTCTTTTAAATTAACAGATTTCAGGCACGATTACTAGCAAATTCATTTTCTTTTGGCTACACTTCCAGCAGCCAAGTACTAGAGCTTTTCTGGTCCACTCCAGATGTAAAGTGCACTCTACAGAATGGAAAGCACCGGGATTCAAGAAAAACCCACTCCCTGCTACATCCAGTCCTGGTGCAAGTGGCTGAAGTTGCTGGTCCAACAGAAAAACCTGTCCTGAGCAAGACTGGACAGATAGCCAGGTGCCAGGGATGGAAGGGGGGGCATGGGCAAACTGACTTCAGAGATTGCAGAGCTTAGATTTAACAAGTTGAGCAAGAACTAGCTACTGCTAATAAAGATCTTTGATATCTATATGTTATGCAACTGTAAATTTAAACGCAGATTTAGACATTTTCTTCTACTACCTTCTTTCCAGAAAAATGTTACTGTGCAGATTGTAGGAAATGGTCTGGCATATGCAAAAAGATGCAGGAAAAAAAATCTTACCTCATAGGCCTCTACCTTGCAGATCCTCATTTTCAACGACACATACTGACGTCAGTAGATTATATTACTGAACTGACAAAAACAGACACTGGGATAGTATATGACGTAACCATGCTTTACTCAGAATATTAATGAGGCAGACTTTGCAAAATCAGAAACTCGAGCACTACTAGGGTTATCTTTGCTGATAAAAGATCAGAATCTTACAGTACATTATGAAAACACGTAAAAAAATTTAGTTGTTCTACAGCAACTGTATTCCCTTTAGAACTTGTCACGCAGCAAATCCGAAGATATGATGCTCAAATCATCCAAAACATCCTCTCCAGAGGGTAACCCAGTACAGAAATGGCTACGTAGCCATCCCTCAGAGCAATGTCCTACATGACTGCAACAATTAGCAGCTGCTACACACGTGAAGTCTGCATTTCTCACCCATACATAACCTTAATTACTCTTTCTTTAATTTCTAGTACTGCATCTGCTACTTAGTAACATGGGTCTTAGCAAGATGGAGTGGTGATTTAGCTACCCTATGTAAGCATATACAGGAACGCATAATATGGTCTGTGATCTAAAGCAAGTATTTTGCCGTTCTCTTTATCATAAACATTTTGTGCCTTACTTTACAATGTTATATGGGACCTGAAATATTGCTTTCTACTCCCTCATCCCACAGGGAAGTTTCCCTGTGCTAAGCATGAGAGGGTATTTTTGCAAAGCATGCGAGGCTGTTATAACGAGAGGGTATTTTCAAAAATAATCTTCATTCACTGAAAAGTTACTTAGAAGCATGCAAAAAAAAAAAAACCACACACACACAAAAAAAACGATCCCTCCCTTTCCCACCTCTTTCAGTTGCTACTTCAGCAGGTCAATACACAGCATTTTGGAATATACTTCCCCGAGCAAGAAGAAGAGGAGAGACAATGAGCTAATATCGCAAATCATTCTTCAGGGATTAAAGACAATTTTAGCCTTTAGTGAGATGTCAGATGAAGGGAAACACATTTTTACCATAATCCTCAGTACACAACAGACGCCAGGCTTGTTGGCTTTTTCAAAGTGCAATGATGATGTCAATTGTTCTCCCTTTGCTGCTGAGATTTCTTTTGCAAGAGGCTGATTTGCCTGCCGTGTTCTTCCGTACCTCATACTCCCCTCCTAAATCAGGCGTCCTATTACAGTGACTCCATCCACTTGAGAGGTGGAGAACAGAAGTCTTCCAGCTTTCAAACTTGCCCTTTTCCTTTCACAGTTCCAGGGTCTGTTTAGCTCTTTACCGTTTTAAGAAGCGCTTGTAGCAGAGACCACTTAAAAGGTCCTCTTTTTCCTTTGCTCCTTTTTGTAACAAAATCTAACTGGTTTTCCATTTTGAAAACCATTTTAACAACTTCAGAACTATTGTGAAATACCCAATACAATTTCATTTTCTGGGAAATTAAATAAAAAAAATCCCCCAAATTTTCAGCTTTATCAAGTTGAATGGAGCAGATTCATCATGTGAAGAATTATGTAGCAGACTAACAACAAATCCCCCTTATTACTTGCAGCCTATGCTTCCCTCCACCCCCAGCGCTTTTTTTTGTTTGGGTTTGTTTTTTTTTTTTACTTTTTGCACTAGCTTTTTTGGTTCAGGGGACTTCCAGCCTCTCCTTCCAGCTTCTCTCACTATTATGTTTCCAGTCACCCTTCTCATTACATTCTCTTTGGGGATTTCCTCCAACTTCACCACCATGTTTGCTGACTGTCTTCAGCTTTCTTCTACTGTGCACAGCTTACAGCTCCTTGATGTTTCTGTCTAAAAAGTGATTTTAGTGCATATTTTCCAGTGACTGATTCAACTCCCACATAGCCAGGGTGAGGACTCTATTAAAAAACATTAAAAACTACACCAGGAAAAAAGTAATGAGGAGTATATGGAGACACTGAAGGACTGAACTTTTTGAGGCTACAGAGTTTGAAGTCCTAACTTTAAACAGTACTGACAGACTTAGCATGGTAGCAGCAGATCAACACCAGTTTTAAAAGAAAATCGTACGCCAGCAGAGCACTAGGAATCGGTAAGGGGCTGAGAGGATAGCTCTACAGTGTCAGTCATTGACGAAGTATTAGAAAACCTAGACTGCACAGCAGAAGCAGCAAGCAGCACAATCGCTCTGACCACTGCCAAGAAACATCTCCGTGTCAAAACCGGTCAGAAATGCAAAGCCTGCTCCTTTGCAGCATAATTCACCTGAGGAGTTCCCTCAAAGCACCACTTGTGCCAGGAACCCACACACCAAGACATAGAGATTTCTCTGTACTGCCTTTCTGGTGAGAAACAGTCTACCTAATCAGAGCAGTTCAAAACCCAACATACCAAATGCCATGTCATAAATACTAATTGAACTCTAGTATCCTGACATATAGTGATATCTTAACTAACGGTCCTTGAAACCCTTTGAGGTTAGTCACAATCTTGGAAGGGCACTGGTCTTCCTGAAGGTCTATGATGCCTGCATCGTACAATCACATCCCAGAAGGAGGTGCCTGGCATCTGCTGAGGACCTGAGCCTTTACATCTATTTAAGAATAATGTTTGCAGCAGGGAAAACTGTACGTGCAGTTTGATACAGATTAAATGGTAAAATTTATTGAAGGCTCCTGACAGACACGTTGGGGTGTATTCAACATGTGCTTCAATTCTATTGGAAGGTGTTAACGTATCTTGTCAAGACATGCATCTGCTTGGTTCCTTTCCTCTTCTGAACTTTTGAATTACTCATGTAACTGCAATCTGGATTTCCACCGATGTTACCCCCCAAGCAAATAATTCCCAAAAGGTAAACTGCGAGGGTGGATGAATACTGAACTCTTCAGGAAGCAACTGACACAGGAAAATCCAAACCTAGTTCTTCACCTGAATTGAGACCTCTTTCTGTTGAAGCCGATGGGGTCTGCTCCCAGTGTTCTCCATTGCCAAATTTGAGAAAAATCACCAGTATAAGTGAAAATTAAAAAAAAAATATCCTTGAAATCCTTAATAGTTTCGCTGCAGAGCAGAATTATGAAAACACTGCTTACAATGAAAGAGTATACTTACCCTGAAACATAATTGATGCTTACTAAGGCTCAGAGAAGCCTACCTTGATGAAAATTGCAAGATATGAAGAGATGCAATTCAAAATCCAGGATAAATACTAGTGCGCTTAAGTACTAAAAAGCTAGCATAAGCTGAAATAAAAGTTGTGGCTAAGTTTCTAGGCCACAAGTCCAGGAATTTGTGTGTTGCTTTTACACATGAAATATTCTTAGAAATGAGGAGAGAAGAAAAAAAATATAATTGGACTCCGCGTACCCCGTTTCTCTGCATTTGTACAATTAACTCACAAATTAGGCTGGGGTGATACATGTAGGATTTTCAAAGCCTAATATTTTCCAAAATATTAGTTATAATTTAACTGTCAAAAAGCCAGAATCAGCATGTGTAATGTGCATACTCTTGGGAGCTTAGCCACCTAGGAGTTAAAAGAAAAAAAGCTGGTAAGTAACTGAGGGGGAAAGGAACCAATTATGACTGGTTTTTCAAGGCAAGAATTTCTAAATCAGCTCTGCTTTTTAAAATAGTCCTATGAATATGCAATATCCAATCTGGAACAAGGCAAAAATTTCTCAAAAAGGAACCAAGTAGACAACTGTTTAGGAACAGTCAAGAATTCTATTTTAGCTGATCCAAAGCAAGCTTTAGAGTCTGCTTTCTCCATTAAACCCCATCAGACCACCATTTTTACTTTTTTTTGTTTTAATTATCTTTATTTTACTTTCCTTCAGTTAAAATAACAGATTGCCAAAGAAAATTTATTATTTTATATAGGTTTTATAGGCTGTGGAGAAACTCTAAGGTATTGTCCTGAGAAGGAATCTTTTCAAAGCTAAACAGGAGACGGCATTCAATACTTTTTACGGATCCAGATCCACATTTTGCTAATCGTGATAAAACCAGATAAAATTAAAAATGGAGAGAAGAAAGAATAATAGAACTACATATTTTTAAATACATTACATATAAAATTGTCTCTTACACAACTTGGCATAGTAAGAACTCCTTCGATACAGTTGAATCTATGAAGTTCAATAGCTCTGCCTTCAAACCTATCAGGGCAGATCGGGCTGGCAGCTGCAGCAACCACTAGCCTGGATAATTTCTTGACTGTAAAAACTAAACAATCCACTATGAATCTGTAGAAATTAAAACCAAGATTAGATACTGTACTGTATAGGCCTGCAAAAGATTCACTAGGCAGTACTAACCTTATTATGCAAGTGTTTGTCAAAGTATGTACAACGCTCTGGGGTTCAGCATTTATGTTAAAGGCAGAAAATGTACAGTAAGTCATGGCAAATCTACAATTTGGCTACACAGAGTCCCAAATGCTGACTTTTCCTACTTGGACGCACCTGAAAGAAAGAACCAACAGTGGCTGTTACCTTAGAGCGTGTGTGCTCAAGGTAATCATAATGCAGCTGCTTGAACTTCCTGACTACATAGGAAAACCAAATTGTGCTGCTGGCAGGAATTCCTGTGTCAGGTGCATGTTTTCTGCATCCAGAGCCAGGGCTCAACTTCTTATTGGCTTGCCTTTTGCAGCTAGCACTGCAAGGAGTACATAACTAACTTCTTTTTAAACTATCATAGCAGCTCCTGCTGCTCTGTCCTCTCATGGAAATATACCTTCTTCTGTCTTGTATTGACATAAATCTTGGAGCCCCCAACTGCTGGTGGATGAACAGACTCATATCCTCCCCTTTTTACTGTAGGAGTGGTGTAATAATTGATCTAAAGGGAGAAATTAATGCATTGCTTGTGGTGACAACAGAGATGACTCTGGTAGTTGAGGGAAAATTGGAAAGTAATGCACACGTGGAGAAGGCAGAGGGTGGATGGCACATACTCAGCTTGCTATTGCAGAATTATTTTCAGATATTGCCCTGAGAAAATATACTGTGTGCACATACTATGTGATGCTGGGAGGGGGAGTATATATAATGATAGTTACATGGGAACAGCAAACAGAGAGATGAGATATAGGTGCGTAAAATTCTAGTATGTGGGTCCACTTTGTTCTTTTATAATACAGATTTTGAATATTCAGTCTGACAGTTTACCAGCGATTCAGTCTGCATAGAGATATTAATACGATGTCCTGGTAGTACAAATACTTGATATTCACAGAGAGTTCAAACAAAAAATATTTTGTGTGATTACAGAAACATACAATCAATTTAACGTAAGGCACATAGAACCACAACAAAAAAAATATCCCAAACTAATAAGCTTCTCTAATCAGGACCCATTCACCAGCTTTCCCAGAGCACTTGTTTGCATTTCTAGTGTCACCAGTGATGATGACCATTAAATAATCTTCAAAACAGGATTTATTTAGTACGATAGGACTGGACTGCAAACATGGTTGTTCAAAATTGTTCTGTTATCAGTAGCTTGGCCTATTCCAGCTGAGAGAGGAAGGGGGAAAAAAGCCAACCAGAAACGCTCTAACATTAAAACTAGGATGTTTATCATCTCCCTTTGAAAGACGAAGCATCCAATTATAATGGTGGGTTCTAAAGATTGAATTTCAACTCTGGCTGTCAAAGTGGTCTAGAGGAGGTACATGTTACAGAAGTAGCTTGTAGTTTAGTGCCTTGCTCCCTTTGGACCTTAATAAATGCAACTTAGGAGTGGTATAAACCTTAGAGAAATGTTCAGCTGCAGTCTCTGGGAGGATTGCATGACAGTCCAATGCCTGTGCCAAGAAGAAATAAATCATAATTGTCCCTTCAGGATCTCACACTTATGGATTAGCTGTAAGGGAAGAGTCTAGAAAAATAATAGTCTGGCTAGAGCAGTATTTCTTACCTGCAGCATCAAACTGAAGTTGAAAACTAACAAAACCAAACAAACAGAACTCCAACAAAATCTTTCCTAGTTTTTGCAAACTAGATGTGAAAAACATTTTGTTGTTCTCTCCATTGGCTTGTTTTATGCCATGTGTATTTCTGGTCACCACAACAGTCACATACACGGGTGTATTTATGAACATCCATACCCGTATGTTCAGCTTCACAAAGGAGTCTCTTCTGGATAATAACAAGAATTTTCTCAGATCTCTATAAAAGTTATCCAACTGCCATGGTTTTTGGTTTTGTTTTTTTTTTTTAATTGCCTCATCCAGTAGAATAGAATTGTGTTTGAATCGTTCTTTGGAATAGAAACTTCTTCCACCTCCTTAGAAATGCTGATGTCCCACGGTTGTATGAGCTGTGGTCATCTGCTGTCCTCAAACAGATATTTCACTAAGCTCTAAATAAATCATTAGCCCACAGTGAGATAAAATGTTCTTTCCTTCACCACACAGCAGCTTTCAAATTTCCGGGTGAAGGCTTACCACACAATTAATCATGTATTTCATGGGAGCATACATACTGAATCATATTTTATACAAGCTTATGAACAGGATCAATGTGCACAGTTTACTACAGGATCTTGACTGACTTTTGTTTTATTTCAGTCACTGAGGGGCAGATTGGTCTTTCAAGGAAAATTTACCATTGACTTTTTGGAATAATGGCCTAAGTATATTTTCCTGCGTTAAGGGCATATTTTAACTGTTTCACTTTCCTGCCCAATGAAACAATCAGCAAATAGCTGAGCAAAATGAGGCTTATGCATATTTCTAAGCAAGAAAGAAACTTTAAGATCAGCAGGAAATATTGGGAGTTTATTGTACAGTAGGAACTTGGCAGCCAGAGTGCTTCCCTTCTTATCACACTGCTATAGTTATGTTCATTGAATTTTATCTTTTTCATTGAGAGAGCAGTAAAGTATGAAATAGGTGTGGTTCTTACTAAATATTCATAACCTGGGGCACTACACAGTGCAGGCAGAATCCTGTGCTGCTCATCCTTTCAGGTCCAGAGATATGAGTACTTCAGGGTATGGAGAGAGCACGGAGAGTTTAATTCCTCTGTAGTATTAAATTTTGCTTTTGCAACAATATAAAGAGTTACAAGAGTCACGGACTACCACTTCTGTTATGTCAAAACCTGTAAAAACTGCTTTCAAGTGGCAGATTTACAGGTTTTGGCCCCATTTGGCAGTGCTGAATAAGACAACTGCTTGCCGTCTTCTGGAATGAAGTTGTGAGGTCTGTGACAACTATACAATGGTTCAAAGACATCACCAACAATCCACTGGTTTTTGTCCTTCTACTCTACCACACATTGGATAGCTTATGCCGCTTTATGACCTGATCAGAAGCAAATAGAATGAAAGAAATCTGATTTTCTTATTCTCTCACCTCTCACAGGGTTAAATGTTTACATTCTAATCACAAAAGAAAAAGACACCAATAATTTGTTCCATCTTGGTGAACATTCAAGCATTTAATTTTCTGGTTTTAGCTGTACTCTACCATAGAACTCTTCCCCACCATCAGAAAAGATATAATAGATTCTGTCTTAAATGAACTGAACAAATACTGTTAAAGAAAAGAAGCCATGAATAAGATTATACTGAGATATGATTTTAAGGCACGTTAGAAGAAGGACGAGAGTTTCAACATGTTTCTGCAAATATTTTGGCCCATGTAAGTAATAAATATATCCTAATTGGAAAGTAAATTACTTAATGAGCTTCTTCCTGACAGCATTTTTCTGTCAAACTACATCAGGATTTTCCTTTGAAGGACCTTTCATAAATGGAGACATATCATGTTTAGCTAATCCTTACACACCATGCTCTGTTTACCACACTCTTTAGGAAAAAAAAAAAAATCTCACTTCACATTGTTATGGGATCACCTCCTGTTAATCTTGTCCTTGTAAAAGGACTCATTCCATCGATTTATGCAAATGAAGAATATAAAAGAAAAAGACAGGTTAGTTGGTGTTACACTATATTGCATCAGTTTAACCTATATATCCTTCTCATCTCAAAGAGCTTTTAAGTGCTGGT
Organism: Phalacrocorax aristotelis; assembly: GCF_949628215.1. Lineage (NCBI taxonomy): Eukaryota > Metazoa > Chordata > Aves > Suliformes > Phalacrocoracidae > Phalacrocorax > Phalacrocorax aristotelis. Next base: position 36,989,398 of record NC_134279.1, on the reverse strand, counting down.
TAGGAAGGCGACTGGAAGTCTAACATCCTTCACAGCGGTACATTTATCGCATTCTCCAAACCTAGTCCTGTGCCCCATTTCAATTTCCCAAATGTTTGAAATAAAATTAGTTCTATTTTTGTTTCGAATGGGACCAGGTGGTAAAATAAGAATAGGAAGAAGCGCCATTAAAAAAAAAAGCTTTGGCAAGTATATAGACAAATAATTAAGTCCTGTCTTTGCTCAACAGTGCAAAGAAAAGTTAATTCCTGAAAGTTTTTGCTAGGAGGCATTGTGTAGTATCTCCAAAGTATGTGGGGTAAGGGTGGGGGCTGGGGACGGAGGTGATCCAAAGAGAGCTAGGGATTAGATTCCCGAGAGATTCCAAGAGTCATCTAGTGTTAATAAAATGAACAAAGTAAGGACAAAACATTGCCTGTAATGAAGTCTATTGATTATGAAACTGCCTCCAAAGGGAGTAGTGTTTGCCTTTTAAGAATACGACCAATGAAAGCGCTAAAGACTGGCTTGTAAAAGGACACAGCTGTACTAGCAGAGAGGGGGACTCGACCTGGGGGGAGTTTTAGCTTTTTAAACTTTTTATGCATGGCGTGGTATTTGTGTATGAGGGCAAAATGTTTTTACCTGTCTCTACACAAGTGTCAATGTAATTCCCTGCAGGTACCAGCTGGTATTGTGGTTTGCATGAACAAGCTACCCGTCCCATCAATCAAATGTTTGCAACAGTTATAGACAAACTTGGTGTTCCACATGCATTTTACTACATCGAAATGAGACTGCTGTGGAAAGCTGCGTTTTACCCCGAGAGCTGTAAGTCACTGAACTCCAGACTCCCCGTAACTGAAGCTGTCATAGGTTTCTTTAACCACTCCTAGAAATTGCATTACTTATAGGGAGAGAAAAAAAAAAAAAAAAAAAATCAAGCCCGTACTGACTAGGGGGTGTTCATGTTTCTGCATCCATCTAAAGCAAACCAGTTCTTATTCCAACATACTCATAGAAGTTTAATCCACAGAATTATCTATTTAATTCCTTCCAAAGAAACAAAAATAAGTTCTTGGCCTCATTGGGAAGTCCCAGAGATTAATTCTGTATTGTAGAAGACAACAGTGTGGGTTTCTCTTCTGTTTTACCAAAATCCATACGTAAGAAGTCAAAGCAAGCATCATGCTGTTTGAAAAATTGATAGCTTTACAGAGAGAAAGGGTAATAATTCTGTTCCCTCCCTGCATCTACCCTTTCATCCAACAAAATACTAAGTCTACCCCCTCTCCTTGATCCTTATTCTCCCAAAACATTGATTTGAGGGTTTCCTCAGCAAACACTTAGAAATTTAGCAGCCATATGACCTACTCCTCAACCAGGAAAAGTGAGTTATAGACAGATACAGAGTAGATGGAAGAAAGCAATACCCAGCTTATTATTGTCATATTAAAGTAATCAATGATGTTAAAGAACACATTTTGTCTCAAGTCACATGTGATCACAGTGGGGGAAATCAGAAATGCGTCCGGTTGCACCCCAGGTCTCAGAGAGTTTCCCAAAATGGCAGTGCGTACAGAAACCTACAGACCCAAATTCTTTCCCAACACACCAGTGGTGACTCCAATAAAGAAATAGGTTCAATGAAGAAATCTTGATCAATCCCATTTAATTGGGTATTTGGTTCACTATTTCAATATCATCAATTCCATCTACTTGGAGTTCTCTTTCTCCACCCCCACTCTCATCTATATTACTTTACTGGTTTGTATCTGAAGTTTAAAAATCAGTGGTCTGCTAAAACAATGTGGAAAAAACACCCGGGTCTGGAATCAGATTTAGGGTCTCCACACCTCAGCCACACAAATTGTGATGATTTACAACCAGAGTCTCAGAAATCAAGACTTGTCCAATTGAAACACTTGGTATGAGGACACAATGCTTCTTTGTAGGCTGCTAGAACGCAGTTTAAAGAAATGTTCCTTGCCTTGTTTCTAAAGAAACATAGCTGACCTTGCAGGTGTGCCACGATTGCTGCATGCACTGCCAGAGCTGAGATAACCAGTAGGATTCTTACAGACTGTTGAGAAAAGTCAGTCATGGAAATAGTTCGTGTGAAGCTCTACACTTCTACAGATAATGAAATAGAGTAGCTATTTCAATGAAGTGACATAAAAAGGTGGTGTTACAAAACAATAAAGAGTTTTAAGAATCTTCTCAAAGGAAAAATAAAATTAAGTACCACTCATAACTTCTATGTTGCTAGATGATTAAACCGTAAGTCAAAGGAGATTTGTACCCATCCTTATTAAAGTTTCACTTAACATCTCCAGAGAACCAAATCAATTCCGAAATGGAAGTTACACGTAACTGAACTTGTTGCCTTCCAGTCACTCAGTAACTCTCTACAAATATTGCACAGCACTTAGTGGGATTAGAGCAAAATAAATCATAAGAGACATGAATTGCACGACTGTGAAGCATGCTGATCTCTTATTACGGCTATAATCATATCAGGTCACCATTAAGTTTTTGCGTTGGAAGCACAGACCTGATGATATTACAGTGCATATTGATTCTGGCTGTTTGCTGGAGATAGAAGTGAAAGCCTTGGAGAGAGATGGAGTGAACTAAGACCATATGAAGTAATATTTAAACTAAAGTAGAGAGATTTTCATATCTTGGTTGATTGTTGGGAATATTTACACAGTATTATTTATTACTAAATACAGCTATTTTATATACTATCTGAATAGAACTTTGTCGCATAGGTGTGTTAGCTAACTTTTAGTTCATTTATACCTGAAGGGAGACAAAGACTTTCACCAAATAATATTTTCCCAAAAAGTACAAAGCTCCGTGCTTTAGTGCTCAGTTACATGACTCGAGTATTGTCTTCTGAGCTAATGGAATTAGCAATAATTCAGTTTTACTTTCTCTCAAATTCCAGCTCTTAATTTAAGAGTTACCAGAGTTTCTCATTTGTGGCTAACAGCCCAAAAAAGGGCAGAAGGACAGAGCAAATCTCTTTCTGGTATTTATTATTCTCATTTCCCAAATAAGCACAGGTGGTCACTGCTGGATTCAAACATTTTCATGCTTCAAGTCACACACTCTCTTTTTCAGACATATTTGAGTTAAAGACAGCTAATACTCCGAACACTGCTCCAGGCTGGATTACCAAGAACATCCCATCCCATGCAACAGTAAACAGCACCAAATAGTTTTCTCTGATTGAGGAAACCACACAAGCTTCTGTCTTTTAAGAAGAGATCAGGCCATCCACGCACAGATGAAGGCTCTCAACTCAGAATCATATTACCAGAATGAAAACAAGAAAGATTTTCAGAGCTAGAAGGTAAGACTCAGTTTCCAGTGTTCCTGAGAAAAAACGGTGTCTAAGCAGGCCCTGTTATGGCTGAATTGCCAGGTTTAGACTCCCTCCCCTATTCTGTGGTCTTTGTGGTACCTAAGTATACAAGAAGAGGATGATATCACTGTGGAAGCAGCAGATGTTTCTCTCTCTGTGCCTTTATATAGGCAGACATTCACAGAGAATATTATTTTCTGGCAAAACTATGATTTTTCTTCCCACGCCCCACCCCCCCTTCTAAACATGCCCTACATTGAAAGGGTAGAATAGAGGGGTGGTGAAACTCAGTTTCGTAGTACCCAGCTCAACACAATACATTAGACCTCAACCCCTGTAGTTCTTAGATATTCAACAATATTATTCCTTTAAGAAGAAAAAGAACCCAAAATCCAAACTGAAAAACAAGAAGTCATAGTATTTCCCCACCCCACCCCCCTTTTCGATTGCTCAACATCATAAACAAGACAACTACTAGTTAAGTCAGACTTGGTAACGAGATGTATTGTGCATGAATATATACCCAACCTAACATCAAAAGCAAACTCTGCAGCAGCTGCAATATTTTAAGCAGTCACCACTAGATCTTTTTCAAATATATCTTCTGAGTCTCCCAGTAATTACTAGCTGCATGCAACATACCATTTTTCTGTCTTGTTAAGAACCCAATAGTATAATTAGATCCCATGCAAACCCCAAAACTGTTTATCATAACTTGTTATAAAAGATATAAAAATAAAAACAAAACCTTTGTCTCCAATACAGGATTAAGATGACACATTGGGAACACACTTGCACAACTCAAGACCTGATCTCATAGATACATCTAAGCCAAACAGCACGTGGCTAGATCAGTTGTCTGTGTCAATAGGAACACGTGCGCTCAAGACAAATTTGGTGATTGTATAGAAATCACAAACTCCATAGAATATGTGTGTGGCAACGTTTAATATAAATGAAACTACTAAGCCTAGAAAGTCAAGGTAAACAGATGCCGTGCAATCCCTCCAGCTGGCTGAAACATGAGTGGCTCTTAAGGAACCAAACTATCCAGTCAAAATAAGTGCTTCACTTACCCAGTTTATTGGGAGTTATCTGTTGAGGTAGCAGATATCACTGTAAAGTAACCAGTTTTCTACTTCTACCCAGCATTTTTCTTCATGGCAATTCATCTCTTCCCTAAAATTTACCACCAAAGCAAGAAGAGGCATTGGAAGAAAATTCAGAAGTGACCGCAGCTTTTGGGAAAGAAGGTGTCACTGCACGCTGAATTCCTAGCACTGATGCTGGGGTAAGAAGTAGGTTAAGCGGGCCAGGCAGCGCTATAAAACCACAGTCCTAGCTTGAAGCTTTTCACATGTATATTTGTTTTCAATCCTTTACTAAAATCCTGATCACAAGCACTTGCTACACAGATCCTTTTGTTTCACTGTTAAGCCTGTGTAGAGCTAGGGTGGGGAAGAGGAGGAAGATGGGAGTTGAATCGGAAGAAAACTGAGGTTCTTAACAGCATCCAGGGGCTAAAGAGTGTTTCCTGTCAAGGATCAGCCTGCAAAGAGCCCGGGTGGGACTTGTACTGCCAGTGACAGCTTCTGGGAAGAAGCTCCCTCAGGCAGGTATAAATCAATAAATACTCTGTTGCAAAGGAAAGGTGGTTGAGAGACATACTAACAGTTCTGCGTATTATTGTAGCCTCAGGCAAAACGAAGCTGACAAATGACACCACTTTCACTCCCAAACCGGTGGCATACATCCAGGAGAATGCACTGAAATGTTAAGAACCCTAAAAGGAATGGGGACAACATCATTTATTTTAAAGTCTGAAATCCACCTCCGATGTTTACGCCTAGCCACTAAGCAGACATGGCTTATCTTTTTTTTTCATGGTATTATTGCAGTAAGCAACTTTGTTGGCAATAGAAGTGACAATCTTTAAAGCAGTGATTAGAAAAAACAGAAAGTGATTTTTAATAGGGCACTAAAACTTGAAAAATAGCAACAGGAAGGTCATCCACAATCTCTGATCATATTACTTTTTTGAAAACAATACCTGAATTACTAAAATGCATAATTAAAAATCGGCTAGTTGAAGCATAGGAATATGCTATCACGCACAGGAAAGGATCTGGAGGATTTGGCAGCACAGTGCTGTACCTTTGTGTTCTAAACTGCTCGGCCACACTTGGCCGATTCAGCCAACCACCTCTCAGGTTTCACTGACATGACACTCCTGCTTACTCGTACATTTAACAGTTTTGCCATTTTCTGTTATGAGGAGATTCTCTCTGATCCAGCTGGATTCGAGTCCCCCGACTTCTTCTTCCAAGTCATCTAAAGCCTGACACAGAAGGCGGCCAAAGCCCTTGGAAAGCAGATTCTAGCCTTAAGAAAAAAAAATCAGCATTTACTCACTTCAGCAACTACTGCAAGGAACATCTCTTCTGAGCTGAACTTGCACACTACTTTGGCTTCGCCATCTATAATGCCTACACAGTAACACATGTATGTACATAAGCCCTTTCAACCATACATACAGGACATAATATAGACCGTTCTCTTCCTGGAGTGAGATCAGTAAGGGGGGGCAAGAGGGAAGAGAAAGGAAAGCATTACATGAGAGAGTAGTCACCTTGATTAACATAACACTAAGTGGATGCTCAGGTAGCATGGTAGAGACAATAACGGCGCAAAGCACACAGAAAAGGGCACAAATTTGTCTGAAATGTGGGTTTAAGAAAGGACTACTTTTCTAATGTAAAAGCAGCTCAGATAAAAGCTAGTTCTTGCACAAGCCTGACTTTATATTCTTTATGGAAGTACCTTCACAAGAAAACCTACTGGCAGTAGATGTGATAGCCTTTAAAACAGCTATCAGTTTGAAAAGAGGCAAGTTTTCAAGTCCTGACACTACTAGAAATGCAACCATAGTGGGGTAACAAAAGAATCAGGTGTTCCTGCATCTGATCCACTCAAAACAAAGTTTCCATTTCACTTATCTGATAACCACAAGTTGTCCAACTGCTTCAGAAAAATATTTGCATCAATCCAGTTTTAGGCATGACATTCATAACAGAATTCACACAATCACAGAATGGCAGGGGTTGGAAGGGACCTCTGGAGATCATCTTGTCCAACTCCCCTGCTTGAGCAGGCACACCTAGAGCAGGGGGCACAGGAACGCATTTTCTATGTCTCCAGGGAAGGAGACTCCACAGCCTCCCTGGGCAGCCTGTGCCACTGCTCTGTCACCCTCACAGGAAAGAAGTTTTTTCTCATATTCAGGTGGAACTTCCTGTGTTCGAACTCGTGCCCATTGCCCCTTGTCCTGTTGCTGGACACTATTGAAAAGAGTCCAGTCCCATCGTCCTGACACCCACCCTTTAGGTATTTATAGGTATTGATGAAATCCCCCCTCAGTCTTCTCTTCTCCATGCTGAACAATCCCAAATCTCTCAACCTTTCCTCATAAGGGAGATGCTCCAGTCCCCTGATCATCTTGGTAGCTCTCTGCTGCACTTGCTCAAGGAATTCCCTGTCCTTCTTAAACTGGGGAGCCCATAACTGGACACAGCGCTCCAGATGTGGTCTCACTAGGGCAGAGTAGAGGGGCAGGATAACCTCCCTCGATCTGCTGGCCACACTCCTTTTAATGCAGCCCAGGATACTGTTGCCTTCTTGGCCACAAGGGCACGTTGCTGCCTCAGGGTCAGCTTGTTGTCCACCAGCACTCCCAGGTCCTTCTCAGCGAAGGTGCTTTCCAGTAGTTCAGCCCCCAGCCTGTGCTGGTGCATGGGGTTGTTCCTCCCCAGGTGCAGGACCTTGCACTTGCTCTTGTCAAATTTCATCAGGTTCCCCTGGGCCCAGCTCTCCAGCCTGTCCAGGTCTCGCTGGATGGCAGCACAGCTTTCTGGTGTATCAGCCACTCCTCCCAGCTTGGTATCATCAGCAAACTTGCTGAGGTTACACTCTATCCCATCATCCAGGTCACTGGTGAATATGTTGACCAGGACTGGACCCAGCACAGACCCCTGGGGAACACCACTAGTGACAGGCCTCCATCCAGACTCTGCCCCATTGATCACGACCCTCTGAGCTCTCTTGTTGAGCCAGTTCTCAATCCACCTCACTGTCCACTCATCCAACCCACACTTCCTCAGCTTGCCTGTGAGGAGGCTATGGGAGACAGTGTCAAATGCCTTACTGAAGTCGAGATAGACAACACCCACTGCTCTCCCTTTGTCGACCCAGCCCGTCACACCATCGTAGAATGCTGTCAAGTTGGTCAAGCATGACCACCCCTTGGTGAATCCATGTTGACTACTTCTGATAACCTTCTTGTCCTCCACATGCCTGGAGATGACCTCCAGGATGAACTGCTCCATCACCTTTCCAGGGATGGAGGTGAGGCTGACTGGCCTATAGTTTTCCAGGTCCTCCTTCTTGCCCTTTTTGAAGATTGGGGCGACATTTGCTGTCCTCCAGTCCTTGGGCACCTCTCCTGTCCTCCACAACCTTTCAAAGATGATGGAGAGTGGCTCAGCAAGAACATCCACCAGCTCCCTCAGCACTCGTGGGTGCACCCCATTGGGGCCCATGGATTTGTGAGGATCCAGTTTGCATAGATGATCTCTGACCCAATCCTTCTCAACCGATGGTAAGTCTTCCTTTGTCCCAATTTGTCCTGTCTTCTCTGGGGGCTGGGATGCCTGAGGGACAGCCTTAGCAGTAAAGACCAAGGAAACAAGGCATTCAGTAACTCCGCCTTTTCTGCATCCTGCGTCACCAGGGCCCCTTCCTCATTCAGCAGTGGGCCCACTGTATCCCCAGTCTTCCTTTTACTGCTGATGTATTTGAAGAAGCCCTTCTTGTTATCTTTGACATGCATGGCCAGATTTAAATCCAAGTGGGCCTTGGCCTTCCTCATCGCATCTCTGCACACCCTGACAACATTCCTATATTCCTCCCAAGTTGCCAGTCCCTTTTTCCACATACTGTGAACCTCCTTCTTCCATTTGAGTTTCTCTAGGAGCTCTTCGCTCATCCATGCGGGTCTCCTGCCTCCTCTGCCTGACTTCTTCCTCCTGGGGATGCACCGATCTTGAGCTCAGAGGAAGTGGTCCTTGAATACTGTTCAGCTCTCTTGGATGCCCCTGCCTTCCAGGGATTCCTAGCTCATGGGATTCCTCCAAGCAGGTCTTTGAAGAGGCCAAAGCTGGCCCTCTTGAAGACCAAGGTTGTAACCCGACTCATAGCCCTGCTTCTACCTCACAGTATCCTAAACTCAACCATCTCATGGTCACTGCAGCCAAGGGTACCCCCAAATCTCACATCCTCAACCAGCCCTTCCTTGTTTGTTAAGGTAAGATCGAGCATCACATCTTGCCTCGTTGGCTCCTCCACCACTTGCATCAAAAGTTGTCCTCGATGCTCTGCAGGAACCTTCTGGATCGTGCATGGCTCGCCGTGATGGTTTTCCAGCAAATATCAGGGTGGTTGAAGTCCCCCATGAGGACCAGGGCCTGCGATTGTTGAGGCTACTTCCAGCTGCCCGTAGAAGGCTTCATCAACTTCCTCTTCTTGATCAGGTGGCCTGTAGCAAACGCCCACAACAGTGTCACCCATATTTGGCTGTCCCTTAATTTTTACCCACAAGCTCTCAACTTGTTCCCCCTCCACTCCAAGGCAGAGCTCAATAAATTCCAGTTGCTCCCTCACATAAAGAGCAACTCCCCCACCTCACCTTGCTGGTCTGTCTTTCCTGAAAAGCCTGTAGCCATCCATGACCACATTCCAGTCATGTGAGCTATCCCACCATGTCTCTGTGACTGCAGTGAGATCATGGCCCTGCGACCACACATAGACCTCTAGTTCCTCCTGGTTATTCCCCATGCTGTGTGCACTGGTGTACAGGCATTTCAGGAAGGTAATTGAGCACACAGGTTTCCCCGGAGGGGTTTACGAGGACCCACTACAGCCATGCAAACCCTTGAGGTGGTTGGACTCCTGGTTGCCATTGCATGAGGCCGCCACGGCACCTTTATCACTGCTCAGGTTGTCCTGTCTTATTCCCCCATTGGATGTGATGGCATTAGCACTGCCAGTTTGTCCCCCTCTCCCAGAGTTCCTCAGTTTAAAGCCCTCATCACTAAGTTTGCCACATAGTCAAGAAAAAAAAAAAAAAAAGAAAAGAGACTCCCAAGTCAAGAGTAAGCCAGGTGGAGACTGATCAGAGTGTAGAAAACAAACCTTAAAGGATTTCTTCATCATTTGTACTGCCAGCTTTTGCAACCTGTCATGTTAATGAACATTCTTCATTTGGGAATTCTAAATATGAGAAATATTCCAGCTCTAAGATGGCAGGAGGACCATCAGCCGTCACAGAGAGGACAACTGGGTCTGCCCCCCTCCACCCAACCCCAAAACACCCTGTATCATATAAACACATAGCAAAACTTGGTCTCAACTTAGCAGGAAGTCCAAATATATCTGCTCCCTGACAGGCTCTGGGCATTCTGTAAGTCAAGCTGGAGCTGACTGGTCTCTGTGTACCGTCTAAGAAAAACACCGTTTAAATATATATATACGCACACACAAATATATTTAAAATTTAAACACCAAGTATTTCTGTTGAGGTTGGATGGCAATGGGAATAAATGGGAACTAACATTAGATAAGGTGTGTGCAATTATTATTATTTTTAAATATCACACGCAACATGGAACAAGAATTCCAGGACTAACTTAGATTTTGGCTTACGTTATTTGCAAAGCTTCACTATCAGCCCATTCCCAGTTTTCTTGAATAATTTCTCAGCATTTTAGTAGCATTCTATGTAGGGTCTCCAGATTAATTTACGTGGATTGACACCGGTGCTTTCAATTTAGTGGTATTTTATGACTTAAAGAAGCAAATATGCTAAGCTGAAGATAAACATACACATATAGGACAGAAAAAATCCCTTTCTTCTCTCTCGCTTCAGTATGTTGAAAATGCTCTCTAATATCCTAACTGTTACTCCTGCTTGCTTCTCAGTGTTCTTCCAGTGCCCTTCCGCTTTTAAGTTCAGGCTTCATATCTCCACTTTTAATGCTCCATAAAACTCTGCCCTACCAAAATCTGTCCTTTTTCCTCATGTACCATGGACCTTGCTCCACTTCAGCCAACCTTTCAGCTCCTTTTCTTCATGTTTTTTTCATGCTACTATTCCTGTTCTTGAAGATACTCAGTGCACCTATGTGTTAATTCTCCCACATAAACCCTTCCTAAAAATTATTTAAAACCAGTCCAGCAAGCTATGTTAAACGCCGAATTCAGCGAGCTTTCTTCAGTGTAACACCAACCTAAGCCCATGGTGCTGTGGACCTTTTTCTAGGACTTCCCTCTTTGTTGGACATGAGTTGGGGGTAAAAAAATCCAACCAACCAACCAACAAAACAAAAGTGGAGAGAGATTACTTGATTCTATCTAGAAGTCATTCTGCCTCCCTGTTCTTTCTGCACTTTAACTGTAAAACATCAGTTACATATAAATTCAAAACAATAGCTATTTTAATAATTAGTTTATTAGCAATTAACATCTTCAGAAATGCTGTATTTAAGCTTATGCAAATTTTATGTGCAGATGCAGAAGTTTCCCTAGCTGCATTTCTAGCATTTACAGAACATCTTAATGCCAATGCCTTTAACTCCCTCAGTGTTTTATGCTACATCCTAGTCTATCACATTCTCGATGCAGAAATGGAAAACAACACTGCTTATCCTTTAGGATATATAGATTGATTATTTTAAAATAGATACAGAAGGTAAATAATCATTGCTTTTGAGGCTGATTTGGTGCAAAGCAACTTACTGCCCGACGCCTCCAGTGCTGCTGCCATAGTGGTGCTCCCGGGCTGGCTGAAGTCTGCTCCTAGAATGACACCCGGTGGCCACAAAAACGAACAGCAAGGCGTTCTTGCCCTCCAGTCTTGCTCCCTGTTCTCAGGGGTGGGAGCCACCACGGTGTCACAGCCAAGCATCAGTTGGAAATTCTTCATAGGAATCTGCAAAACACAGGAAGACAATGCGCAAAATTCAAATGAATGTATGTACAAAGTTTGAGTAAGTAATGCATAGTGTTTTGGACAATTATATACTCTTCATACAATTGTATTAAAAAAATTAATAGAGAACATTTTCAGAATTCTCAAAATGAAATTTCTTGGTTTATTCTACAGTGTTTCATTCTGGAAACAGCTAGCAGTAGGTGAGCGGCATTCCCAAAGCATGACTGTGCAGGTTCAGGATTAAGCCGTAAACTTCTATTCCAAGGTAGGGAAGATTAGTTTATCTATTCTTAAAAGTTACAAGACTAAAATGCATTTATTAGGTTTTAAGTTATCAGATAAAGAAATTAAAATTAAAGACATATATTGTCCTGCTTAAAATAGCTTTGAACAAAGTAACACAGTAGCAGTGTTTCAATAAGTCATTGAGTATCAGGCAAGGCATCATGCCCTAGAAAATTAATTGGCAACTGAACATCGGTGAGAGTTGAGAGCTTTTTGTCACATATTTTATTCTGCTTAAGTACCATATGAGCCGGAGCAGAGCTTTTCTTAAATAAGAGCCTAGCCAAAAATGATTTGATGATATTTTCTAAAAAGCAATAAGAATTGCACTGTTTCAACAAAATAAGCAAAAGCACTTGATTTTTGGTGTTACATTCTTAGGACTTTTGGCAAGCGAAATGGAAAGGGAGTATTTATTGCTTGTCAGTTTTCATTTGTCTCATTTTATTTCTCAGATCAGAGTCAAAATTCCTGGTGATGCCATAAGCCTCTTTATAGTAGCTAGGGATATCACAGAAGACAACTGCTCTCTTTTTCCTGTTGAGAAATATCTATTTTTTCCCCAGCAAGTACAAAGTCCAGTAAATAAAGCTTCTCAGACATCCTTGCACAATGGAATTTCTTAAGGCAATGGCAACTCTGTGCTTCCTTTGGCGACTCTTGCACCACTACCCCAACTATGCAACGTATAATGGGGGCAGCTGGCATGTGTCTGAAAACTGGTTTACTGTTTTCTCATCTCAACCATGCCTTAACACCTCCGCTTAGAAAGATAAGCATTAAAACAACAAAGGTATTTGTTTCTATAAGCATCATGAAATCATTCAGGTACTTTGTCTGAAGTAATAGTTTATTAAGGTACATTAGAATGCAAAATCTGAAAGAGATTACCAGTGAACACAAACCAGCACACGCAAGGCAAGGGTAACATGCTACACCAGTCTGGAAACAATGACAAAAATGTGTCACTTATCAGTAAGTTATACACGTGCACTCACTGGCCGACCAAGTATGCAAGAATGTAAAGCTTGTGGCAGATCCAGCGACTGAATGAAATCTAAACAAATACAAAGCATAGCAATGGGAATAATGACCTCCCACTGTATTAAGTTTAAAGCTGGATATTGCCAAGAGACATGCAAAGCTGCTGGAGTATGCACACAGCTAATCCTTGAGATACCATGGAGCCAGACCAAAGATAGCACTGGGAAGGCAGATGGAGGGTTAAAACGCAGCCGTATAAACTGCTGCCAGCTGCCAGAGCTGAGCTGGGATTCAAAGCCCTGTATTCCAACAAGCAAGGCTGGGACTGAGCAGCCTTCAGAGAGAGACTTAGTCCAAGCACCTCCTTTGATCTTGTTCCTCAGTGGATGCAGTCATGTTGCAGCAGCGGCAAAGTTTTAAATGCTTTTCACTTGTTTCTAAGTTCACTTGCTTTTTGTTCACTGAAGAATAAAAATTCATTATTAGCTGGGAAGTACAAATACCGATTGCCAATCTACTACTATGTTTTTGTGCTCCCTCTTCCACCTGCTCTCTCATGCTAGATTTCTGCATTAAGCCAAATTATGGTTTAAATGTACTAGGCTCAGGTGTGGGAAAACAACAGTTTACAATATCAGTGTAAACCAGATATAAGGTACAAAGGCTAACTGCACAGCATTGCATTTTAGACCACTGTATTTACACCCACATATACACTACCATTACACGTACACTGTCATCTTCACACAACTCCATATATATATATGTATGTGTATATATATACACACATACTGTATTAGGGTTAAATAAGTTCTGATTGTAAGCCAACAGCCTGATTTGAGAAGGCTGAACAATTCCATCAGGATCAAGAACAATGTCAGTAATAGTATTTCTGAATGGCAGTTTCTTTCCTGCCTTAACACTAAGCCTTCTGCAGAGTAAAACTTGTTCTGTGCAACAGAAATGCTACCTCCATGTTATTTTAAGCCCTACTTTTCCCTCTCCCCACCTGCCTCCAACTGTGAATTTCAAAAGTCGGGTCTGTATTTTAGATGCATGTGTTTAGTTTTCTCATGCACAGCCCTCCTGCTCTCCTCCCCAAATCCTAAAACAGACTTCCAGGTTTGAAAAGCAAAGGTGTGAAAGCAGAGAAGCAGAGGTAAGCACCATCCCAAACCCACCAGAGGCAGGCAAAAGCAAAACTCAAGCCAGTCACATCCCTGTTGCATTCTGAACTCATTCTCAACTCCCAGATGACCAGAAAACAAACGATAACAAGTCTCTTCATAGTGAACATCCCAGGTAAAAATCTCTACTGATGTTCAGTTGCTTGCTCATTAGAGATTGCCTTTAATAGAAGCCTTTACAGTTGATAGCTAATCTTCCTTGAATAATCTGAACAGTCACAACTCTCACATTTTATAAATTCTCACAATTAATTTTTCTTGTGCAACTTTACAAAGTATCTAAATGAACTTCTGTGTAGTTCTGACAACAGTGAAATGAGATTTCTTACTCTTTGGCAAAGGTTTCCTCCATTTTTAGCATGATATTTACATTTCCAAACTTGACAGGCACAGTAATAGTTGGTCTTGGCATTCGCTGTTGTGTGACTCTGGCTTATACGTTCATTCAAGTACTTTGTTTTAAAGAACTCCCTCTGGCCATTACCGCTTTTCAGCATGATCTTGCTTTTAAGTATTGTTTCATGACAAAATCCAAAATATTTTGTTACAGAGGCATGAGATCAATGTGTTTTGGTGCCTTACAGGATAATTCAGTATCAGTTCTTTAGATTTACAAATTCAAAAAAAACATTTTCTTCCCTTCATTTTCCTGTCCTCCTCTCTTGCGTTTACTTCCATATCTTTCCTTACATGATCACCTTTGACTGGAATCCCTTTTCCAATTTGTACACTCGCTATCTCCTTCCCTTTAAAATATTTTTTACTGACAGGTCCATAAACCCATTTGTAATTCCACGAAGCCTATAACCCCCCCATCACCGAGAGTACGCAACAGAGATCTGCCTCCATTTTGCCTACCAGGATATGCTTTTCTTTTTATTCCATGCTGAGCTGATGACATTGCACTAATAATACTTGATTAAGACAAACAAACAAAACAACCTCTTTCAAATGGGGGATAAAGAGACAAATGAGTCAAGCAGGGATAACAAAGGAGGAGTTCTCAAGGTCCGAGAAACCGTTGTAGTAAATCTGCAGCAGAAAGCCCTCCCTTACTCTGCATGAATGCGGCTGCCATACATAGTTACTGTGAACACTGCAGGCAGCTATTTATACACATTTCTGTGAAGAGTCCAAGGATGAGACACATCTAGGCTGCGCGAGGCTGATCCTCAAGTAAACAGATACCAAGAACTAAAATCCCTCTACCATGGTACGTTACACAGTTTGAAAACTTCACATTCATTTTTGGGGATTACAAGAGTATTAATTCTTCATTCTACATTCTTGTTATAGATAATTTTCCAGTATCGCCCATTCCTACAAGTAAACTAGAAATTAATACGATACCTTTTGTTTGTTGAACGGAACTCAAAGGCATTACTTTTTAAACTATTAATCATTTTAATCGTAAGCTTTATCAAAATTTTACTTCTGGGTAAGCATGTGGTTGTAACTGCACTGTAAGCAAGTCCTTTAAAGTTATACTAATTTACAAATCCAATTATAAAAGAAGAGGTGAAATGGATTGCGTGCCTTCTGTGGCAGAAACGGACAGAAACTCTTCATACAGCCATCTGAACTGCTAGTGCTCTGGAATCAAGGATGTAAAAAAAACTGAAGAAATTGGCTTTTAACAAATTAGCAGAATAAGTCAAATGGAAAATTACAAGAGCCAAGAAGTGTTAGTTATGTAGGAAATAACATTTTATCGAGCATGTGGATTGTGCAAATGAGCTTTTATTTAGTGAATGCACTTGCTTCCCCTCTACTAGCAGCTCAGACGACTGCATAAATAGCAACTATCGGTAAATGCAACTATCACTTTTAAAGAGACCACTGTTACCATGGTGACTCCACAGGGGAAAAAAATCATGTGAAGTCATGATTAAGGTCAGGAAAGCCCACCTTACATTATGCTCATTTTTCCACAGTAGAAGAGAGCGGGTAGCTGTGCCATTTGCAGATAGGCTAGAAACGCAGCCAAGGAGGGGGAAACTGTAATAACAGGATGCTCAGCTGGCAAATACAATGCATAACCCAAACTAGCTAGCGGAGGCAAAATCTTCTGGATATATTTGCTGGCATAAATCCTGAGGACCAATGAGAAAAGCAAAACTTAGTACAAATCAAGCATGGGATTCTAGGTTAGTGGCTGTTCAAGCAGCCAACTGTGATCTGGATTGGACTGAGTGAATTTTGCTTTCAGACTCCAGCTATGCCAATGCGTAACGTCTCCCAGATTCCTTTGTGAGGCCTGCAAAGTCCCTTTTCAGGATGGATATAACGCACCAGTTCAGCTTCTGGTTGGCATCTGGGGTCTGACCAGCTCAGCAGGTCTGCAACAGGTACACAGTCAAAAAAAAAAAAAAAAGAAAAGAAAAGTGTCTTGCCTTATCCTAAGCACTTCAAAAACATGGATAACAAACCTCCAACTCAGCTTTCCTGAAAGCCCTATCTGCTGTTTTCCCAAGGTCGGCATTTGGTGCCTTTTAGTAGTCTATAGCCCTAAGTAATACAGTACTCTATATCACGACCTCCAGTTCTTTGGTGTCTTAGGTACGTATCACACTTTTCAGACATTACAGAAGTGCTACAGCTGCCCATAAAATTATTGGGGAAACTGTGTACATATATATTAAAAAAAAAATAAAAAAGTCCCAAACAAAACAAAACATTGAAACAGATGCGCTGGGACCCCCAGCGACTGATCACCAGCTTGGCACAAAGTAAGGTGGTAGCATCAATATATATAAACTAAAAGATACTTATATTTATGCTTTTCTACAACCTGCCCCAAGAGTAGCCAATACTGTTACTTTTAGAACAGCTTCAGAGGCGGGACATTGATATCCCAGAATTTTGCCAAATATTATAGCCAGTCCCTCTGCAGCAGGACAAACTCCCCCTTTTCCTCTTCATCTATCAAAAGGATTTGGTCGTCCTGCCCACTTCCACTTCCACCTCCCCTGAAGTAGGAGATTTCACGATATACTTGTGCCTCATCTTTTAAGCTAGGAGGCAAAGGCATTACTTAAACACTTTGTCACTTGGTTATTAGCAGCCTGCAATGAAGGCGCCAGGATTCATGCATAGCAGCACTAGCTGGATGCCCCTGCAACTATTCTGAGGCATTGGTGATACCTAAATGGTGGCTGTAGTCATTCACGTTCCCTTGATAACCTCTTGAATGATCAAATCGACCCTTGAGTCGAGTTGTTCGTACATAACTTCAGAACAGACAACAGGTCTGAGTAAACGTGATCCACGTTTGCACTGCTTGTACCAGACAGAAGCCACTGAGATTTGTTCCAAGGACTGATGCTGGACTTTAATGTATTTTTGAGAAGGCACAATATTCCCACTACTAAATGGAAATAACACGTTGAATACACAGAGATACAATGAACCGTTGACATGGTTAGATATAGAAAAGCTGGTTCTTACTGAATAAAACAAGCTGCCTCGACAAATACTTTCCCTGATGAAATAAGGCCACGTTCTTACCTTAGGTAAGCTTGTGCATACCAGTCATCTCAATCAGATTGAATATGAAAATGCATATTTGGGCCTGCTCAAAGCTGGATCAGTGAAAACTTAAATCTACCTTTTCTCTGTAGAAAATTACTAATACAGAATTCTAATATATTTTCTCCAAGATGTGCCAACTGTATAACAAGGTTGACTTTATTTTAAAAAATGCTTTATTCAGTCTTGTTACAAATTCTTGCTAGTAGTTTCCAAGTACATTTAGAACATGTTTAGAAATGTTTTGGCAAACCCTGACAAGGAGTGATAGTCACTTAATAATAAGTTTCCAAGCAAATGGAGCTCTTTTCACTGTCAGGACATGAAATTGAAGCAAGATTCTTACCTATTCATTTATTTCTCCATAAAGACTTGTGTCATCCTTTAAAAGTCAGAAATGGCCTACACATCATTGATTTCTACTTAAGCTTTGTGATATTTTAGTCATTAAAGAAACATTTCTAAATAAAATGAAGTTTCTGATTCTTCAGGATATTATTGGCTTTAGCATGGTGCTTTGACCTTTTATTAAAGCCAAGATGAGGGCCCTAAAAGAGAAAGAAAACACAAGAAATTGGCAGATCTTTGCAGACCTCAGAAAGTTCTGTGTTACTGTGGATAGACAGGGCTTTATTCCCCATGGATATTCTAGGAAAGAGGAGATAGGAAAACCTGCAGGACTGTCTCCCTTCACTTCTTAAGTGGCATGAAATATTTCCTCTGGTAAGAAAATCTTATGACTTGACAATAAAGTACACTTATCTGACAAGAATTCTGCTGCTTTGGAAATTCTTTTTAATGACTTTTTTTATGAGCTTCTCAAAATGACTCTTAAAATTTATAATTTTTATTGAAATTTCATTTTCATGACTCATTTAAAATAATCAGGCATTTCACTAAACATCAACCTGAGGTGCTGCCATAGTGCCTCTAAAAGGTTTTAATATGCTCAGAACGACTAATGCATGATGGAAGATCTGTGCAACCAACAAGGTTGAAGCGTCCTGAAATGAAAATCCTATGCAAAAATGCAACACCATTTATATCCCTACAATATCCTTTTGGAAATCTACTGAATGCTACATTCTAAGTACATATGGAAACCGCTAATACGTGGCTCAGTATTTATTGCTCTAGCTAAAATCTGTGCATTAAATTTTAACAATATCTGTCATCACATAGGAACCATGTTGATGATTATGACTCCTACCCTAGATGCATCAGTACAGCAAAGGCTTCTCAAAAACCAAACGAAAACACCACCCCCCGCCCCAGACCCAACAACCAAAAACCACTCTTGCAGAATAAGTACCCACCCAATGCTGAACTAGCACAATTCTTAGGCAAGCACCTCTCTCCTTTAACAAGGGCAACACTGTTACAGGTATGACACTGATCATTTCAGTCTTCGTTTATCTTAACACGTTAGAGAGAACAGTTAGGCACAGTGGCCAGAAGATACCACTCTGAGGGGGAAAGAAAGTAGAGAGGAATGAAAATCACACTGGATTTCCACCCTCCCTCCCCCACCCATAGTTTTGATGACAATGGTTTAAGGCAAGTGTGACAAATCTACAAGCTTTGCTGCAGCAATGTCATTATAAGTCATGGCATTCTACATCTGACATTTATTGAAGTTGTCTTCCTGGAAATGGAGCAAAAGATTGCAATGGCTCACAAGAAGCTGTACCCTTCAAAGGAAAAAATCTTTACTTCTAAAATTAGGTCTTGTGGCCTTTCAAATAATAAAAATTAAAAAAAAAATACACTGTTCAGTAAATAGTAATGCACCTAACACTAACTAAAAGAGACTATGAGCTTAAAAAGCCTACAGCTTTGGTGAATTTTTAATGTAAACTAAAAAAAAAAAAAATCAGGCATGATTTATGAATGTTATATTAAGCAGACATATAGGTATATGCAAGGATAATGAATTTCATCCATTCTCAGCACATGGCTGAATTGAGAGGTTAACAGTATTTCTCTCTAAATAAATTACCACCTAGTCACAGTTTCATTTGTAGGAAATGAGTCATGAAGCAATGATATCATGGCAATGGCTGACTATCATTCAGGTTATTTAAGATACAAAATGCTACAAAACATATGGAAACATTATGCTTAAGTACTTTGTGATAAAATAAAATTTGGGAACATTCCAGAGGACAGTCCTTCGTGTTTCCTGCAACCCCTTAATTGAAATTCAGACAATGCCTATAAAACTGCAGATCAAAGACACGGTGATCAGGTAAATTGATTTATACACAAGGAAAAAAGGTAATATCTCAGACATTTGTTAAGAATACTGCACCCCCTCACTAAAATCCATTTCTGACAGTACTGTTCTATTTTCCAATTTTTAAATAATCAAAGAAGTGTTTTGTTACTGAATAAAAATTTGATATTCAATCAAAATCTTTAGAGGAGGAAAAAAGAAAGTCCATCGTGAATTCACCTTTGAATTCACCTGTCCTGGTCAGGGTTAAACATTCTACTATAATAGCACAATACATTACACAAAGCTACTTTTATATGCTAGCCGTATGCTAACCATCTCTCTTTTACTATTTAAAAGTGCCACACTATAAACTCATGACCAAGGCAAAAATTACCATTTCTTTGGCTGTGGCCACACAAGAGTCTCAGAGGAACAATATAGCCAAACTCTTTTTAAACAGAATTTGTTGAGCCTTAAAATTATGTTTTTTAAGGTATCGATCCATTCTGGTTTCCTGGACTTCATTAGTCTTCCATATCCATTTTTATACCAGTTTGACTGCCTTCAGTTCAATTATTCTAAGTTCATTGTTACACATCAAGCCTCAATTGAGTGTAAGTCGGATCAATGACTCAACCATGTAAATCAATCAAAGTTACACTGCAGATCATGTAGGAGGTCTGTCTTTTATGGTTCACTTGAGCTATGAAAACTATTTGAATGAGAGGACAGTTATATTAGGACACCAATTACTTCTGCTGAAACCAGTGCATAATACTGACTCCAGATGATACACATCATGTGTGCGAACTGTGGTGTTCTGATGCTTTAGCTAGGGTAAATTCATACAACTTCAGCGGCTTTGAGCTCAGGGGTTGGTAAGTTCAAACTCACACAAAAGAAACTGTATGAAAGGCAGTTTGGGTCGATAAAAAAGGATTTGATTACCATGTAAGCTCTTTTAACCAAGGAGGTTATCTAGCATTTCCTTTTCTACCCTGACATTACTGTCAGCCAGGTATGAAGCTTCTGTACACATAGCCTTGCTATATTCACAGACCCCTTGGCAAGTAACCAGCCAGTATTAATTTCTGTGCAATGAAACATTTAAAAAGATAGATTAGAAATGTTTTCCAATATCCAATGATGTGCACAAATATATACACACATACATCCCCCCTCTTCCCGCTGTTTAGCCCACATCTTAGGAAATACTCCTACAGGAATCCAGTCAATATTGATTACAGAAATATTATGTTCCCTGCTTCCCTTCATCCCTTCTCCTGGAAAAACAAATCTTAAAGCTCAGTCTTCTTGCCTTCTGAGCTCTTCATCTCCTTTTTTTCAAGATGACAAAAGATACTGCTGCAACTGGGCAGACACACAAGAGCAGAAAAGCATCCTGCATGAGGAAGCATTCCCAAGTCTTCAAAATAAAAATACTCTTGCGAGCGACAAGTGTGCTCGGATTCCTTATCCACCCTGGTCAACTTCAGTCATGTAAACAGTCACCTATAGACACAGCCTTGACAACAATTGCATGGGGATCTATACAGCTACAAGGTCCTCCCTTACAAGTAACTGCAGGATCACACCCAAGATTTCTGAATTGTGTTGTAGAAGATCAAAGGTTATGATTAAATAAAACAACATTGGACCACGGACTACGGAATATTGTTAGACAGCAGTAGCCTTCCGCATTGCGACTGGAGCACAGCGGTCACGTTATGTTCACATCTCTGCACATCTGACAATAAGAAGAACTAAGTTTCAGTGAGTGTATATTGTGGTTGATATTACTAATGCTGGCACCTGCATATGAAGCGTAGTAATTTACGTATGTGACACGATAAAAGCAAGAGAGAGATGTTAGTATGAATCCAATAACTATTATCATGTTACGCAACCATGTCATTTTCACACAGTAACTTCAGAATTTAGGAGTAGACCCTAAGTACGTTGCTACAGAAAGTGAACTTTACTTTAGGAAAGACATATAAATAACTGGGACACGTCCCCTCTCCCCTGCTTCGCACAGTTCCAGTTTTGTCTGTACCACAGAGCATAGTTAGCAGAGTTCTGCTAAGAGCTAGAAGTGGACATAAGCGTTATCTGCCAGTCACTGCTTGACAGGATGCAATTGATTCTGCAATATCAACTTAGTAGATACTTTGTAAGACACTCTTAACACGGCAAACTTTACGTAAGTACCTCTACAGATGGGATGCATGAGTGCCTTAAGACACAAAAGATATCACATTCATTATTTGTTTGGGTCTTGATCAGTACACTACAAAAGGACGGTACCAGAACCGTTTACAGTCTAAAAATAAAATGTCACTATGTGGGTAAACAGATTAGGGAGGGGAAAAACCCAACCCAAACCAAACCAGGAGGAGAGCATACTGGTCAGCATAAGTATCAGAGGCCCAGCCACCTCCCCGAGCCAGTTATAGTTAAAAGCACAGTCAGATATGTGAACTTAATAGGTCCACGTGTTTCAAATAAAGTTTATGTCCTTTAGATAAATCCTCAGGAACCAAGAATGTTCTTCAATAAAAATCATAGTCTCCCAAATGCATTTATTAACAAACCAAACAACATAAATGACTTCTGTAACAATTTTTTGCTAGAACTAATGAGCTGAACACTGCCACAGAAGAGGAGAGATCCCTGAAATAGTGCTGGTTTCATACTTTTTACTCATTCTATGAGCAGAGATAGAGGCTTAAATAGTATATAGGATAGGGGAGGACATAGGGCAGAAACTAGGGACCACAAAGTACTACTACAGACTAACGCGACTACACTGTGCATAAGAACAACACTTTTTACTGAAAAGAATGGAGAAGTTATTGAGGCCATAATACAAGACCTCTAACTAGGGCTCTTGAATGTTTAACCTGATATGTTGTTAGAACAATCTTCTTGTAGCTGTTCCATTCATTTTATAGTTGAGGAAATAGTTATTAGTATAATTATTATTAACACTTAAATACTCATATATTACCTGGTCCCGAGATATCAAAATTATCCCTTCCATTTCCTAAAGGAAATGACACCAGAAAGCCATTTGCAGTAAGTCCACTAGACATGCTGGAAACAAACAATTTGCCACAGAGATCATGGAAAATTCCACCACATTCCCCTAAAAATATTGATAATATTACTTAATAGGAAGCACTGAGTCACTGAAATTTATTTCACATCCAGAGAATGAGTCTGTGGTAAACAGGCAGGTCATCTGTTTATGCAGCCAGACACTTTGGGGGCGGGGGGAATCCTTTAGCACTTGTGTGGTGAGGGTGAGGAGGTCAGAGTGTTCACAGTACGCAACCTGCTTTTCCCAAAATTCATTATGAAAGAGCAGAAGAGAGTACTCCACTTCTGAGTGGCCTCAAAAAAACCGAAAAAGCCTAAGTTCAGGCTAATTTTTCTCCTGAAAGAACTGTATTCACAGCTTTACAATGGCCCTTACAGTTACCAGGAATGAATGGGATAAAACTGAGGCAACCTGCCCCTAAACTGAAAGTGAATTAGAGGATGAGACTGATGAATACTTCTGTCTCAAGCATAACTTCTTTTCATAGCAAAGCAAATTAAATGACAACATTCAAAACCAAGAACACTAACAGATCTATTCAGGATAGATGTCAAGTCCTGAAAACGAGTTATAATTTAAAAGATAAACATGATCACAAAGAATCAGTTCTGGCAAACAGATAACGAAGGTGCAGCACATATATCCTACCTGCACAATCAAACGTACATGTGCGTGTCCACATGAACCCAATAGGTAGAATCAAGACCGACAGAGCAGCATGCTTCAGTCACAAAAAAGTAACTTAACTTTGCTATACAGTTCTCTGCAGGTATGTATATAATCTGCAAAACCATTCTGAGTAGCATTTATCGGTGGGTAATGATTTTGCTGTACAACATCTCATGCTGCTGTATCTCATGTAGCCCCTCTATTCCATGTGGTAATTTGCAGAAAGGGGGATGCTTGCTGTCTATTCAGAAAAGGAACGTGAATAGCTATTTTGCATAAATGGGGCCCATAAAGCTAACACATTTTCTTAGCAGATTTTGCTGTAATTTAATGTGGGAAGGACAAACCAGCCCCTTCCTGTCTCCTTCCATTCATGTCTTTCTAGAC
Source organism: Phalacrocorax aristotelis (assembly GCF_949628215.1). Lineage (NCBI taxonomy): Eukaryota > Metazoa > Chordata > Aves > Suliformes > Phalacrocoracidae > Phalacrocorax > Phalacrocorax aristotelis. The sequence goes on along the minus strand of NC_134279.1, from coordinate 36,965,641 downwards.
AACAAATCTGTCATATTTACCAGTGACATATGAGAATGCCTTGGGGACAGCCTAAAGGGTTTGAATGACTGTGGACGGGCCTCCATTTCCACACAGAAATGGTAAAATGTCAGAGTCACAGGCACAGTGGTAATGAGAAATTTAGTATGGGGAAGGTACAATGAAATCATTCCCCGTGTCAAGAGGTATATTTGTCAGACAACAGTACCCAGTACCACAGATAAGTCAAGGTTTCTAGAGGGACAGGGATGGTGCTACAATACAAAGTGCTGTAGAAGGGAGTAACGATTAATATTCGACCAATCAAGGAGACAAAGGAAAAAAAAAGAATTTCTGACAGTTTAGCAAGGTAAGACCCAAATATTTTCTTTCCACTTGTTGACAATGGCAGGAGGCTGACTAACTCTTTGAAGAAGAAAAACAAGGCAAACCCTTTCATCTTTGTTTGGGAGAAAACTTGTGCCGAGATTAACACCAGTGAGAGAGCTTCCAAGTCCAACTCAGCTTTGTCAGTGACACTTGCAGCACGTGCAGCAATAACTTCTAGAAAAGCATTTGTAGGTTCACTGTGCACTTTATACTACTATATTATAGTCACAGTTTGCCAGCCACTCCAACCAAAACAAGCAATACTGTTGGCACAGGAATGATTTTAAGAAAGAAACTGGAGTTACACAAAATCTAGCAGGAAGAAAAAAACGGGTATTCTTCTCCTAGTTACAGAACAACAACAACAAAAAAATCTAGAGCACTGCATCCTGTGTTCCTTCTGCCTTTCAGCCTTTCTTCCTTTATTTGGGTATTAAATTTCAAACTCTCCTTTAAGAGTAAAGTCCTGTGTCACAGAAATAAAAAAAACCCCAAAACAACAACAAAGAAACCAAAACCAGCAAGAAAGAATCAAAAACCCAAACAAAGCAATCAAAAGGTTTCCCATTCAGATACAGAGTGGGGACGATGCCTCCTGAGCCTGCCGCCCCCACCCTTGCGAACAGCCAACAGCAGTTTGCAGAGACATCTGCAATTAGCTTTTCTGACCACAGTCCTAGTGCAGAGGTGCATTAGCATTTTTACAAAACTTTATTTGATTACCTTCTACAATAAACAAAATGTAATAAGTTTTTGGTTGTGCAACTTAATTTGCACTGTCAGTGCTCTAGCACTTCTCCCCTTCTCTAATAAGGCTCGAAGGGTCTCATATTCCTTACAATATGCTCCAATTCTCCCACTTCTACAGTAGCTACACTTCCTCATCAGGAGGAAGGACTCTTGATTTGCATATCCAATAAACAGCACGCTTACCGCTTCGCAAGTTGGCCCTACCAAAAGGCAGAATGTGTTCTCCCCAAATTAAAGCACCTGCCACCACCCCCTTCTATCTACAAGCACATTCATTCCCCGGTTGCCAACAATAACATCTCTTTGTGTCAGATTCTGAACTCTCCCCCTGCATAGTTGGAAAGTGATCCTATGAGTCCAATGAAAAGATATAGGATACAGCAAACTTGGTTTTGTTTTGCTTCTCTTCTCTTGCTGAGACTGGTGCATGAAACTTCAAAAATCTCACCTGGACAGTACAGGACCCTCATACTGCCAAGACTTTTTCTCTGAGTCCAGAGAAGTTTCTTCAGAGTTACTTCCAAGTTTTCCATGATACTTAACCAAAATTCCAATTTACTTAAAAAAAAAAATAAATATTACATTTATACCCTCAAATAGTTTCCTTAGTTTTATAATATTTGCTAAGTGAGTTTGGCGAATGTGATGAGTTCAGATCAAATACACCTGAATATAAAGAAAACATGATTATTTATTTACATTAAGTTATATTATTGCAGAAAAACAAGAGCTGGATCTCATTTATTTCAGGGTAAATCTGTTCACGAAGAAGTCAGAATAATTCCACAGAGCAAACCTGGGGAACAAAGAAATTTATATACCCTAGTTTTAATTTTCCTTGCTACAGAGAAAGCTGTTCCTATTCATCTGTGAACGCCTCTGCTACACAGCTACTAAAGACCAAATATACAGGCAGGCCCCTCTCACCTTCCCACATATTTTTCTTCTATATAGACTAAAATAGGATTTTAGATACTTATCTCATAAGGAATAATGTGTCTCTACTATAAATCTAGCTCCTGTACTGCAATGTAAGTTACTCAGGTGCTCCATAATCAAAACTTAAGTATAAACTGCAGCTGATTAATTCAAGGTGCGGAACTGGAGAACAGACTACAAAGTCCTTCCATAGATTTCAAAGTTATAGCCTTTCAGATCCACCCTGCTATACAGTTGGTCACATTGCAGAGTTCAGATTTATTATGTGCTTATGCACACTCAAAAGACTTACTCATCAGCTTTTCCTTATAAAAGCCTTGTAGTCCCAACTCCATTTAGATGCAGAGAGGACAGATTTTTCAGCAAGGCATTTGCCTTTTTCTGATCCATCCATCCAAGCCTCTGTCTGTTCAGAAAAGGCTTCCTATTCCACAAAACACTTAAAACACCACATAGTTTTCTCAGCTATCGATCTGTATGTCAAATGGTGGAAGCCATGCCAGAGAACAGATGGGAAAGTTTTATGCTCATCACCTTTATTCAGAAATACTCTCTTCCTCACAAGGGATTATTCCTTTCCTCCTCTCCCAGATTATATGTGGTGATTTATTAAAAGTTTATACAGAAGTAAGCAAAAAAAAACAGATCACCTACAATACATGAAGTTAACTCTGTCATTTTAAAAGGTTGGGTTTGCTTGGGGTTTTTTTGGTTTTGGTTGTTGGGTTTTTTTTTTTTTTTTAATAGCAAAACCACTGATCTCTATTTCAAAGCCATTAAGAATTCTATTAAGACTGATAATTTTCGTTCAGCAGAAAGTCCACAGATTTTAACCAGTACTGGGTCAGGCCCAGAATTCTTGTTTGTTTAGCTGCCTCTGCAGAAGCAATGAATTGCAGGATTTAGCCTGAGGTCCTGGTGCCTAGACCTTGTCATTCATCTAAGTTTACCTCTGAACTTTGTGGGAAACTGTTCCTTAAGACAGAAGTGGCAGTCCTGATGCACTGTGACCAGCCTGGCCCGTTAGGCCTTGGGTAGTGGATACGGCATATGCCGTCAGATACCTTGGCACTGAGCCTTTTCTGAGGGAGAACACATCAGACACCCAACAGCTCGTCTGTCTGGTCTACAGCCCAACTACGCTGCAGCAATAGTTTCTGCAAACGTTTCTCCCTCTCTTCCCAGAGATGTTACCAAGCCATCTGCTTGCGTCCCTGCTGGAAAACCACTGAAGACAGCTACACTGTCCCAGTGATGCACCCTTTGTGTGCAGCACAAATCTTCCTGCCCATGAAGGGAAACCACAATAGTTGTTACAAGACCTACACCAAAAGACTGGCAGATGATCCGAATATTAAACAGTGTCTTAGGATACCTGAAACTAGTAAATTTTGCTTTGAGTTCAGTAGAGTTGGAAAAACGTACAGTTTGTCAAAAAAGGAAAAAAGATAAAACATGTAGTAAATTTATTTTTTTCTTTCATAAAGGCGATTTTCATGTGCAAGTGGTGAGCTTACAGACTTGAAAGTTTATAACCATTAGCAAAATGACAATGTAGAGGGAAAAAAACCCAAACCAAAACAAAGCTCCACAGCATTAAAATCCTGGTAGCTTTCTATTGCCACATGTAAAATAAACAGTAACTTTAATAAAATAGCTTAATAAAGTGCTGGCTTTGGAAGATCCCTCTAACACGCTTTCTACAAGCTGAAGACAGCGCCATTCTACATTTACACAACACATAGCTTGAGAATTAAAAGAAAACTGATCTTCGTTTCTGTTACGGAAAATAAACCTGGAGGAGAGAACATTTTTCACACCCTTCAGTGTATTTGTTTTGACATGCATTTAGTTCTCCCTTCCCCACCACTATCCACAAAAATACAGGCTTGCATTGTCCTGCACAGCCTTTTAGATTTTTCCACGCCTTAGATGTTTCATAGGTTTATTTTCAACTTGTTTTTACATCATGCTGCACGCACTGAAGCTCTTTCATCGTTACATGGTTTTCTTGTGAATGCTGCAGTGTGAACATTCTACACGTGACCACGTGCAGACTCTGGAGCACAAGTAGCATGTGGCAACTTCAGCTACTGTATACAAGACATTTCAGAGTCTTTCTAGCGGAGTGCATGCACTTTGTCTCCAGCTTCCAGACGACCTATCATATAGCACTCAAGGCAGCCAGGGCTTTTATGGGAAACACATGGTAAGTGAAAGTCATGACCTACTTAGTAACTAGAATGAAAAGAAACTTTGAAAACAGTGGGCCCAGCTCCTTTTTCAGTTCCCCACCGAGAAGCAGAAGTCATGCCATCGAAGTCAGAGGAACTACAGCACTGAAATCCTACTGCGAAGCCCAAAATTAAGAACGCTGCGTGGCCTTGGTAGCGATAGCTGAATAAGGGAAATGCACATTTTGATTCAGCGAGCGTTTATGCGAACAGACCCATCACAACTGTCCCATCTGCACGCCAGACGATATTTGTCCCCCCTTTAACTGATCCAAGCCACAGAGGTTTGGGGTGATTCAGAGACACTTTATAAAACTGTATCTGCATTAAGGCTTTATCCTCTAGCATTCAGCGGTATCACACCTCCAGCAACGCTCTCTCTTGCGCATTTACCTGTTACTGCCCGTTCCCAGGATTCTGGTTCAAGAACTAGAAGTGGGAATTGGCGGCTGTAATAGAACTAGAGGCTGATTTACTCCAGGGAACTCACTAGACAGCCACTCCCAGGGTAGGGGAACACAGGAACAACATTTGAAGTACTCTTTCTCCAACTGCAGCCATCTTGACCTAGCCATTATGATTTTTTTCCCCAAAATGTGTAAATTGTAAGCCTTTCAGGCAGAAGTCGGCTTTTAAATCATCAAGCAGGCAACACCTTGCAAGCAATAAAAGTCAGCTTTTAGTTTGCCTGTTAAATTAAACACCCACTGAATATAGTTTGATTCCCAAATTCTATGTTGCTGTACCTCCTTACAGGAAAGGTGCTCAGTGCTTTAAAGGCTTTTGCACAGATAACTACTTCAGAAAAGGCAGAAGAATGTACTTTATAATTAGCACCTTAGCGTGGGTGACAAGTTGCAAAATATGAAAAAAATTTCTAAAATTAATTCTCTGCAATCCAGTACTAGGTGTTGATGAAATCATAAGATGGGGCCTCTCAAAAGCAGAGGAAGAGAAGGAAACACAGACAAGTGTAACTCCCCCAGGCCCAGTCAGAAAAGAGCTCCATATTGGCACTGGCAGAATTCCTCCCTCCATGCCACATCCTGTGCTCCTAACTGCTTGTGGGGGAAAAAAAACCCCAAAACAAACAAACAAACAAACCCCACAACGTGTATTACTGGAAAAGGTCAAAAACTGCACATGACCATTCCGGGGGAGCAGGAAGCTTTTCACTTCCCCTTCTTTGGGGAGAGAAGGACGTAGACTCCCACCAAACCACCAACTTCCCACACACAGAAAAGAAAAATCACTTGCAAACACCAGACTGAGTTTAGCACAGCAGACCTTACTGAAGGTAATGTTTTGCACAGTGAAAAAAAGAAAGGTTAAAAAAGGGCACCAGTAGCACATCCAATTTGAAAATGCCTGAAGCTTAAAACAGATTTATTCTCCTTCCCATCTTTATTCCCTCTACACAGGCTACATATTGAAGATTTGCATTTGAAAAGGACTTGCTCATCCTCCCCAGGGGATCAAAGCAGAAGGAAATCTTACTGCTGACTTTAGAACTTCATTAGTTCCCACAGCAACAGACCCATCACACACGCACACACACCCCTGTCAGCTCCGGGAACAGCCTCCCAAGCAACCCAGGCCTTGTTAGTAGCAATCGCACATTTCAGAGAAAAGCACACTTCACACAGAGCTGCAGCTGGAGACCGATTCCTCCAGAAAGTTTAGTACTTCACCATACCTCTCACTAACCAAAACAGTCTACTTTACTTCCCCGTTAAGTACTGTAGTTGGAAATTCATCAGCATCGCTTCAGGAGCAACAGAGTTCCACATCTTATAGAATGAGACTACCTAAATAAAAAAAAGGTGGTTAACTGTATATTCCCTTTAAAAACTGCTTCTCAATAAGCATCACGATCCCATTATCTCTGGTCTCTGCAACTGCTGGCTCTGATGTTTCTTCTTCACCGCATCTCCCTAAGACTCTAAATGCTTTGGTTGGCATGCATGAACCAGGTGAAACTGATGATGACACATCTGAATATGAATTTATAGATGTATTTTCCCAGAGACAAATGCTTCTTTCTGTATGCAAAATCACGATATACCACCTTGTCTTTCCTTTTACCAGTCTTACAGAAGAGATCGCAATGCTGGCACCTTTTGGGTTTGGGGTTTGTTTTTTTCTTTTTGGGGGTGGGGGGAGAAGGTTGGGGCAGGGGGTGAAGAAAAAAAAATTCCCACAAATAAGGCTTTGTGGTAAACTAGGGCCTCAAGGGAGAAACAGCTTTGTCCCAGATAATCCACACAACTCACATTTGATATAAAGAAACGAACAGAGAAGAAAAACAAATTTTCTTTGGTCTTAAATGTACAGATTCTATTGATTAGTAGTACCCTTTGGAGTTGAATGTCTTGGGCAGCAAGCACATCTACTGAGTAGCAGTATAAAAATACTGGAGGTAGCATAAAAATATATATTTTTTATAAAAATATAAAAATACTGTCCAAGGAGGCAGTCTGAGGGCACAGGTGGAAGGAAGAAGGCATACCTACTCCAGTATAACTTCTCTAAAGAGGAGCATTGGCATTTTTTTTCTCTGTAGGAGGTCATTGAATACTTGCTGCTCTGAGCAAAATGGTCTCTGGGGATGCTACATATGAAAGATCCAGGGAAATGGTGAACAAAAACATTCAATGTCATTTCCTGTCCCACCCCACACATGCAAAGACTGACACTTCCAGCTGGAAACAGACTTCTTCACTTTGTGCTTACAGGTCACGTAGATTGTTCTGAAGTCAAATCAAGAGACACTTGCACTGCCAACATAACCTAATTTGTTCCTTTAAAATAATTTCAGTTGCTAGGTGGTAGTGTGTTTGGGGAGATGATCATATCCACTCTGAGACAAAGCAATCCATGGAAAATAAAAAATACAGAGAGCATACTTGATTTATTATGATTTAGAAAAAAAAAATACACTGTCCTACTTTCTGATGTTGTGTTGAGCTGACTACCACAGAGAACAAAAGATGGCAGACATTCTGTTACTGAAGGAGCTCGGTCTGACACCAGCCCTACCAAGCAGTCCTTTATGGAATACTATCATAATTCAGATGAGCTCAAGACAAGTAAATTGAGAAAGTAACAGGGAGGAAGACGACGACTTGCTGGGAAGTGGAATGATACTCCAATTTTTATCCTAATGCCAACGTATTTACTGAATTATTTTGTCCTTTGTGTGGAAAGTGCATTTCTCCCACATTTCCCTCAAGCAGCGCTTCACTTTCATGTCCTGATTGAAAACAGGAGGAAAAGCACAGTGTTTTCCAGTCATTTCAAAAAATGAAAGAAGTCAGATAGCATGCGAGTTCTGCTCTTAGAATGAAATGAATGTTCATTATCACAGACATGTTGTACAGCACTGAGATAGTCTTACTACCAGGCTAGCTTGTTATCCATGTCAGGTACCTCTGTATCCCAGTCTAAAATGCCAACATGCAGAACATGTAGAGAAATACAGATTTTTTACAGAAAGAGCACTGGGCTAATTTATATTAGCAATGGAAAGAACAAAGTACTTGTGATATAAAGCAAATCTATATCTCTTCAGCTCCTCCAAGCTCCTGGAGGCGGTACAACTCGCCAGAGCAGTGCATCTGGAAAAAATACCAATTTAATGGGATTTCTACCTGTATTGGATGTAGAAGGGTCAATGGTTTTAAAGATGTTTGTCTTCCAACTGATACTTAGTCCAGATGTCATAAGCCTGAATACACTATACTTGAGACTACGACTCAGGTTATTTAAGACACACTGTCCTATACGGAACATTTGAGGCTCACGAAAAGCAGTTTTCAGATTGCAATGTCTGCAAAAGCACCAAATCGTTTTAAAGCCTGCAGTTCCTTTTTTGTTATTCTACACAAGAGTTTGAGGTCTCTGCATTAGCCATGCATTGGGAGCCACTTGGATTAAAACATAGATCACCTCTGCCCCACCTCTCCACAGCTCTCAAACACAGTTTGTAGCACTTAGTCATGGCTTTGCAAAGAGCAGGGAGGAAGAGAAGGGCAAGGGCAACAACGTGGAAATAGAGTCAGAACAAGTACTGGTAGCTCTACAAAAGGATTTGCCAGTAATTTCTATTTTCCTTTCAGAGTATTTTGGCTCTGTTTACATCGTAAAAGGTGATCTAACTGTACTGGGTGATGGAGCTTATGTTCTTCACTAAAGAGCTAAGAACAACTGAAAAGGGATGCTTCTTCAGTACAAGAGTAAGCACAATTCTTCCTGTGGCAAGGTTTTTTTTCTATTAAATCATGTTAGGTCTGTTAACCTACTCACCTAGAAAGCATCTCGAGCGGTCTTTGATGGCTAATTATACTACTTTGCATTTCCCTCTCTTTTAACTTCTAACAGTAATGTAATAACAGCTCCATTCTTCTACTCTCTGAGGTCACTTGAAAAAAACAGCGCACACAGTAGCAGCCTTACTCTCCAAAATTTAGAATAAAGTAGTAAACCCACATACAGCACAGCTGAAACCATTTTAACATTTTTCTGCAAAAGACTTTATAAGCCCCAAATCAAGTTATGTGAAACACATGATTAGACTCCGTAAGGACAGGGGGGTGACAGCAGTCAAAGAGCTCTGGGAGCGACGTGCAGAATGGCTTCTCACCATCCCTTCCTGCGCAAACAGATTCAGATGTAACTTCCACTACTCTCATTTAGTATCCACAAGGAAATTCAGTTGCATTTCTAGTGTTCTCTACTGCCTTCCATTTTTGTTGCCAGTCTCATTCCCTTAGAAGTTTCAGTGTCAGTCGTTTTTGCTGGAGAGTGAAAAGTATAATTACCACAAGAGGACCGTCATCCCTTAATACAAGTAATGAAAGAGTCTAAGGTTCTGCCAAAATATTTAGCCTGCCCGTTCTTCTCAAGGAATAATTTTAATTATTTTCTTCCTGTCACAGACCCAAACTTCTGACCACAGTCTGATTTGCTGCTCAGATGTTTATAGGGCTACATAATTTTATTGAACCTTCAAGAAAGAATTTATAGGCTCTGTGGAAACTAAAGCAGTTCAAATAAGACAGACCAATGACTAAAGCAGTGTAACATGTTTCTTCGTCTCCCTTCAGCAATTTTTGCTCACCCTCCTATGATATTCTCCCCAGACTGTGGGCATACCTCACCCATCAGTGAAAGGCCTCCGGTTTTTAATGCCTAGCAAATGGAGTTTTGCCAGCCCTTTATTGGCTTCTTTGCTTCTCATATAGCCTGTAGATTGTCCACTGGAAAGATGTAAGCTTCAATGATTGTTCTATCATCCTTGCTTGCATCTATCCTTTAGAACTGTGCATGACAAATAGTTTTCATCATGTTCCCTCAATCCAAAGTTTTGCTATTTTTTCTACTATATTAACACTTCAGAGAAATTTTATGGCAACTGCAGCCTTGTTTGGCAATGGTTTTGCAAGTCTGAAATCCAAATTCACTTACCTTTAAAGAACCTTGCCTGAAAAATACATTCGTTTGCGAGAAATTTGCCAGATATATCTTGATGATGCAGATTTAAACTTGACAAACAGAATAACAGGTCTGTCAGGAGCCTTACTGGCCAAGATACTTAAGCTTCTCTGAATATTCAGTTGAAGGCTATTATTGTTGCTTATAGTAATTCAGTTCTACCTGGTTTACCTCTGTATTTTGATCAAAATCTAGATACGTCTTACAATATCTCCAGGGGCAATAGGAATTTTTCTTGCTGCTGGAGTGGGCCACCAGCACATACATTTGGAAGTCTAGTCTGGTCCTATAGATTCAACTCTGAAGGCCTGCAGCATTAAATCTGTTCTCAATTCTGCACACAAGTTACTAGGGTTCATATCAATGCTTCAATTTTTCTTATGGTTTAATTTTTTTTTTTTAATTGATCAGACTATGCAATTCCTTACAACACAGAAGGTTACAATGTACCTTACAGCAATCAAACTTAGTTCAGTTTTCAACAAAACAATGCAGAGGGCTTGGAAATCTCAGCCGCCGCTGATATAACTAGCAATTGTGAATTGAAGTCCTCCAGATCTCCACAACTATTATCCCTCTTTCTGCTTAGGTTTCTTGTCTTAACTGGGTTTTGGGGGCATGAGCCATGACATCGTTTCATCTAGCAGTCATGAAAGTTGTCATCGTCTTTGGTGTTACACAAGCATTCTATAATGTAGAATCCTAAAGAGTTAACATTATTCCCGTGTCTTGATTTGACAGCTCTGGAATTTTGTCTTCATGATGTTCCTTTTTCACTCACTGAACCCACCGAGATTTACAATGCCCAACGTCCTAATAGTACAAAGGGAAATTTATTGCAAAGTGCAATCCTATAAGAACATCTACCACTGATGTGACAGTTCAATTCATGCTTTTGAAATTCTTTTAAAAGCTTAAGAAGAAAAATGTGCGACTGGTTGGTTCTTACATGCTGCTGCAACGATTTAGACAGCATGAAAATTTTTAAGACTGTTCCATTCCAAAGCCTACATATGCAGCATCTGACCAAACACTGTCATTTGAGAAAGTTCTTATAAGCTTCTAAATAAGCCCTATGATGTATTTATATTTGGTTGTTACAGGTAACCTTGGTCTTTACTGGCCCCTCCAATAAATGACAAAAGTAATATCTACCCCTGACAATCTGAGGAAAATTCATTATTACTCTATGTAAATGTGTAGATATAGTTACATACACACATTATACTTTTCTAGCAGTGTTGTATACTTTAACAAGACTAAAAAAACCCCAAAAGAATTAGCTTTTTTCCATTTTTTTCTCTGTTGTCAGAGTACTTTCCCTTTGAAATTTTGTTCTTTAAATTAAAACAACTCAAAGCTGTCTTGATGAGCTATTTTAAGTATAATATGCTTCCCACATCACTATTAAAAAAAAAGCACACAGTAATTAAATCTTAGTCCAACACAACCTCTAAAAATATTCCCAGCTGTCCAAAACCTTGTTATTGTTCTTAGCAACTAGATACTGGTTATTGTTGTCCTCCTGTAACATAAAGCAGCAACACTAGTTAATATTTAATGCCTCATAAAGTGATAACAAACCCCAATTCTCCAGTCTTTCATCAAGTGCCCAGATCAAGTATTCAGGCAGCCTAGAAAGTGTATAGACTCTGTAGAATCTTCTGTAGGACCAACAAAAACCCCCAAACTAAAATCCAACAAAAACCCCATTTGCTCAACTCCAGCAACGTTGAGGTGATTCACCGTCCTCACTCTCAAAAAAAGACACGACAAATACCATCTCCAAGGGCATTATATACCCACCAGAGAACCCTCAGATTACTTTGCACAACTGAATTAAGGTCACAAAATCATGAAGAATGTCTGAAACTACTTTCAAATTCCGTCCCAAATTCCTGGACTAAATGCACTGTCCCCTCAGCCAGTATTAATGACTAGCACCTCATTCTTTGTTTTCAGTGAGCCGTCTGTAAGCCACATCACCTCAACATGGAAAATGCATGAAACAAACACCTCTGATTTCAACTGAACAAAACCAGACCAACTGGGAAAGCTCCCTGGCACAGAACCAAAGAGTAGCTTTGGAAAAAAAAACCCACCACACTTGAGGGGAAATTTCTAGCAGGTGCCTTCACTTACCAGCTAGTCAAACCCTGTCAGATCACCATGGCACACAGAGACAAAGAAAATAGTAGACACCATTCCCTGTGCTTTTTAAACTCGCATTGCTTCCCCATGAATACGATAAAAAACTGAAATTAATGCTTCTTAAAAGACATTAAAGGAAACATATTTATTTGAGAAGGCCTAAGAAAACTGTGATTATGTCTTGAGGAGAGGTATTGCAGTGTTTTGGCTAGATGTACTGAGTCACAAATTACACATTTTACAGATGAAAAAAAGCCTAATCTAACATGCTGACTTCTCATTGATTTCAGAGATTCATGCATTAGGAAGGGTATTCTTCAACTTTGGTTTTTACTATTGGTAAGGATTTATTGAGTGAAGTAAAAGGTTTACCAAATAGCAAAACTCACAATGAAGCATATGATTTCCACTAAAGAGAGGAAAATAAGAATAAAAGAACAGTGATTTTCTGCTAGCGAGTTTTCAGTTGTACAGATGCTCTTTTACCCCAGCTTTCCCTATTACTTCATTGTCTCTAAATTTTCCAGGAAAAAAATATTTTCCTAAGATCACATGCACAGTTCAATTAGCACCATGAGATTTCACACAGAAAGTTCAATAAAGCAAAGGAGAATAGTTTAGTAGTGGAATAGTTGTACTATGTAAAATTATTAGGCAAACTCTACGTATAGGAACAACATTGGCCCCCACACCCAGCCTCCCCAGACAACAGCACGGTCCCATCAGAAGAACCCTTCTCATCAGCTTTTCAGGTGCAAGCGCAGAACAGCACAGTCAGACTGCCTCTGCTCCTTCCTGTAGGGAGTTTTTCCCTCTTTGTCACTTTAAATACACAAATTATTGAGAAAATGCCAAGGAGGGCACAGAGGTCCGGAAAGTCTGGAATGGGGAGAGGGGCAAAGAGATACCTGAGAAAATAAATATTAGAGGCACACTCACTACTGCATCTAGATCCAAATGGCATAATCAAGCTGCAACTGGAGCTAATGAAACTTTATCTTCTAATTAATAATACCATCACTATAGTCCCAATTGCCAGTAATAAAATACTCAATAAAAGACTGAAGGCAGAAATGGAAAAGCAGAATCTTAGACAACAGAGCTGCATATAGAGTACAGGTTTTGTGTGCATTTAATCTAATTATCGTTCTTCAGATGTCGAGTGGAGAGCAGTGCAATTTCCAAGCATCATTCCTGTTTGACTTGGTAAAAAAAAAACCCACCTATCAGCTTTTCTTTACCACCACTGCCAATGGCAAAAACAAAAAAGTGTACCTTTTATAGAGAACAAGTGTTACAGTAGTACCAAAATAATCTGTTAGCCCCTGCCTGCCCATAGGTGTTTGGGTTTTTTTTTAATTTGTGTACATGCAAGCAGGAAAAATGTGATCACGGTACAGCAAGGAAGACACCAAGTGGACTGAATACAAGCTAACACACCCAATTCAGCAGAAAGGGAAGTTTTAGAATACTCTATAGGAAAAACAAGGCAAACCCTTTGCTAATTATATAATTATGCCATCACATCATGGTAAACAGAGACACAGCTTATACAGGAACAAAGAAATTGGTCTCTGTTAAAACAAGTTGTACCTAGTATGGGCATAGTCCTTCACAGTTTGTATCCTTCATCCCTAATGATTTTGACTGAAAGCAGATTTTGGATCAGAAGAACATGGTTTCACAAATCCAAAAGCATATGACATTTTTTGTAAGCCAGAATGAGACATGTGCAAAAGCCAGGATTCCTATCTCCCAGCCAAGCTCCACTACCCCAACTATTTACAGTATTGCCAACACCACACACACCAAAACAGAAAGTCGCGCTCCTCCAGAACATACTGCCAAGCATAACCTAGATTTACCTTTCTTCTTACCTACGGCATTTTTATTACAAGTCTTGAGATGTTTCTTCAACACCGACTCCCTTTTCCCCCTTGCCTCCTAGGAAAAACAGAAGCTGCCAGCACCACCAAATGTAAGTAAATAAATAAAATTTACAGCTTTTCAACTACAAACATTTTGATACTGCAACTCTCTACTCCTGCTAATCCAAGAAGTGGTATAAAAGAGGAGACTGAGGAGAAAAGCCTTTCCCAGGCCTGGGCTGGAACAAACTACCTCCAGCCTGCAGCCTAAAACTGCAGTAATCACCATTAACCTCTGACACCTGAGCTTAGACCAAATGGTAAATGAAAATTTCTTTAACCCTTCACATCTCTTTAAACTGTGGTATTTTTTCTACATGATTTCTGTTCCTAACTGTATGAAAAAAATGAAGTTAAACAGCCTTAGGCAGATAAACTTTAAAAATGCCTCTCACATTTCCACTGGGAAGTTACACAACACAATACTTCAAATTTATGGAGTTTTGTGAGGAACATGGTTCATTTATTAAATGCTAGGTATTCTTTTTATTTCGGTTCATAGCAACACCGAAGAGATTGTAGCGAGTGTTTTGTTATTTTAAAATTAATCATGGAATCTCAAACAAGAGATGTTCAGGCTAAGGAAACATCCAAGGTAATGCAATAGGTTAAGGTAAGGCTAAGGCTAGGTTCAGGCTGTGGTGATAACTGATTTTTCAGAAAAATATATCACTAACATTCAGGACATTTTTCATATTAATTCAACATTACACATCCTAAAAGCAAATTTGACTCACTGTTGCTTACTTAGGAGTCAATTACATCACTGATACTTTATCAATACATTGTGTTACATTATAAATTACATTATCATTATATAGTCACAAAGGCTTCTTCTCTTTTTTCTAAAATGCAACAACAAAAGAACAGAAGGTAGTTGTATCTCCTACAAGTGAAGAAGGAGTATACTTAAAAGCAAAAAGCAAAAGGAGTATAATTAAAAGCAAAAAACAACACATGTCAGAAATTTTATTGTGATATTTAGAGACAAAAACATTCACTGGAAATCCCTATTAACTACCATGGCTTAACAAGGAATGAATATAGGCAGATCACAGAAGTGATTGCAACATACTCCCCTCAACAGAAAAATTACTCTGCAGAGAGCCAAGTTAGAACATTTATTCTTTGGAAAAGTCAGAACAAGGTATGGCAGCACCAGTTCCCAGGAGAGTTTTAAAAAGTAGTTTAATCTGAGCAACTAGATCATAGCTTTCAGATTGTCATCTGCATAGGCATGCAAAGGAGGGTCAGCATGCATATAAGAAACCTTCCTTTCTTTCTGCCTCTGGAGAAAAAAAATTGGCACAGCTGAACTCCTTCAGCTGTTACAAATAGATGTGAAATGACCCCTACACATCTAACCATTGAGAGTTCAGCTCAGCATCTTTAGTATTGTGTAGCAAGTTTCTATCACTTAAAGCAAAGAATAACTGCATTATCTGGTTAAATATTAATAAACTGTTATTTGCTACACTAATTTAGGAAGTTGTTAAAGCAAACATACAACCACCTTTTTCACTTGATATCCAGTTGTGGAGATACTCTTGTATCCAGGGTTCTTTGTAAGCACCAGCCTGAATACCAGCTGGGATACCTAATGAGATACAGGCAAAGCTCATCATCTATTGATTAAACCCATTTTTATAAACCCTGAGTTCCTGTTTGTATGCTATTAATGACTATTATAACTTTTGCAGCTCATGCTATCTGATTATGGTTATTCTAGTTGTTTTTTTGGGTTTTTTTTTAGTAATCTGTTTATTAAGCAAAGTCTTCCCTTATCACACCATTAGACACATAAGATTCTACAGAGGATGTCTGTACTGTGCCTGTAATTGTAGAGCTGAGCCCTACACAACCATTATTGCAGTTTTTCCTCGCTACAGTCTTGTAAGTTATGTGAGTGCTGCTGAGCCAAGCTGACATGCTACAGAAAGTAAGCAATATCGTCAGGTATGTATTGGAGGTATTTTGATAGAAGTGGAAATCTAATAATTTAACGTGTGTCTTAAGTTCTAGACAGAGTCCTAGCTGTCTAGATTTCTAGATTTTTCTTTTCCTTCTCTGTTTTTCTGGTTGGTGAAATACTAAATAATGCCTTTAATCCTGTCTCTCTTTCTTTTGTTTTTAAAAAAAGGCTGCCTCTGTGCCTACATTTGTAGAATGCAATGAATAAAGAGTAATTTTTAATCAGTTTCTAAAGTCAAATTAAAGCATATTAGTAATTTGTATTATTTTAAGAAACATACAAAAAATAAGCCCAGAAAAAAAGGTACTACTTGACAAAAATCTTTCTCCCAGTTTTCACAGCTTTTCATTTCCTATAAATTTGACTCCTAGTGCTGTTTAAAAACTTGTGGTATTATACACTGACTCTCTCCAGTTAAGAAGAACTGAATTTCACATGTTAAATACTACTGTATTATAGTGAACCAAACTAGAATTAAAAGAAAATATAAAGTTATTGCCACGTGAAGTGTTTAGAGTCTGTGTCTTTCCAAGCCGCTTTAATGTAGCGGTACGGGATGGATCAGCCATAAACCGATGTTATTCCTTTCAAGTCACAGAACAGCAACCTAGTGAGTCAGTTTGTTCCCCTTTAGCAGCAGGATGAACACTGGTTTTGTAGCATGGTAAACATACCTGAAATATGAAATTTGAAGTATGGATTGTGTCATGTAAAGAGTGAACATGAAGATAAATGAAACTCTCTATGAAAGAACTATGCAAGGAGGAGAAATTTAACTTTTACTTTTCCGTAGGACTTTCTTGTTTTATCCAACCTGTGAGTGACTCTGCTGAGGGAAGTCTTATCTTCATGTCATTGCCTATGGCTCCTATCCAGTGATTGCAGTAACGCTGGGAGAGAGCGTCTCGGTATGCCTGATTGAAGGAATTAGCATTAGTGCATTATTATTCAATTGGGAAAGTCAGAATAAGAAAAACAGGCTCACAACTATAAAAATGTCACTCACATTGTTGCTTGGCAGCTGCATGCATTTATTTCATCTCATTGCTTTTTAGCAAGAGGCTTCTTATGCTAAAGCTTTTTTCTTTTTTTTTTCCTTTTGGGACTTTCATAGCAGGCCAGTATTTTCCCCTGGCATGACAGTTTACCACCAATCCATTACCCATTACCTCCCTGGCAAGTGTAGACTTCAAAAAAACCTTGTCTGGGATTTGGCACTCTGTCCAGTGCCTGATAAACGTTATAAATTTTATTCCTTCTCTTGTGGTCCAAAGTGGAAAAACATGGCATGCAGTTATGCCAGCATTGCACTGTCCTCAGCCAGGGTTGTTTTTCCCTATAAAGTCCTCCAAAAAGAACGGAAATAATTTAGTGTCTCTAAAACCACTACAACAGAAAAGGGGATAAAGAAAAGTGGCAGTTCTCGAAGATTTTTGCTCCTCTGAACATACCAAAAGAGCTTATATTTTGAAAATAAAGCTTCTCATTCTAAAAACTTTGAAACTTTGCCTTTACATCAGTAATGTGTCATCCATTTCTGAGTAGACTGAACATCAAAACCAAAGAGGTTTCTTTGAAGACACAAACTTTGTTGCAACTTTGCCATAACTACATTTGGTTTAACCCTAGCTGGCAACTAAGCACCATGCAGCCACTCGCTCACTCACCCCTGGTAGAATGGGGGAGAGAATCAGAAGGGTAAAGTCAGAGAACTCTTGGGTTGAGATTAAAAACAGTTTAATAATTGAAATACAATAAAATAATAAAGATTATGATAATAAATTTTAACAAAAAGGAAAACAACACAGAAATAAAACCCAAGAAAGACAAGTGATGCAAGAGAAAACAATTGCTCACCATCAACCAGCTGATGCACGGCCAGTCCCGGAGCAGCGGTTCTCCCGGCCGGCTTTCCCCCCCAGATTTATATGCTGAGCATGATGTCATACGGTGTGGAATATCCCTTTGGTCAGTTGGGGTCAGCTGTCCTGGCTGTGTCCCCTCCCAGCTTCTTGTGGACCCCCAGCCCCTCGTGGGTGGGGTGGGGTGGGGAGCAGAAAAGGCCTTGACCCTGTGTAAGCCCTGCTCAGCAGTAATGAAAACCTCCCTGTGTTATCAACACTGTTTCCAGCACAAATCCAAAACATGGCCCCATACTACCTGCTATGGAGAAGATTAACTCTCTTCCAGCCAAAACCAGCACACGACAGAAAAGCAAAGGAAACAAAAGAATTAATGAAAATCTGGAGTCTAGATAAAGGTGTCCCTGTCATAATCTGACTCTAATGTATGCACACTCATTATAGGACATTTTTCAGTCTGATTAGTTTGCACATTAGTTTGTTCTGGACACTGAATAACAATTGTATTTCTCCATAAATAAGAGTAGAACATAACCTAAATTAAAGTAATAAGAGCTCTACTTAAAAAAAATATCCTGATGAATTTCCATAGGCTGATGCTGCTCCTAAAAATCTTGATGTTAATAAAAAGTGTGAAAATGTTACTGTATTTATATTTTGAAAATTGCATTTTAGCTCCTTTAAGTCACACTGCCTAAATTTTATGTGTACTGAAGTGAAATATCACCGGGCTCTCATGTTGCCAGTTCTCAATCACAACAAAGATTGTGAGGACTCAGTGTCTCACTCAGTGTCTGTTATCTGCTATGATTGTTTCTAAGGTGCAAGCATTTGTTGGGTTAAGCAGTCGCGACCACAGCTAGTCTCTCCAAAGTGAAATTAGCTTTTTCTCGCCCTAGGAAGTTGCACCATTTTATTACCAACTATTGTATGTCGTGTATCAGTCTTCCCCATCTGATCTTCAGCAAACAATTTAGTTTAAAGATGATGCTTTATCACTTCAGCTTGTTTCTTTTCCCAGTGAAATCAATATTACTTTGTCACTGATTTTCATAAGACTAACATTTTAAGTGCCCTTCCTGTAATATATATACCACATTATTTTCCCTTACAATTTAGCACATTTTATTGCTTTGTGCAGTTATATTTGGAGAAAATAGCACAAAAGAATTGATTTCAGTGTAAGATAACCCAAGGTTAGTCACCTCCTGTGATTAAAACACCTATCAGCAATCAAATACCAATGCATCTGTGAAGAAGGCAATGAAAAAGACGACCCACTCTGACCAAACTGCATTCATGTTAGTAGAAGGTTTGGAGAACATGTACTCAGGAGAGTAAATACTTTGGTTCCTTGTGATCCAAAATGGGTCCACTTGTCTGACATAGTATTTGTTCCATATGCCATTGCACATTTGCAGTTCTTGAATTCTGATGCTCCTGAGGTCAATCACCCCATTAGATTTGTATACTCATCCATCCTGTTGTGTCCTGAAGATGCTCTGAAAGCATACTAACTAGGGAGACTGGGATGAAACCAGATTTAGGAGAGACTTGGTTTCTTATTTTATGCAACAGATCAGTGTTTTAGTACTCACCCATCCCTTACTGTCCCTCCTCTGCCCAAGCTAAAATGGTCATTGAATGGTGAAGGCAGGAGACGTGCAGAGACACAAACACCCACACCAACAAATGTGAGAAATTGATTCTTTAGTTTTATGACCATGACAATAAGACCATGGAAAAGGGAGGTTTAAAGCGCTCCTGAAATTGGCATTTACTTCTACAAAACTCAACAGTTCCAATCTGAGAGACTGAGAAATAATCCTCCCAGACTGCCCACTTTGCCTGCCATTTCTTAGGGCACAGAAGACATACCTTCAAGGCCTTATTCTAAATCAGACAGAAGGCAAATTGAAACTGGATCCCTTTCATTCTAGTGAATATCCTCACAGCTGAACTGTGAAAACAAATCTATTCGCTTAGTGTATAGCTCCAAAGCACTGCAACAGATTAGCATTTCCTTCAAAGTCAATGGCTACTTGCCAAAGTAACTGAGGTGCAGGAGACTGACCATTGGCTGAAATCTCATATTACTTCCCATTTAGGTACTGGCCTACATCCATTCAGCTTACTGGTTTCTACAGATGTCATTCTGAGGCACGTAATTTTACTTAATCCAGGATGCTAGTTTCTATGCAAATAACAAAAACATACTTAAATAAATATTTTTATAACTATTTTGTACCCTAAGATAAATACTACACAAGTTGTGTTGAAACACTGACAAGACTCTTAAGGGAGAGTATGCTCCATACTGAAGTCTTCTACTTCGTCCCTTGAGCAACTAGATACTCACTTTGTTTCTCTGACATTCTGCACGGGGAATCATTCATCTACCTAAACCTGGATGTGCAGGAATCCCCTGATCATCAGCAGAGCTCTAGCTGCTCTAGAACGCTGTTGCATGCTCATGCTGTGAGATTGGGAGCATGTTTCCTCTCCTCCTAAAACAAGCATCTAAAATAGGCGAGATAAATGACACCTTGAAAGTGTGCTCCTCTCTCCCACAACTGTAGATGAATGTAATTAACGCGAATGCACGTCTCTACACAGTTGGGGTTCAGAGTTACAGAAAATGTGTCCCAATCTGGCTAGGCCCATCTGATTAAATATGAACTCACTAGATGTTTAACTTTCTGCTGAGCTGATACATTTTGAAAACTGAGTTATCTATAAGTATTGTGAACATATAATAAGATTGCATCATACAGTAGCTTTTGTTTGCTCTCCTTTCATCCTGCAGTCATCGAACATGTGTCTCTCTCCTTGGCCAGCCAGAATATCTCACATTCTATGATGCAGGAATGGTGACAGAGCACGACTGGTTTCACATATTTTTAGAATAAAGCCATTTTATGGCAAAGGTAAAAAAAATTACCCAATGCTAGCAGACTTAAGGAAAAAGTTTTCACCACCACATACGAAGCAGTATACCAGTCCTAATCCTGAGATTTACTGGAGTAACCAAAGGGGAAATAAACATCAGACAGGTGGATCATTCAACTGGAATTAAAAGAAAGGTGGCAAATTGACAACTAATTAAATATACAAACACTTTACCAGTAAAAATCATCCCAGTAGCTGCCAAACATCCTGGCACAAAAGAAAGGAATTTCTAAGTAAATCTAAAAAAGGCGCTGCATAAAAAAGGAAAAAGAAATCAGGAAAGGGATATCTTAATGCAGCAAGCTTAGACTGTCTGGCACCACAGGGTCAAATGTTCTCACTGATTCAGCCACTCCAAATATTCATCAGTCAAGGGGAAGAAATTGAATGTTGTGAATGCAATTGTAACTGAATCTTGCAGAATGAGAGCATCATAAATCCAAAAAAACCCCAAGTAACAAAAAAGAAATTCTGTTTTCTAATTTTTGCATAAACGTTAACGATGCAGTGGCACCTTTAATAACAATAATGGTTTGCTCTTTGCCACTGTCTAGCACTTTTATCATTATACTGGCTCCCGTCCTCATTCCCAGAAGTGTCTGCTTTTCACAGGTGCCTTATTTCTATGAAATTCATATTCTGGATGAAACTACAGCTGAAAGTAAAATATTGCCATTGTAACAAAACCTACCAGTCAGAACAAGATTTTTGTATGAAATTATTATAGGAAAGATTATAAAAGTGAGAAAATAATAAAATAACTGAAAATGAAAAAGCAGGAAAGGAAACTTATGTATGTGGGAAAGAACAAGAGAAAGGCACAAGTAATATTATGCATGGAAGCGAATACATTAGCTTTTTGTCACAGGATGTTCTTATTATCCAAGATCTAGTCACAGTTGCATTCATGACATTAAATTTATTCCCTTATAACACAGGATTAGTTGCATGGCCATGATAAAACAATAAGCTAATACAATAAATTTAACTTCTATTTTCCTTTCAGCCTCAAACAAATTGCAGGTCTATCCCTTTCAGCCTTTCTTTCACAAATTAGCAGCTATGCTGTTTGGGACAAAACTGTGGAAGACTCACAGAGAATCTGAGTAATTGTGCATGAGGTTATTCAGAAAAACTAAATCCATGGCTCAAAATAGGACAACAAAATGTACCAGGAAAGGTAAGTATGCAGCAATAGAGGGAATCACTAAAGAAAGAAGATAAACATACTGAAACTACTAGTCTGATACCCAGTTTCAAAAGCACCGTCTCACACAGATCACCATCAAATTTAGCATGTCAGCTGAACAGCTGTGCATGGAATTTAGGAGGACTGTAGAAGGGAAAAGGTTTGTTAATACATTCTTCCCCTCCATAATTTTATAAGAATCTAAATTTACCAATTTGTTCTTTTGAATATAAAGCAGCCGTATTGCAAGCCACATCATTCACATATTAGATATGTCTACTATGTCCTGGTAAATTCCACAGCCTACAATAAACTGTTTCATTAAAATTGTTGTTCTATGACTTGAGGCTTTGTTGAGGCTTTTGGCTGATACATAAGCATACCATTAGGATACAGAAATGTGTACCCTGTCTTCCATTTTTCCTATGCTCAAAAATTTGTTAAGCCTACCTGTCATACGTTTGCTGATTAGACTCAAATAGCTGCAAATCAAATTTTCATCTTCACATCACAGAAACAAAAGCTAGTGTAATTTTTTCTGTGGTGTGACAGTCTGCTTCAGCAACATGCCAGCCCTTGCAGAGCACAGAAATTTATAGGAATAATGAGCCAGTTACATTCCAGAGGCGAGTCATTCTTGTCAGCTACTTAATATGTGCCTCACTGATGACTTGCTGGCCTTACTGGTGCATTGTAGCATGAAGACTTTCTTGGTGCACATTTAGGATGACCATGTGACTCGCTTGTGGTTTTCCCAGTTGTGAGTAACGTAAGGTCATCCTGAATGAGTGCTAATATCACCTTTATATCACCTCACACTTGCATGAATTCTCTAACACATAGCATATTGGAGAAGTAACTTCTCAATGCTTAAGTGATTTTTAGAAGAAATTGTCCAGATCCTCTGGGTAAACTGAGATCTATTTTGTGCTAGGAGAGGTGGTAAAATAGAGTTATTATACACGTTCGTGCCTCTCTAGTCTTGCGACTGGTGGGTGCAACCCTGGCTTGTGCCAGCTACTAGTATTTGTGCCAAAACAAGCCAGGATCAGCTTTCATGCCAGTGGATGGGAAATTGCTGTCAAAGGAACTTTTATAGTATTCCTTTTGCATAGTGGGATCCCATAAACATCAAGGAATATCTTAGAGCCTGGATAAACATGGTGAAATCCTGTCTCCATTGGGATTTTTGCCACAGATATCAGAGGCGGCAGATTTTTAACTGCTGTGTTTAAGACTGCTTTGCTTCAGAGGATGTAATGTCTGTCCAGAGATTGTGAAGGTCCAGCAGGAATGCCAGGTGGGAAACCCCCCCTCTTTTTAGTGTGCTGAGAGATCTTTTTTGCTTCAAAGATCTGTGCCATTCTTGGAGCCTTTATTCATTGCCAGCAGCTAATGCTGCTTAGGTGAATGGCAGACATTGGCTGCTGTTCTCTACAGTAGACTATTTTGGGGTTTTGTTTGTTTGTTTATTTTTAATAGAAGGCTGAAACACAAGCTTCTGGCCTTAAGGAGGAAAGTGAGAGTAGTGTTTGGTGCTATCAGATTGTGGGAAATTCTGAAATTTGTATATTTTCTCTTGCATTTAGGACAGCAGACTGAAAGACAGTTTGCTAGCAAGTAAATATTTTTAAACAATTTTTCTTCTGCCTTAGAGAACTGTAAAATGCTAAATAAATGGGAGAATTCAAAAAAGAATGTTTAAAAGCTCAGATACAAGCCCTGAAACTTTGGGAAACATATTTTGTTCTGCAGCATGAATATTACTGTAAGACAATATAAAAACATGTGCCAAATTTTGCTTTAATCTAACTCGGTATAAATCAGCAATATAAAAAAATTATCAGTCGATGTATTAATTTATACCCATTCAGCCATAAAGAAAAAATACCCAATATACTTTAAAATATGCTTTCATATCATTATGATAAGGTTAAGAACACAAGAAATATTAAAATTCCTTTTTGCCAGATGATCAGTTTGACTTTAATAGGAATATGCTCTACAATGTAGACATAGGCATAGTATTGTAAGTCTTTAAAGAAGAAATTCCACTCATTAGTTGTCACAGATATGTGGGACATTACTGGCAGTAGTGACATGCCATAAGAGTCCTTGGTAAAGAATGGAATTTAGACACACTGATGTACCACATGGTGATATGTTACTTAACTTTTAAAAACAGGCAGCAAGAAATGACTGAAATGAATTTTAAAAAAATTTACTACAGCCTATTTCACTTAATTTGCCAGCCTGGTGAGAGAAACCTTACATCTATTTTCTTTAGCAGGATTATTTTTAAAAGGAGAACATGAGTTGATGAAGAAATACGGTAGTAAAGCAATAGAGTATATTCTAGAAGAATGGTCAAGAGGAACAAGTGAAATGGCAATTCATTTCTATTTTGTTATGATAAACATTAAGGTCACCCTTCTATTGATCCATAAAAAAACTCACCTCATCCCATCCCATGTGAACAATATTGAATTATTTAAATAATGTACTCATGTATCAGAAGTTTCAAGGGGCCATGTCATCTGAAACCTTGATTTAGTTGATGAAACTACCACAGGGAAAAAGTGGAGATGCACATGACAGCGTCATGTAACAGTGTAAGAAAAGAACAGCTTTTCTGGGTCACAGCAAATGTCCATCTAGTCTTGTATCTTCAACCATTAGCTAAGGCATAAGAGAGGTGTGAGTATGCAGAAATATTTCACTGGCATATCCTTTCAACTTCTCAGGAATTTCCCTAAGCCAGAAGAAGACTACTTCATTATGGAATAATGTTACAGAAATATTTTTAGACTTAAGTCCAAATTCTCAATCATATTGCTGAAGCACATATTTCAGTTAATTTTCAGTTAACTTTGTAATATTTGTAATTTTTTTTTCCAAACTATTTACAGAATTAAAAACCCACCACATTGAAATCTGATTAAACACAGGATGCCAGTACATCATGATCTGGTTGAAGGATCTGGGCTTACTAAAGTACAGTATTAAAACATGAATTCCGATGGAGGTTTTATGGTTGTATATAAGGTGGACCCCAAATGTCCTAGTTTATTTTAGGTTCAGGAAACTTGCAGAAAAGCACATATTTACCTGAACATTGATTTAGTGTCTGAGCTTTCTCTTTAATTCCACTCCCATTGTTTTCATGGAAATTCATTTTTATTTCCTTAAACTGATCAATAAAATGCCCACAGTTTTACTGTAGAAGTGGAAAATCATGTAGTATATGTTATTAATCATGTTGTTGTTATTTTTACAGGGCAGCACCTAAGAGTTAGCCAAGGTCTGTGCCCCATTATGCTAGGCATTGTGAAAACACGTGCAAAGTCCCTCAGTTTACGGTGTTCACTACTGTAATGGAATGCAATTTGAGTGGCAGAAAAAAGGCAGAAAATACTCATAAGAATACAAGAGTCACACCAAAGGTCTACCTAGTCCATATTCTGTCTCTGACAAATCAAATGTGATCAAAAGTGGAGCTCCAGGAAGAGCACAAGACCAGAGCAGGTACGTATGATGCTTCCCCCTGAGCATTCTTCCAAATCTTAATTCTTCAGCCCCAAATCAGGGACTTCACAGTTTCTGTGTTTCTGCATACCCTGATTACTGGACAATGAGAACAAAGATAAATCCAAAGTCCAAAAATTTTTAAATCTCCAAGTTAAAATTTAACCTTATGAGCATTTCTATTGATTCTCAAAAGCATTTTCACATACTTCATAAAAGCCTTTGGAAAATATAGATTAAAAGTAACAACTCAGTGTTTTCCAAATGGCAGCACATTGCAGAGTCATTGCTGATATAGGAAGGCCGCATCACATGTTCCTATTCAGACTAAATTTCAGGCATTGGTTAATGAAATTAGTCAGGATAAATGCCTATTAAATGAGGTGTATGTGCACTGTGCTTATTTTGAGACTTTGTGAGGCTGCCTAATAATGCTAATGCCTCTCTAGCGCTTTTCTTGGGTAGGAATATTCTAATAGTTCCTTGCTATGAACAGGAAGCATTATTTTTTTGCAAATTAAATAGTGTTTCACATGAGACTAAATGAATTTTTAATGCATTCAAGAGTTCCAGGCTTACCTATCCCTATTATTTTTGTTTTGTTTATACAGGTCTTTCTCATATACATCTTCAGGAAATTGAATGTCTTTAGATAATATTTAAAAAAACTATCTAAAGGGCTTAACAGGCTGAGTCATTGAGGTGCTTTTCAAAATGTTGTTATTCAGAATAAACAATCATTTGCATGTTGAGTGGGATCTTAGATAAAATTAGCAGGACCTTGATTTAGCGCAGAAAATGTATTATATTTTTGACAACTCGACATAAGCACGGCAAATCAGAAAAGCCATCACTATATGGCTGCAATGTTCAGACATATTTTATACATTTTGTATTTTTTATTTGGACATGCTTAAAGAACTTCAGAGGGTTCTTTTGTACTTTGATATAGAATGACAATATCTTCGATATCTTTGATTATCAAAGTTTAGCAACATTAATTTCAGATATTCCAGTAAGATCTCAGAATTGCAAGAGGAAAAAAAATGTTACTGATCGAGTTTGTGGATGTATCAGAGACTGCACAGTTTGTATAGCTTATTAGAGGTACCCGATGGCATAGTAAATTCATTTCCTCAGTATTCTCTGTTGTTCATAAAGGTCACAAGATAATACTGTTCGTAACTAGAAGATAGAACAGACGTGGCATACCAATCTGGAAATCACTGGTTCCTGATTATGCTGTAACATGTCTCTTTTACTCCTGCATTTTAATAACGATTAGATTGTAAGCCTAATAATATAGCTCAGCTGAACACTGAGATCAAATGAAAAGAGCAAGGTTGTCAGGAATTAAATTGGACATAAAACATACTGCAAAAGAAAAAAACCCCATACATAAATAATGCTCCTTTCTTCTTTTAAATACCCATTCTCTTCTATTGCTGCTGGCAACCTGAGTACATATTCCCTTGCTCCCTTCAGAAACTCCCACTGCTCTGCTCTATACCTCAGGGGTAAAGTAAATGTAATGAAAGTACCTCAGTATTAAGTTCAGCTATGAAAACAGCGAAATATGTTTAAAATATGATCTTTTCCCTTCTAGGATGCAGTTTCAAAGCTACTGTACCTCTGTGTATATGCATCTGTAAGTATATGTGTAAGTGCATGGGTGCCTGTCCACAACTCAATGTATGAGCACACACTGAATTGGCAAATGCGAAAAGGGTTCCTACTGAGGTAACTCCCCTGAGAAATAAATACACCGCCAGATAACTCTGCTCGGTCTCAGCAGATCTCGCCATAAATCTGCAGAAATCAGAAGAGCAGTGACATGAGGCAGCATCAGGAGGGAGTAAGGGCTGTTGCAGCGTTGTCACATGTTTTAAAGCCAAGGACAAAGCAAGCTGTGTTAGACACGAACTTCTGTGAATGGAGAGTAAGCTGCAGGTAATCAGTGCCTCTTCCATGGGCTCATTCTCCAGATTTTTCCGTATTTCTGAACGGGTCATTGCTGGTCAGATTTCCAGCCTTCCATGGATGAATGCATGAATTTCTTATGAGAACTTGTATAAACTGTGGTTCAAATTTCATTGAAACTGATGTCTGCCAAGAATAATATTTTAGCGGTGCTAAAGCCTCTGATAAACTATGTATTACAACCATAATTTATATGCATCGTAGAAGTATATTATCTCAGAGAAAAACTAGGTTTTCTGCTTTAATTGGTACTAAATCAGTGTTATAAATACTATCAGACTTATTTATTGCTTTTCAGTAAAAAGTTGCTTCTTTGATCCTTTAAACATTAGCCAAGGTATCTGGATCTGCTTTGTAAGGTTTAAAGTCACAAAAATTATAAAATATTAAGAACTAACTTTCATATGTTTTTTGGAGGAAGAGATGGTTCCTGTACAAGAAATGCAAAGCATTTCTTATGAACCTCAGGTAATGGGGTTGTAGGTTAGTGTCAAAGTGCAGCTTCAGAGCAACTTCAAAACTAATCTAAATTTCACACGACTATAGTCTTGTAATCTCCTGCTTCATTGTCCATCACCCTATTTCTGTGTCTTGGAAGTTCCAAGACAGCTAGTTCATTTGGCATTATTTCCCAAGGCATAAATCAAGATTTAGTCCAAACTTGCCAAAGCAGAATTTTTGAAGACAACAACTTTCCCCTGCAGACATCCAGAATTACAAAAAATATACTCTAACTTTTCACTAACGACAGTTATGAAAAATACAGGGTTGTTTCTACCATAATTTGCTCTGCTGTCAAAAGTTGTCCGATTGCACTCAGTACATATGCATGTGTGTTTCCTAAATAGCTTTGGAACCCACAGTCTGATTTCAACTGAAATTAAACAAAAGGACATTGATCTCCAAGATTATTATGTTTCCATACGTTCTGCAGGAGCAGATGGTCAAACTGAGGATTGAGATCATATAAGTTTCTGGCTGAGGGAAAGGCTGCGGGAGTTCACTCTTTTTTATGATACCTGAGAATCTGCAGGCCAGCACTTATAAAGACTCAGTTGAAGGAAAAGCCTCAGGATTTTTCTACCTTCACCATCAAGGCCAAACAACCACAAGGCACCAGTCCATAGGAAATGGGGCTTCATTTGTGCTGCAGCTCTACATCTCACTTTTTAGTTATATTACTTTTTCATTAGTCAGACATGGATTTATAGCCAGGTGGGGGATGGAGGGTGGTGTATAAGAAATCCTAGCCTCCCCTATTAACACAATAAAGTGCCGTGCGTTTGTCTGGGATTTCTGGTATCTGAGCTCCAGCCAAAGTGCATGATGTCTGCAAGTTATGGCCAGTATCTGCACAATTCAGTCTCAGGGTCCATCCGCACAAAATCTCATGCTGTGGGTTTACTTTGGAAGTTTTGTGCAATTACCTTGTACAGCAGCATACCTGTCTTTATCTACCAGTTAAGATCAGTGGGGGTGGAATTAATTTAAGCAAAAATACAAGTAATGAAAAAAATCACTAATTTCCAATGTTCCAAATACAGATTAAGCAGATAAGAGAGAACGAACGTCATTCTCTACCAGCTTAGTGACTATTTGGAATGGATGCAAAAAAGGGCTGTTTGAAGGTATGTTCACCAGGAGAAGAAGGTTTCATAAACAGAGGATGGTGGAGAACTCATGTGCAGTTACCGTGCTCTACATAGTGTTGTGATTTAGATAGTAGAAATTAATCTATATTACATAGGGAACAGGGAGATTACAAAGCAAGCTGAGGAAAGACAAATTTTCTAGTCTTCTTATAAAACATTTATATTTTGCGTCATTTATACAATCGAGTCTGAGGCACTGAAACAAGTGTATTATACACATCGTTATGACCACTGATCGTTATGTTTACTTGCAGCTGCTTCTGCAACTCTGGATACAATCAGGCCTTTCCATTTTGGAAACCAAGGGCAGAACTTCCAAGATTAGGTTTGAAAAGCAATACTTTTGCCTCCTTCAAGGATTAATGCTCAGAAAAATTCTCTCTAATAGTGAACTACAGAGACAGTTCAGCTGGTCATATTAGGCTGTGCAAAGGATGGCACTAAGGTAGCTGGAATTCCACTGAACCAGTATGAATGTCTCTGCCCAGTATTTCTCTGCCCGTCTTGGGATAGCACAACCAAAGTTAGCTGAGACCTGCCTGTACCTGTCAGTGCAGGCATGCCCTTCTTCACATATTTTTAATATGATTTTAGGCAAGTTATAATCAGTAGAAAATGGGTGGGGCTGGAAAAAGGTTAGAACTTGTCTGGAATTTTTGGTGAAACATCAAGAAATTCTGATTCTTCAGAACATAGGCTTTTTGCGGAAGCATGCTGATTTTGAAATGGAAAATTCTCAAAAGGATAGTTCAGACTGAGAGCCAAGTGTATGGCCAAAAACAAAGACCTAAAAACCTAGATAATCATGGAACAAATTAACAAATTTTCATCTGTGATTTAGGCAGCCAGCATCAGAAACCTTTGGTTTTTAATCAGATATAGCAGAGGTATAAGGTCTGGACTCCCATATTCCAGATGACAGTCTGGTCTCCAGCTGAGATAAGAAAAGCAGTAATTGTAGTAATTATGGACTTTTGCAACACTTTAGTAGGACATCAAAATACTGCATGCGAAAGCCCTGCTTAGGGTAAGTAGGGTTTGGCAACTCAATTTGCCCCGTCTGAATTCACACATCAACTTTGCTACACAAAGATGCATAAGGTTTTAGCAGTGTTTAAAGCTACTGCAGCTCTAACCTCTATTGTGAGCAGTTGTTAAAGAAGAGAGTCCTTCTCTCAAATCACGTACTCAAACCTCTCTGACATGGCATGAGATGTTGGGCAGACAGAATTTTTGTCTATGGACATGCCCATAGAAAATATACATGTATCATATTATCAGTAGGATTTTATTCTTTACAGTAATATTCTATTAAAAAACAAGCAAGCAAACAAACAAAAAACAAAACCAGAAAATAACTTTAAAGGAGTTACTTGTGAAGTGTAAGGAAAAAATTGCTCTAATCTTGTTTTCTGATACCTACCTAGAACTTCCAGCAGTAGTTTCCTACCTAATTTGCAACATTACCCTATTAATTATGTTATTGATATTTCACTAAGGCTATCAATATTTAACTGATATCAGTGAACAGATTGATTGAAAACAGATGTCATAGCTGTAGCTCCAAATAACTTACATAAAATATTTGTTCTCTAGGCCAGCTTTGTATGACAGCCCAGCATTCCAGTACAACCTATTTAGTTCCTCTGTTGCTGAAGGTATTCCTAGGAACCCATAATTAGGAAAGATAGATGACTATGCACTATTTAAACAACAGATGAGAAGAAGGACTTAATTGGAACATTAACAAACAGGATTTTTAAACTTACTAAATGAAGTAAATAAGGATCACATTCATTTATCCCCTTTTTGTTCTTATCCGTCCTGATGTTTTTTAAAATATGCCTTCGCATTTAAGATTTTAATCCTGAAGTATTTTTTAGATTGTTTTTTGTCTAGCTCCTTGATTTTATTACTTATTTAAAATAACCGACAATGGTTAATTTCATATTAACAAATAGAGTAGAGATAAAGGGCAATGTCCAAGACAGCAAAAGATCTTATAGTAACAGGTCATGCTATTGTCAGTAAAATTCTTGTCCAAAACACCATCACCAGTAATGCACATCCATTGGCAAGCTTCGCATTTCTGAGCCCTACTTGTTCTACAATATCACATAATTTTAGGGATATTTAGGAAGGGAAATAATTTAGATTCAAATTCAGGATACAAAGATGAGGGACAAAATGTCTGGGGGTGGCCTGAACAATGTCAATGAGTATTAGCTTTTATCGGGGAAAAAAAAACCTGCATAGATTTAAGTAGAAGTTCAAAGACTTTACTGTTAAGACTGCATACAGGATTGAACATTTTCAGTTATTCAGCAGAGAGAGCTAATGCAGAAAGTTTTTGTCCAGAATTATACTGAAAGGCTATGCTTAGTGCCATCAGATTTACCAGCCTAAATGCAAAAGTAGAAAAACAGGGTTTTACAGATCTAGTCTAGTCTACGTGCTTTTACTGGACTGAGTTCTTAGGAGAAAAAAATCAACCGTTGGTGTTTATTTTCAAATACAAATTTATGGGAAAGATGAATATCCTACCAGAACAACCTAAAACGGTGCACTACAGTATGTTTGGGGGAAAAAAAATACATCAATCACATACACACCTCTGTGTGTGTGTGTACTGAGGTCTGGGTTCCTCCTCCATTTAAAAATTTATCTTAGTTATGGATAACAATTAAATAGTTTCCTTAAAATTCTCAGAAAAATAATTTTCTTAAAATTTAAGTCCATTCTCCAATAATTCCTTGATTTGGAAACGAAAATATTAACAAGGATAAGCAATGTAAGAGTGCATAATCACACCAACAGTATGAAAGCAAAGTGGCATGAAGTATAAATCTGTGAAAAAGATCATGGACTTCGTTACCTTTCTCTAGAAGACGATTCTTTTAGTTGAGAATTGAACATTTTTTCCCATATATTTATGTGATATTGTCATATTTTACACCCTTTTGATTTCTGTTGTAGTTTAATGTTCCACTAAAACCCAGTGCAACTGAGATTCAACCTTGTAAGTCCTTTAAAAAGGACACTCTTGTAATTTTGTAAATGTCCAGTAAAACTGCATGCAATCTTAAAGAAGATCCATTAAATAAGCTACTGTTTTAACAGTATTTTTGCTATCAGAGCACACTGAAAATATATCCCCTTATTTTCTTTTCATAGACAGATAATCTGGTAATTTACAGAGGTCAGTTGGAAATGTTCTGATAAAATATTTTATTATGTAGCGGAATAGTGTGCTGCTAATCATTTTCAGATCATTGAAAGTAAATTGGAAAAAAACCAATAAGACCTTTCCCTAAAGCCCTGAAACTGGAGCCAGAAGTACTTTGGCCAATTTAATTAACTACTGTGTATATTGCTTCTACTGCTTCAAATTCAGATGAACCCCTTGCAAGCCCTTTGCCAGGTGGCTAATGGCAAGAAAAAAGGGCTGGATAAAATACAGCAAGGGTCCCTCACAAAAAACAAATAAACCTAGCTGAAGTCCACCCTAAAATGTGTGAAATCTAAATGCAAATTCTTTATATGGCTTTCACGTGAAAAATTGTGAACATAGCTATGTTCAATAACTTTTTCAGAATATGAATAAAATACACGTACACACACATATACGTCAACCCCTTTGGAGAACTTTGGCAGTGGAGCTCTAGTCCAAGACACCAGTAAGACTATCCCACAGGTATCTGTTTCATGATCACAGTAATTCATTTATCCACTAATGTCTACTTGTAAATTGGACCATCACACAACAGGGCTCGTAGCGCCTCTTTTCAGATCTGCTTCTACCCCACAAAGAGCTTCTTGCTAAATCCAAGCTAGAGGCATCGCGCTCTTGCTCCTGAATTAACTTTATTCCAGAGATAGGTAAGGACACAAGGCCCACAAAAGCACATATGGCTCTTTTATAAGGCTTCCAGCTGTACATAGCTCCCAGTATTATCTCATGCTGCATTTGTTTGGTGTCTTCAAATGACTCCTCAGCTGGAGAGCACAAAGGAGCCTGGGAGAGTGGAACAGAACCCCAGGTTGACATTCAATACAAGCATTTAATCTGTCCTTTCCCTTCACTTGCTGGCAAAAGGAGACACCCTCCCACCCTCCAAGTCGGGTTGAAACTACTCATGAGGCTTCTCTGTTCCCTGAGGAACTGCGAGTAGGCAGCCTACGCAAATGAAACCTGTTACTGCAATTTTGCCTCCTCACTAACACACGGAGCGATTTATTATCTGGAACTTTTGACAGAACAGCGTACATGAATATGTGAAAATGGAGTAACCAATATTACACTTGGTTACTACAGATTGACTAGCAATTTCCATTTGTGAGCTTGACCTTAAAACATTTAAATTTAACATCAGATAATCATCATTATACTTAACCAATCATTAAGTCTAATCAAACGCGTATGTATCAAAGCAGAACAGGACAGAGCCAATTGGCATCAAGGGTAATTGGTACCATGAATGTACCTGTTAGGGAACAGAAATGAAAACGTGGACCATTCGCTACCTGTGACTATCAGTGAAACTACAGAAATGCTGATGAGTATCATTTTCTTCCCACATTTTTGTCTCTAAAAGCACTGTATTCAATTCATCCAAGAAAATGCATGTTTTCTGTCTTTTGTTTAATTTTGTTTTGTTTTATTTTACTGTTGTTCTTCAGAAAAGAAACAGGAACAGTGTTACTTCTATCTATGTTCTGTCAAAGTATGATTAGCCCTAATAGTATTTTCTTCCAGTGTATTCTGAAGTTACTTTAGTGACAGGGCTCCTTCCAGTGGAAATCATCCCACTGCATAAGCAAGCCCCCATTTCACAGTATCTTTCTACATTTCAGTTGAATCTTAATATTCTTTTTTTATGCCCTTTAGCATCACCATAAGTATGCTGCATAAGCTCTGTTCCTTTTTCACGATTACATCTCTCCTTTCCAGACTATCATATTCTGTACAAGTACTGTTCATGCAAGCTATGTTTGTTTAATATTACATTTTTGCTTCTTACTCAAGTCACCTCCTATATTTCCTATATGGGTCTGCATGTGTTTGCATGTAAATACGTACTACAGTATAAATATATATTATGTGTGCGAGAGAGAGAAAGAAAGAAAATGTGCATGAGAGATCTGTTCTTCTAGTTCTATACTGATGTTTTTTCTAAGCAGAAGTGCCCAGAAATAAGCACAGTTCCAGCACTGGAAATTTTGTAAATTTATTTCAAGAAATGGAACATTATTAGGAGACTGTTTTCCAAAATAGATGGCAGAGACTAAGCTTAACCAACAATAATGATATTTTAATAGTAAGTATACACACAAATCATTAAGGTCCAGAATCAAAAGTCCAGGGCATTAAATTAATTCTTGGTCAGGGTTTGGCAGGTGAATCCAGCCTGCTACCTTCACTTTCCAGAGGTAGACTGCTCTCCAACCCCGCTGCCTCCTCCAAGCTCAGGTGTTAGCTGCTCACATGTCTTAACCTCGCAGTCCCCTGTAAGGGGCTGTCCTTACACAGCCCTTCCTGATTATTCCAGTTTGATACCTTCTTCCCACGTGCAGTCTGTAACAGCTAAATGGATATACCTGGCCACAAGGCTAGACTTGATGTATCCATGTATCCATGCTTTAGCTGCTAAATATACATGACTGCTGCAAATGCCAACTTTGGAGCGGTGGAAGAGCACAGGGTGTATAGGAAAGGGAAGTAACTACATAAGGGTGGTGTAAGGCACCTGCATATGCACAACAGCAATCCAAAACCAGGCTCCAGCTCCTGCAGCAACCAGGACTGTAGCGTATTCCACTCCCTGCCCTGTCAATCCCCCAGCTATCCAGTCCATTTTCAAGATGTCTTACATGGGAGTTTATTCCAATGGCTAGTCACTGCTTCAAATACATGTCTTACTTCATATTTGTTTTGTGATGGTTTCTCATTATCACTTTTCCATTGTGCCTTCTAAATTAGCAACTTTTGTTACCCTTTTTTTCCTCTTTAGAGATACATAACAAACTATATGGCCTTAACTTTGTTTTTTCCTCAAAAGAGCAACAGGCAAAAGCAATGAGGAAGAAGATGGCTGGGAGAAGTCCACATCATGTTGAAAGAGTTCAGAAGAAACACAAGGAGATCACCTACGTACAAAACAGTGCATCATGCACCCTTTGTGCTTTCTGTCTTTAGAGGGCCTCTACCAGCATGCAGTGAAGAACCTCAAAAAGAAAAAGATCACTTTCATATAAATAGCTGAAGAGGGCTTTATTCCTTCAGTGTGTACCGCTCAGTTTTATCTGTCTGTCTGCATGATTAAGTGATGGTTCTTGGGGTCATAACATTCCTGAACGTGTGCTGCGGCGTGTTGGATCGGGATGTGCATTTTGTTGAACTGTGATAGCTGATGGTGCTGCTGGTTCTGAAAAGCACCGAGGCTTCTGAGCTGGCACCCAGAGCACGAGGGAGGAGGTAAGAAAGTTGGCGAAAACCTCCACAGTAGCGGCTGTGCCCTTGGATGAGCCTGTGAATGCAAAGTGGGACAGGTGCCGATGCCCCATCTGCCTCGCTGGCAGAGATCTTCTACAGGATAAAGTAGGCACAGCTGTTGTACTGTGCAGGCTTTTCCTACACCCTTCTTGTGGGAAGGGGAAGGGAAAAGCTACACTTCTGAAGCCTGTCATCAACTATCAGGTACACAGGAATATAAAAAAATCAAACCAAACAATTATGCTTTGATTGTATTACGGCCTTTCATTGACCACACAGATCCTGCAGAACTAGTCCCTTAAACAGCTCTGTGACTCTAAAATGCAAATATAAAAAATAATTAATTTCTATTTTCCTTCTATAATTTGACAGCTGAGATGACAGAGGTTAGGAACAAGCCCCTCACATTACCTCTGAATTACTTTGTGCATTTAGAACTTCTTTCTTAACCAATACTCTATTTAGAGATCCCGGCCCATACTGTCAGGAGGAGTCCTACTGACACAATGCTCTGCTTCTGTTTTGAAAAGCAAAGTACAATTAGAACAGACACGGTGTGCTCATGGCTCAGACCTCACCTAGTAATCTTTCCTCCTGACGTGTATTTCAAATTCTGATCCTCTTGCTGAATAACAGATCTAGGATTTACAATTAATATTAAAAAAATAATTAACTATGATGCTTGTGAGACAGAATAGAGTCCCCCTTTCTCCTCAGAAGAAAAACCGTGTCTTGTATAGCAACAAATACAACAATAAAAGTTCGTATCAAAAGGAAATTGCCTTTATTCATTATTTACTGAAATGCCTTTCAAGTGCTAGTTTTCTCATTAGATTTTTTTTTCCTGAAGGAAAATATACTATTGCATGTAGCTAGTGGGACCTTTTCTTGCACAGATGATGCAGAAGATTTTACTTTCTTATTTCTTTACAAAAAACCTTCAATATGTTACACAGAGAAGTTTCATGATAGACATTTTCTTAACATCTAGAAACTTCAAAGGATCACTATTTTTATTCCTACTTTAACATATATTTTACTTTTTTTTCCCTAATACTTATTAATGTGTGGAATATGAGTGCTGCAAAAAAGAGAACTGCTGTTTTTTCTTCCAGAATGGCACAAGCTGCTTTTCTCATTCTTACTGTGAACCGCTTTGAACATCATTTCCATTGAGTACGCCAACTTTTCATATTTTGTGAGCCAAGACCTCCTAATTTCATAGCCAGCTTGCATCACCACGCAAGTTCAATTTCTATTTTATACCTTAAGGATTACGGTGATGAAATCTGACTCAGTTACCTTAGGGCTAAAAAGACTGAAGTTTTGATCAATGATCACTGTCAGCTTTAGCACACATTTTCTTTAATCCTGCTTAGTGTGCTGGAGCCATTAGGATTGTTTTTGCTGTAGTTAATTTGGGTTTTTGGACTGGAAACAACCCTTAATTTAATCATAAAAGTTTGTTCATGTCAACCACGTTTTTGGATCTGTTAAAGTTTCATTAAATATGTTGTGTGTTCAGCCATGCTTTAAGACTTAGGTGACACTACCTAACAGTCATAAAGCAACTATTTATGCATGTCAATTTTCTGTCAAAGGCCTCGAACAATACACCTTTGAATAGAAGAAATGCAATGCATTTCTTTTAAACAAAAATAAGCTAAATGACAGTACCGCAGGAAATAACAAGATGTGGAAATAAATGTAGGGGAAAATGGACAAGTCATCTCTATTCGATCCTGCATTCCCAATTTATCTGTGTCCCCCACTGCATTCCCCATGCTCTCAAACACATGAGAATACACACAAGGAGAAATCTAATATATGATCAGTCCTTGTTTTTAATGAAGCAGAAGACCACCAGAATATCATACTTAGAGCTTAGTCTGTGCCAGCACCATTTCCAACAGAGAT
The DNA here is from genome assembly GCF_949628215.1 of Phalacrocorax aristotelis. Lineage (NCBI taxonomy): Eukaryota > Metazoa > Chordata > Aves > Suliformes > Phalacrocoracidae > Phalacrocorax > Phalacrocorax aristotelis. The sequence continues at coordinate 36,928,238 of NC_134279.1, read as the reverse complement.
GTTTCATCCTGACCTATAGATCACCTTGATACATTGTAAATCGCCACTTTTACCGACTTGAGACAAACCATTAAGTGGTTTAGTAATGCAAAGTAAAATATTGTGAGGACCTGAGTAAGATCACCAAACTAATTCCTGCAATGGAGATTTTATGTGACTTAAAATGGGAGACCAGTTCATACCACTGAGATCTAATTTCATCAAACTTAACACCCATATTCAGCAGGCTGTGAGATTTACTTACTAATTAAGAATCCTGACATGGTGATGATTACTTTTCAGTATTTCTTAATTTACTGGGGGTTTAGCTGTGTTTACAAGGACTACACTGTTAGTCACTTCAAAATAACTTTGTTCCCTTAAAGGGACAGTGCCCCTTTATTAACTTACTAACTACTGTACATAATTATTTCTAGGCAGAGTTTACCTTTATTAAGGGAACCCATGCAAAATCTCCATACTGCAAGACTGCACAAAGCTGACAGTTGATTGAGCTGGCAGACACTCAAGCTAGGTATATATCTCATGGTTAGAGTGTGCATAGCAGGTTTAGTTCTGCCATAGTAGAAGGGAGTGTTGAAGAAAAGCTTAAAAAAAAAAAAAAGGCAAAAAAGGCAGGTATAAAATGGATATGTTGTTTCAATGACCCACGAAACCAGCATGAAAGGGCAACACATTCTTCTAAAAGGGAAATACTTACTTAGGGTGCTAAGGCAGCCTGGGACATGACCCCTGGTTCAGGGATAACTATCTTCCCTCCAGTGATTTCTACCACCTCACATCCCTGAAAAAAAAGTTCAGCTCCTGTGTTTTCATTAAGTTGCTTAAGCTTTATCACAGGCATTGATTTCTTCCACATATTATCATTTAAGTATGACCTTACTGAAGCAATGCCATCCCATAAGCTACAGGACACATGTGCATGCAATTTACTAGTTTTGAATATGACTGAGGATATTGATTTTATATAAATAATGTTATTTAAGTGGGTATCAACCTGTAGACTACTGTGGTGTTTGGATGCCTACAATCCTACTGGTATTGTTCAGTTTTTTAGCAGATAAAACATGGGAAGAACTTTAATCGTCAAAAACCCAGTATGTGCTTCCTTACATCTTTGAAAATCTATCCTGTGTCCTTTTAGTTGCACACAATTATGTATTAACTTTTTTTAAAAAATTACAACGGTATTTAGAAGTATTCAGACTACGATGCTACAGCACTTGCATAAATAACAAACTTGGAGCCAGACATTCACATTATTGTCTGAGATTTACAGACTCTGAAAGCTTTTTCCCATGTCTACTTTTGTAATCGTGTATGTAGCTCCTTAATATCAATCCTTAGGCTATACAAGCATGTACAAGTAGTTAGTATTATTTTTATTCCATCATTTCTCTCTGTTTGCTAATCTGGAAAAACTAGAGGTCATTTAAATCCTTACCTGATTAACAATCCTGATTAAAGATTAGCAAAAGCTTCAGTATCCTACAGCTGGAAAAGCTTCATTACCCAAGAAAACTATATCCCGCAGCCTTTGGTCTTCTACTTTCTAGGAACCCAATCTTTTTATCCTGTTTCTTAATAAGAACAGTTGTGAGGGATACAAGACATTACACTTCTATTCTTCCTTAAACAGACTAGCATATGCTTTATTATTAAAATACAGTTGTACACCACATCAAATCCTGTTCGGTTTTAAGTATGACGTATTTAAGAAAGGTTTAGGAGTTTATGCATTTGAAGATAGCGTTCACACGGAGTAAAATTCTAAAATGTTATCACTGCCAGGAAGAACTTTGTGTATTTTGAATTATGCATAACTTTCTTCTGCTGTTTTACTTACAACCACATCATTTGAACACCCTCCTACACATGCTTTTTCTCATATTTAACCTGCAGCCACGGTGACACTATTGCACTCCCATTACAAAGGGGACAAACAAGTTCGGAAGCAGAAGTTGCTACCAAAATATTAAACAATACACAAAATCTCTGGTCCAGAAATTGCTTCCAAATTAAAGACACAGAGAAGAAAAAAAATGCATGCTGAAAATAAATAAATTTGTATGCAGTAATTTGATTAAACTGAGATAGCATTAAAAACACTCTTCCATGTTAGTGGGAATGAGAAGTCAATATTACAGCAAGGAGTCTTCCAAATTCTATGTAATTGCATGTTTAGGCAAATAGATTCTAATAGCATTTGTAGCTGTTTGTTGCAATAAAAGTAATCTTATAACAACAAAATTAGTTTATTACCTGTGGGCTGATTTATAAGTGTATGTATTTACTGACTCTTGCTTGTGTCCTCTCAGGACTGAGATGTTAGTTTCTATTACTGATTAATTTTCTCTTAGCTTAAGTACTCTATGACACTATCTCACAAACAAGGACCTTCGAAAAGCAGGCAAGAACAAAGACATAATATATTTTTCCCAGGACTACACTTCATGTGAATTCACAGATGGCTGTTTTCTAGGATGTGACAGCTCATTTGGTAAATATGATATTCCATAGGTGTGAATGGGAGTAGTGCTGGAACTTCTGCACCTTCTATCTACTGCTGTACTGATTAACTTCAAACTGTTTCTTCTAATCTACAGTCTTTTAAATGGCCAAGGCCTATGTACTTGAGATATATCTGCAAAGACACCCAGGTTGTGGGACCATGGTAACAAATAGGAGGGGAACCCCACATTTGGACCCAGCTCCTGCCCCCATGGACACAGATAGCCAAGTGTTTTTCTTCAGTTTCCAAACAATAAAGACTAAAAGTTATTTCCCTAAGTTTTTTTTAAGAAGAAAGGCATAAAAACAAACAAACAGGGAGAAATGTGCTGTTTTGGTTCGAGTCTTGATTGGCTACTTTCTGACTGGTGAGTGAGAGAGAAGAGCTGCCCAACTGCATCACAACAGTTCCTACAATATGTCACTTACATACCCAAACTAGACCACCACAGCTATAAACCAAAGATAGCTCTAGTCAATTATTCTTTGTGGTAATCAAATCCTTTATTTCTTTATTTTCAATTTCTACAGTCTTCCTTATCATACACCTATAAGAATCGACTGATTCTTCACAATTTCCTGACTCACTCATGTTCTTCCTCCAAAAAGGCCCCACTTGATAAATCACAATCTCTCCAAAGCTACTCCTTAGTAACATTTGCCTATATGCCTCAGTAGTTTACCTGAAATTGTTAGAGAGTAAATTCTATCACACCTGACTGTCTTTTCTTCACCTGTTGTCCCTTATTTCTTTCATTTTTGATATCTAAATCTCCCTCAGATTTCCTACCCCTTAGCTGGCCTTCATGTGCAGGACACAGCACTTCGTATCACAATAACTGCCTAGCCTGTTGTACATAATTTATTTCTATTGCTCCAAGATTAATTCAAGTATATAATAGAGAAGGTTAACACATGCTGGAACCTACGTCAGTTGTGCATGTTGTCCTATTTTATCTTATGACTATACCAGTATTTATCTTGACATTAACGGAAGGACCAAGATGCCCTGACACATACATGCGTAAGAGTACATATACAAATCTGCGACCACATCCTATCTGTAAGTGAATATATTTATGTGTCTACACATATATAGATAGAGAAGACATATGGATGTAGATCAAGTGATCCTGAGCTTGCACAGTGTTAGCCTACACACTGAAAATAAAAAGGACTCTTCTCTACTGTTCTGTTGCTTTCACTAATACAAGCCTATGTGCTTTGAAGGTAGTCAGCAACACCAAGATGAATCATAAAGTTACAGTGTCCTGTAACTAATGTCCTATTTTCCAATGCAAAGGTTCATTGAAGGGAATGAATATAACTACATGGATCAGGGAGGAGGGGGCAATAAGAGAGAAAAGAGAAGTTACAAATAGGCAAAGTCTGGCAAAATAAAAGGAAGGATGGCTGTGTAAGAAGTGAAAGAGGAAGAGAGAAAAGGGTTGACAGAAAAAGCAAAGGTACTAATTATATGAGATGAAATTTTGTGAAAAATGATAGCAAGAGAGAAAAGAAGATGGACGAATGGAAGTCGAGGAAGGAAATGAAACTAGAGCCAAAAGAAGAGCGGGCTACATATATTCTTAAAAATCCCTTTTTAGTTTTTCTTTTCTTAAAAATACCTTGGGATCACAGCTGTATACTTCATCCCTGAGATGTTCACTCCCTGAACATAACAATAAAAACTCATTAAAACAAATACTGTTAGAGTACTGATTGCCTACAGCCATAGGTTAATGAGTATCTTTCTAACTGGTGAATCCTGCATGTAAATGAGGAATGTCGTTCTCAAAAGGTTACAGTTCTGGTCCAGCTGAATACTGAGCATGTTACCAGTACATTGAGAGATACTATAACGGACAAAAAATTATTTTCCTTTTGTAAGAGCACATTTCTAAGTAATAGATACCATTTTGCTAATAAAATATCCAAGCTCATGACCACAGAATTAATCCTCTTTAAGAAAACAATATAAGCCAGCTGAATTGCTGTGGGTTAAAGCTCCATCTTTAACACAGGCATAAAATTTTCATTTTCAGCAGCAGTTGCTAGGATCCACTTCTGTTTCCTAGCAACATAATTTTAACCTACTTTCCTAGTGCATCTCTTACAATGAACAAAAGTATTTTTAGAAGAAATCTTTCGCTTTTCTATCAATGCAAGTATATGCATGTAATAGTAAATTGAATATCTTTCTGGAGGAGTTATTGAAAATTCATTATTTTTCCTGAAATTAAGTGCAATGAATTTAAAAATGATAATGAAGTAACCCTGAAGAACTGCAGATTTTCAATGTCTAGTGTCCTTGTAATTCTGGACTTACTATAATCTCTTGAAAAAAATATAATATTTTGTTCCTAATGGAAAAATATATTGTTTCAGGGGCAAGTTTACTGGAGATTTTGAGAAAAGGACATAATGAAAGCAGGACTATTTAAAATAGAGAGTACTCCTTTTTTTATTGCATCAGGATCCTTGGAGTGCAATGTACTGGATATTAAAGAATATAACACTTGGGCATATTTTGAAGTCTTACAATGAAACAACTGAATAAAGATCTCTCTTTAAAAATTCGTAAGAAATGACATGTGTAAAGGGAACAAAGTATACTCCCCATTTCCAGTACCATTCTCATAACCATTGCTTAGATATCGTCTTGGTAAAATTAAAATCCTCTGGGTTTTTTTCAGAAGCAGAGTGCTTCTGCCCTGTAGCTAATTAAGCAAGAATTGCAAAGCATTAGAAGTACAACATTATTTGCATGTTCATGGTTTTTCATTTTCACTTCTCATCAAACACACAAAATGATCCAACATCAAAAACAAATCATATCCCACAGCACAACAGGAGCATCACAGAGTTCTTTTGCTATCAGCCTGTAATAGGAAAACCATAGTATCTTCCTTTGGAGAGTTTGTAAACAAACCTTGCATGCCCCATGTCATTTAGAGAAATCAATCTATGCAACGTCATTATGTTTCTTTTCCAGCAGGCATTCCCATAACCTGTCAGCAAGACATACACTTTAAATTCAGAATAACTCAGCAGGCTTAATCAATATGGGATTCAAAAGAAACACTAGATCACTTTAAACATATATCAATGCACACCTTGCCAAGCTAATACTCAGATACCAGAGAAGGCATGGGGAAGACTAGAGACATTAAACACATGGGTGACATAGGAAAGCAATGCTGACATGTCCAAATTTTAAAGAATTTTTTCCTAGTTCTAAACATAAAAAATAATAAATCCATCTGTAGATTAATAAATACACATGATCTCAGTCCTGTTCTCATTTATCAGTTCTTAGTATAAAGATGACCATTTATTAGTAAAAAAATAAAGTTCCATTAATGTTGGAAGACTACTCAAAATTGATGTGCTATTTGCTATTAAAATTATTTTTTGTTTCTTCTTAATTAAATAGAAGAAACAATACCATGTGATAGGTGACATAGGAAAATTGTACAAAAAAGAAAGTGTACAGCTCAACTGAATTTTTTCTCAAGCTATTGACTGAAACTTTGTAAAGTTCTAACACTGCTCTGATACATTGGTAATTTACTTGCAATTAATGATAAAGCATCAGCTCTAATATTTATAGAAAACTCTCCTGATATATGTAAAATTTGTTTTAATTGGAAAAATGTTCTTGGTGTAATCACACAGATAATAGATCACTTTAGTAACTCTTCTAAAGATATCCATAACTTTACCATCATGACGGTACACCTGTGTTGAATAAGAAGCTAGTGCATGCTTGCAACTGCTACGTTATTACTGATAAATTGAATAACTCATGGTTGTAACACAGTTATCTGACAATTGACTTGTGTGGTAGGCACTGTGTCATATTCAATACGTTAAGATATCTTTCCTGGATATATACTCTCATTCCTGGATATATACTCTCATTCCTGAGATATGACTGAGATAAGATGTAGCATCATGGTACATAACTATAGATGTATGAATCCTGGTGAAGCATTATCCCAGAAGCCAACATTGCTATTTCAACATAGTTACTTTCAGATGCTCCACTGATAATGCAACAGTACTTCAGTAGAGGTTTAAAGCATATGCAATTGCCACAGTGGAAGGAACTGTGGCACATGCAATTCAGTGAAGTTTTTTAGGCAAAGATATACCAATATTACAGTCATTTTATGAAGGTTAATACAGTAAATCATTGTGAGAAATTCTACAAATACCTACCCTGCAAGGAAGTATTAAACAGCAGTGTAACTGCATACATAAAAATATGCATATGAAGTTTGAGAAGTGCTTAGTGTAGCTCTCAGACTTTATTAGGTTAATCAGTTGTGTCTTGTAAATCATCACAAACCCACAGGGAGGAATGTGAGAAGCCACTGCCTTTTCAATATTGATTTTTATGTTACGAAACACAGAAAAAACAACAAACAGGAATATCAAACTATAGGAAACTTCAAAAGAATAGAGAAGCCTAATTGCCTTCCAAAGCAAACACCTGAGGATTAAATTAAATGGTTTTGTAATACATGCCAAGTCTTGTCACAGAATCCGACATCTTTTATCCTTAATGTTGTCCACAGGAAAAGACTAAAATATCTGAGACCTGCATTAAGAATGAAACCACAACATTGCTTTCACAGTTCTGTTACTGAGCACCTGAGGAAACATGAAGAGAGGTTGACTTTTAAAAACCACTCAGAGACAGAAAGGCATGGGGAAAGGTCCTGCTTAGAAGAGAGATCTGAGGGAGTTGATTTTTCCTTAACCTGATGTTAAACATAAGAACATTTACAGTTGTTTTTTTTTTTTTTAGAAAAGGGGATGTGGCTTGCAATGGAAGAGAAACAGCAGGCAGTCTCAGAAACCTCACTATTCAGAGACTTATGTATGAATTAAAATTCTACTGAGGAAACTCTGAATAACTGTCAATATATAACATTTGAAATCAAACGCTTGAAATCAGAAAGACAATCAATTAGACACTTTTTTATCCTACAGTAATTATGACATCTTCTTCATTATGGCATAACATTCATCTTATGCCCAGTAATTTCCATACAATACAACAGACTTGAAATAAAATTTGAGGATATGAAGGTTGACTTGGAGCATTAAGAGTCGTATATGTGTGTTCTGATACAAAAGTTGGTCCACAAGTTTCAAATGTCAAGTCCAACATCTGGGAGTAAGTTGTTGAGACAAGGCGTTGGTTTATGAAAAGGAGTCACATCATACCATTTTGCACAATAGAATCTTGTCACACTGAATTATCTCATCATTATTAATGCTAAGGAAGTCAGATACATACACGTGTAGTATCTCTGCAGTGTTACAAACCCCTTATTATTCATTATTAATAGTTGAATGTTTGAATGGTTTTGTCCAAAGCTTCCTACTTGAGTATATTCATAACAATTCCATACACTTACAGCGGGCATGCAGGGATCATAAGATTCTGCTAATATGCTCCTTTCTCTTGTACTCTTTTAGCACCTATATAACTAATGTGGCCTTAACATATTTATTCTTAGGTTACTGCAGTATGAATTAGAAAACTGTCACTTCCTATATCTTTCCTGGAGCTTGGAATGATGATTTCATTTTATTCTCATGTCCATCCACAGTTCATTCTCATGTGAAGTATCTTCACTGATGTACTTACTCCTTCTTAAGTCAGTGGGCCCACTGGCTTAAGAATAAAAATGGTAGTTTTATTTCATATATAACCATCATATGATGTCACACTCATTTCATATTTCCAGGAAAACCCAGGAAATTCACTGCACAAAAGACAGAAATGCTGAAACCGCAGGAGTAACAACCCTATAATGGGATTTAACAAGATAATTTTTGATTCTCTGATATCATTATTGCTATGGTAACGCTTGCAATATTTTAATGCTGCAAAATCTTTCACTGAAGAAATGAGATTGCACAAAGATAATTTAAGGAAAATATATGCATGCACACCCACACAACTGAAAAATAAATGCAACCTGAACAAAGACTCTTTGGCCTTTAATTAAATAGAACACTTTGAGATATATCCTCATAAACACGTACAATTTCAAACATGCTAGGAAGAATTTCACTGACATTTACCACTGATTATGCTAAAACTAGGCATAAAGAAAAAGCATACAAAACCTGTTTATAAGTGTAAATTATATTGATGAAAAATACATAGCTATTTTTCCTGTTACTAGGTTCAGGGCTTGCAACAACATGACTTGGTTTAGTAGGACGGCAACTAGAGACTGCTGTGATTCCCAGATGTCAGAGTAGACACTGCGGGCTGTTTATCCATCACCAGGTTCAGAACTGCTGTGCCACACTGCTGTCAAGGTATGACTGCACTGTAGTCAGGGGGTGTAACATTAGCAGAAATAGGCTGACCTATTTGAGCCTTACTGGAGAATGGCCAACGGAAGAAGTGAACAGAAGGGTGCAGGGACAAGCATTCTTGTTTCTAGCCCACAACAAAATTAGTGCTGACGCTACTATTATGTACGTAATCCTGCTGGTTTGATTAAAGATGTAATTAAAGTTCCCCGCTGCAGCATAGACTTGCCTTGACTTCAGAAGCAAAATTAGTTTCCACTTGGCCAAGAAATTGGGGAAATGATCAGATGACGACATACCCTCTGAAATATTTGAAATACAATGTCTGTTATGTTGCCAATTTTTCAATTTAGTTCAAAGACTACTAAAAATCCGACCACATACAAAGGCAGTCCCAGCTGCTTATGGAATATTGTGACTCCTTGATCAGCTTTTGTTTCTGTTAACTCATAATAACTGCGATGGCAACAGTTTCATAATTGTGCAAATAAGCTAAAAATATGGCTCAGAAAACAAAATTTTAAAAGACAGATTTTTTTTTTTCTTTTCTGTATGCATTATTTTGTGTGTCCTGAAAAATTATTTTGGTAAGAATACCTATTTCCCCTTAATTCCCAGAACTACCATATCACATACATTGTTCTTAGTCTTACAAACACTCATGCTTTGTACTCAAGCAATTGCAAAGTTACACATTATTTTTGCACATTATTTTGCTCTTGGCAAACTGAACCTACAGGCTGTAACTTCACAGCTGCACCTAACTCTTATTTTAACACAGCAAAATTCCTACCACAGTGAGGCTCCAGCATTCCAGGGACTTCTGGTTAATAATAAAAAAAAGAATATTAATAATAGCAACGTGGAACAAAAATGCTAAAACATTTAGGTGTAAAAGGCCAAAAACTACAATTCAGCTTTAAAAATTGCTGAAGTGTACTTCCAATTCCTTATCGAGGTTTGTGGATACACTTTAGCAGCTCCTTATTTCTCATACCACAGCCCCAAAGTCGTACATTTATTTTGGACACTAGTCTTCAAAACTGTTTTTTTAGATTTTTTAAAGGCAGGGTAACTTGTTATGCAATGGAGTATTCTTCTTAGTGGGAGAGATCTCTACTTCCCACAACCTAAAATATTCTATTTACCTGGTGAAATGCTACTAATGTACCGAAGATTTCTGCACTGAAATTTTTTTCACAGTTACAGCTAAGGTTATAGATTTTAACTACATAACAGCAATGCCCTCTGAGCTCAAACATCTCTTCAGTTTCTTCCAGTTAGTGATATGGAGATGGTATAGTGTACATTTTTCAAATTTATCTAATTACATGTCCTAAAAAGGAACCATTAAACTATAAATCTACCTTATTCACTCAATACATATCTTTTGGCCTTAAAAGACTGTATACATTATGCATGAGTCATAACAGTCTCCTTGTTAAAGGATAAATGTATGTGATGTATTGCACAAATACCTCTAAATAGAAAATACCTATCACATTTGCTATTGAGACCTGGATTATTTTAGTCTCTGTTTTGGCAACAGTCACTGCATGCTATTCTTCTGTTTTTTTCACAGTTGTATTTTGTTCATCTTCTTACTCCAGGCAACAATTTTGCCTGTGGAGATTAACTTGACATGGTAAATTTGGGGACAAATGTTGGCCCTTCCATAAGGGGAGATCTGAAGAAAATGGTCTGGGTTCCTTGTAGGCTGTGATTTAAGGGAGCATACAAAACATACGACAAACCATACTCGGAGCATTCAACAGTGAAAAAAACCAAACAACCCAACACTCATGGCCTTACTAGGAGCCCAGATAAGGCTTCTGATATGACCCCTTTCAGGAAACTATTTCCTGAATAACCTCAAAACTGCACAAAATCTAGCATGTATCTTTAATTCGTGTGAATCAGATATGGAGCTAGCTCTAACCACAGATAAACTGAGACTGAGACACAGCTTTCAGTCTGTAACACTTCTGTGGGAAACACACAGTCTAAATGTTTACCTTGCTGGCATCATGCAGATTATATCGCACCAGTGCAGCAACGGCTTGCCAAGTACCTTTTTTCAGAAGAGTCTCTGCCCTTAAAGTATATACCCTTATACTCACAGTAACAACCTAGGGCTTGAAACAAGTGTACTACACCACTGAGATACTGGTGCCAACTTCTCCTTAACGTGGCTTTCTGCAGGGCTCCTGCCTGCAGCACAAGTAGCCAAGAAGCGCTGCAACAGTGGAGCCAAGTCTGGTCCGGCTGTGTTTCCACCCGTATGGCAAGCTTGTGTACTGGAGGAGAGACAGCTGGAGGAGAAAATGTCCTGTGTCCAACCAAATTCTTACAGCTAGCTACAACATTACTGTAACTATTCCAAATGTGTTAGGATTAACTGAATTTTCATTTTGATAACATTTGGTGATACATTGTGCAACTACTTATTAAAAATCTACTCCTGAATTCGATGCATATAAAACAAAATCTTAACAAAATTCTCCCAGAATAAGGTTAGGGCCTCTCCATGCTGAGTTAGATCACCTGTAATCAGCACGTCTCAATTACTTATAGTCTTAACCACACCTGAAAACAGCTCCTATAAACCACAGTGTGTTTCCATCCTTCCTGTACTCCACTGAGTAGAAAGTTACAGTTCTTAGGATCTATTTTTCACAGGTTTTCATTTTGTCTTCATGCTGAAAATTCAGAGTACAGCCCAGCAACTGAGACTGAAACCAATTACAACATTTTAGGATTTTCTCATTTCCAGTTTCATTTACAGCACCTGCTATTATTTTGAAATTGCCGTTTCCCACCTTGCTGTTTAATCATAATTCTTTGTTGTTGAAGACTTCCACGACAATTTGTTTTGTTGTGATTCATGATGCAAAACACTTTTGTCTTTCTTGCACTGTGTGGTCAGTTTGCTACTAGTAGACTTGCTTTGAACATGTACGTTCTGCCTTACACTTACTACTGACATGCTGTTTCCTAAAAAGGCTTTCAGAGCTGCTGGCAGCACTGAATTCAGCAGCCATGACACACATATTGACAGCAGCAGTGTATCTTCCTTTCTCTGAAACACAGCTCAGGAGGGAAATTGTGTTGGTATTTCTATATCCTTGAAGGACCTTAATCTAATTCAGAAGAGAAAAATGCTCTCTGTAATCCATAAATACTACCTGTTACACAAATTAAAAAAAAAAAAAAGCTGTATGCTAATCAGGAATATACTGATCATAAAATCTCAGGAAACTAGAAAGTCTTTGATATGACATTCTGCCTTTTCTCGGCAGCAAGCTAGGTCTCAATGACAGACAGTGTTCTGGATTTGAAATATAAATGATGCAGGAAGCACCACCACATATAGCTTCCTCCATTCTTTCCACCATAAGCCCTTGTTTTGCTTTGACTGCCAAACCTTAACCACGTGAGTTGAAATTCTTCCTTCTAGACAGTTGTCTCTGGTTGTTTTGCTTTCTCCCTTGATTTTTCCCCAAATCAATGTCAGCTTAAACAGCATAACCATTTTGAGAGTAAGGGTAAGGAGAAAAGGTTTCTCCATATCAAAAAAATATATAAATATTTATGTAGAGAGAGTCTAGCTTTTCTTCATAAAGTTTGGAACCTTAGGAGCAGGAATTTGATTTAACCAGAAGCTGCCCTTTGTGTCTAGCTTGTGACTTTTCCACTGGATGAAAATCCACTCAATTTCACCAAATTGCCAACCCCCTGAAAAATGTCAGTTCACAAAGATTTGCATGTGCCTTATTACCCAGAAGTCCAGAGATATCACCCCACTGGATTCCCTGAAACTGCGAGTGCAAAGTTCTCTGCAAATGCAGACAAGAACTGGAAGTCAGAACCCAGAGCCAAAACCGAAATCAAGACGTAAGAGAGGTCTGATTTTTTATTCCATCAATGTTATCCAAGAAGAATACTTAGTAACCTGAATGAAGGCTGGACTGCAGTTGGATATGACTGGCATATTACTACATATGTAAATTTCCTGAGCTTTAATCACTAGATACACACTGCACCCCCAAAAAATAAAGTAAAGAAAAAAAAAAGAATAGCTTAAAGAAGAACATTAAGGTAATAAACAGAATCATTCTAATACTTTAAGCATCCATACTATTCACTAAAAAAATGTTTTTCAGTGGATCTGCTTTGAAGTTGAGCCAAAACCATTTACTTTCAGTTATTCCATTGTTCCAGCTCACAATACGACTTCTCTGTTCCTAGCTGGCCCTTGTCACCTTTGATTCACTACTCAAACCATCCCTTTCTCCTGTTTCCTTTTCTACCATTATATTGGATATAACTAACTTAAGAGAAAATTATAGTACTGAAGAGTAAAATGATGTGAACACTTTCCCAGTCTACACAACTTGCTTTTACTTTTTTTTATTCCTGTCTCTCAAAGAATTATAACCAAATTCTCCCACAACAAATCTGAAAGCTTATCTCACCTGCACCTCCAAATCCTCTCCTCCCATCTCAAGCATTTCCTGATTCTTGTCTCACTCATACCTGCTCCCTCTGTTTTTTTTTCTTGGTCTTATCCTTCTTTCTGTTTCTTCTTTGTCAAATTAAGGGTAAATCTTTTATCCTTACAAACTTATTTATTGCCTGTTTCCCTCACAGTTATGACCTACCTTCTTTAGAATTTTTAAATCCTTCAATTTTCAGCTTACAGCCACTGTCAGAAGCTCCCTTATTCCATCTACCATTTCTCTAGTTCAACTTCTGTCTCTTAGATTTCACAGAATAAAACTGTTTATATCCAAGTGGCCAATTATCTCTTCTTAGCTAAAACTATCCTTACCATGCATTATGCTCCTCAAGTGCCTCCGGTTCACTAAATTAACTTCTTGAAGTTTTGTTATCCACTGTTTCCCATGAGGCTGTCCTCTAGATTTCTCTTCCATGAAATGCATTCCTCCAACATTTTATGAATGCTTCATAGGCCTCTAAACTGATCTCTTCCCTCGCCATAGCCTTAGCTAATCTCCTCCACAAAAAACAGTCAGGTATTGACAGATATAGTCAGACCTATTGCTTTCTACACAAACACCATCCCTTCCTTCTGATATCTCCCCACAGCTGTGTAGTCACCAACCCAAACAGATCTAAACCAGAGCTTTTTTCCACAAGCCCTCCTTGCTCCTTCCTCTCCTGACTGCTGTTGACATCACCAGTGCATCTTTGTCCTTTAGGACCATACCAATGGCATTACTGATTTGCACATCTCTCATTTTGGAAAGAGAAATTCCATATACTTCTAGTGACTTATACATTAACAAACCCTTTGCTGACAGCTAATAACTATTTGATAAGAAAGTGGGGCACAAAGACCAGCACCTGTGCCTTCTTAATTTTAAGACCTTTTTTAGGACCATATTCTAACCTGCTTACACAGTATCTTGCAGCAGGCTTCTATATGGGTTCCGGTTTCTCTATGGAAATTGTGCAAGCTACTTAATTTCAGTTTAAAAGCCATTTGTGGCCCCATCATCCAACTTATCATCTTTCATTCACTGCTGATTGGTGACTCCTGTTTTCAGACAGCTCATAATGCTAACCTCCAGCGTGCACTTGGTAAATTTTGAAGCAATTTTCTCTATCCTGCTTCTCATTCTTGGGATTAGCACCTAGTAAGTATCTACCACTATTTCAAAAGCTTTCTTTAAACACTCTGTGTTCACCATACCTACCGTGAACCTGACAATGGTAGGCTAAGGAATGGTAAGTTAGCCTCCAAAGGTTGTTATCTACCAAGCTGATTATTACCCTGCTTAATTCCTTATGCTCCTGGTCCTAAATTATACTTCAATCACAAGCTTTTTGAGGACTGACTTTTTGATCTATGTTGTCATAATAGCATGCCATCTACAACTAGGTATGAAATAGTACAAAAAATACAGAAAAGAATGCATTCTTAGGACCTCGGACCTCTTTGCTATTTATTATGTGACACCTTTAGTTATAGTGTTGTGGTGAGTTGATCCTGGATGATGCCAGGTGCTCACCAAAGCTGATGGGTTCAACTTCACTCCCGATTTCTCTACCTCCTCCTGCCGTGTGGCACAGGGGGATGGGAAATGGGGGTTGTGGTCAGTTTGTTACACGTTGTCTCCTTCCTTCTCGGGGAGAACTCCTCATACTTTTCCCCTGTTCCAGCGTTGGGTCCCTCCCACAGATGACAGTTGTTCATGAACTTCTCCAACATGCGTCCTTCCCACAGGCTGCATTTCTTCACAAACTGCTCCAGCGAGGGTCCCCCCATGGGGTGCAGTTTTTCAGGAACAGACTGCTCCACCGTGGGTCCCCCACGGGGTCACAAGTCCTGCCAGCAAACCTGCTCTAGCGTTGGCTCCTTTCTCCATGGGGCCACAGGTCCTGCCAGGAGCCTGTTCCAGTGTGGGCTTCCCATGGGGTCACAGCCTCCTTTAGACGCATCCACCTGCTGCAGTGCGGGGTCCTCCACAGGCTGCAGGGGGATGGATACCTGCTGGACCGTTAGCATCCCTGGACTGCAGGGGAATCTCTCCTCCAGTGCCTGGAGCACCTCTTCCCCCTCCTTCTTCACTGACCTTGGTGTCTGCAGGTTGTTCCATCTTGGATCTGGCTGGTATTGGCTCTATCAGACATAGGGCAGCCTCCCATAGAAGCCACACCTGTAGCCCCCCTCCCTACTACCAAACTCTTGCCACGCAAACCCCATACAAGTATCATGAGTCAGACAGAATCTTGCGGATATCAACAGGAAGGTCTGAAGAGTCAAGCAAACAAAAACCACGCTACAAAATTAGATTTTTATTCCTCACTCTGCCACAAAGTTTTTATGAGTTCCTGGGCCAATCATTTCAGGCCAGCCTTACAGATGTGACTGCTAATTGTATGTTTTCCCTTTTTTACATCTGACCTGAGAACTTAATTACTTCATTTACACAAGTCCCAGGCATTTGGAGAACTGAGTGAGGCAAAGGTCTTTTTAAAGTCATCATTCTGTGTCATAAGGTTGTATCATAACCAGAACTGAGGAAAAATTGCACCATTTTTTAAAAATGTTGGTAGTTCATCCTCCTGCTATTAAGTGAAACCAAGAGCCAAAATAGTAAATATTCTTGCACAGCTAAAAATGAAAAACGGAATTTAACTGATCAAAATATTTCATGTAAATACCTACAAAGAGTTTCAACCCAAAGGGGGTTTTTTCCATTTTGATAAAGTTTCGATTGAATTTTAAAAGTAAAATTATTTCAAATCTCAAAATGGAATTCTTTTATTTTAAAATAAAACTGTAATACTCAGTTGCTCCTTTTTTCACTTGCAAGGATATTTGGGACTACAAATACCACTGAAGCCGATCATTTTTTGAAACACTTTGTTTCCAATAGAAAAAAAAAAAACTTTCCAGGATTTGCAACCACAATAAGTACACATTTTCTAACTTTTGAGTGCTTGACTTTACAACCTGAGTCTTTCCTTTATACATGGAAATATAAGAATGTGTATGTGCACTTATATACTGACCGCAATTCCACTTGAGCAATAACTTTTTTAAAAATCATTGCCTTCAATTCAGGGTTACAGAAGTTTTATCCACACTTAAAATAAAACATTCTGGGGACTGTGCTCTGGTCCTAATGAGAACTGGCATAGGAAATCTTCTTACCTGCCTAGCCCCAAAACAGAGCAGCTACGCCCTGAATACTTATTGAATAGTGCCTGGGTGTTACCTGAAAGACTGCTTTTTAACTTCGGCCACTACCATGGCAAGGACCACAGAAAGAGCTGAACAGCTGGGACAGTGACAAAACTGTGCTCATATATTAGCCTAAACTTAGCATAAGCACACATAAACTTAGCTATTATGTTTGTAAAACATATACTTCCTTGTTTATCACTCCATCTGAAGCTGCATTAAAGCTACTGGGAATTAACTGCACTGATTCTGAATTAGATGAACAAACATTTGAGAGAGTAGCACATTACTGAGTTATTTTCATTGCCATACAGCTTTTTCCTACAGGGATAGGGTTTTGCTGTAATTTTGTTCATAAAAATAGCTTACTTATTATTGGTTCCACTTTTTTAAACCAAGGGAAAATAACTTTCCTGTCAATAAAGCTTCTAATAGAGATAGGCTAATTGTGCATATAGTTGTGATAAAGTACTTATTCTCATAGATATTGGGAATGTACTCTCTCATTCTAATTATTTATTAGTAAAGTAAGTAGTGGTTTGACAGAGAGAAGCAAATTATAAATTCATGTGTAAAACTTTACAATAGGTTTGTTTGATTGTAAATGGAAGCAAAAAGCTGATGCCTAGGGTATGCCTATTAGTTATACCATATGTAATAAGTTCACTGTCATTAAACCAATAAAAGCATTGTTTGAGAGATCACTAGCTCTTTCTAACCTCTGACTGATGAAATTAAGTTTTATATGTTGCTTCTGGTTTTCCTTTTTGAAGCATTTACAGGGCATGAAGAGAAGTGGGAGTCTTAGAATGTGAACCAAAGCAGTCCAGTGCACAGGGCAGAGAGCTCCCCTGGGCTAGCCAGTCAGACCACAGATACACATCTGAAATCTCAGTCCTGCTTAGCACCATGACCATATTCCTATGCCCACCTGGCATAGGAAACAAACCAGACCAAAGCAAAAACAAAACCAGACAAACACAAAATACCTGAAAGCCTGCTCTGAGAATTCTTTCTGACAAATGAACAATAAGAAAATTATTTAGACATCATTAGCTTCTTAGGTTCTCTGGCCATTGAAAGAGGAGGAGATAGTAATGGTGTCCCTTTCAGTCTTTCAAGTTTGAATGCTTGCACAAAGAGTGGAAGACCTGAGTTCAGACTATTTTTTTCATCGTCAGGTAATTTAAACACTCTTTTTCACATGGATATCCCAGCAGTGAGCCTGTGGGGAGTATCCACTATGCCTCACCGTAAAAGTTCAAGATTTGCTACAGTGCAATGATGGTGCAAGACTGAACATGACTACATATTGGATGTGTCAATCTCAGCTGTGAAGGAAGAGCCCTGTACCTGGTCTCTGCTATAAAGACCATTTATTTATCTAATGAATATTTTGTGTGTGTGTGTGTGTGTGAATATATATTATCTATGGAACCAGTAGCATCTGGATTTTAAGTGGGTTTAGTTGGGAGACAAATGCTAAATTGCTTAGCCCGAGGCAATTTTCAAGTTGCACAAAAGCAGTAAGATGTCTAGAGGCTTTTATTACTAAAAATGATACACTTCAAGTGTTCAGTCCCTTCAAAGAAGAAGTGGCAACAGATAGTGTTTGGGTTTTTTGGTTTTTTTTAACCGTGTCTTCAGTTTATTCATCTTTACTCAGCCTCAGCTCTGTGAGTTGCTTAAATTATTAAATAAGTCTAATACTGATAGCATTTCTCTTGTGATTGCTGAAGCAGAGAACAGTGAGGAATGAATTAATGTATCAGTAAGACTCCTAGCCTTCTGTTCAATGTATTCAACTCTACACACTTTAAATTTAGGCTGACATAAAATACATGATAAAAAAATTTAAATATACCCTGACTTCAGCTCATGAGTAATAGTTAAGTTGTAAAACAAGGGGAAATGAAATTACTTCATTTAATAGTGCTTCAAATTCACACTTCCAAAGGGCATTGTTCACTCTAAATATGTGACAAGGAGTTGTTTCGGCCCACATAGTGTGGTGAGTGTTGCAGTGTTATGACTTATACTGACTGGTTAGGTTATTACAGCTGCAATAATTCAAAATACAGCCAGCTCTGAATTACCCCTGACTAGATTATCCAAACTGCACATGTTAAGACTTCCAACTTGGCTCTGTTATATTGCCACCTTAGGTCCAGTTTGGTTTATAAGCTCATGAGGTTGGCGCTGTATTTTCCAGAAGATTTATTAGCAAGGGTGTAGTGCAATGCAAATACACATAGCCAACCCAGGTTTCCTCCTTTCCATGGGAAAGCCATTTGCATCACCAGTAGCGAAGGAAGGAAGGAAGGGAGATGGAAGGTTTGGAGGCACTCTGCACTAAAATAATATGCCAAATACAGATGAGATTAAGGTATAGCTATGGAGAAATTTGGCACATAACTACAAAAGACACAGACGTACTAAAAGTAGCTTCAATATAGGTAGGAGAGATAACAGCAATGAAGACAGACTGGCAACAGTGCTCCAGCGACCCCACTTTTGCTAGCTTGCACAAGCAATCTTCAGCTATCTTCACTGCTATTTCTGCCCAAGTAATATTAAAGCCATGCAAGGACATGTTTATATATGGTGACAGACTAATCCTCAATGCCGGTTCTGCCCCCTTTTTAAATGTAGATATGAAAAGGTAAAAGATTAAAAGGTTGTTAAGAGTAAGGCATGTTTGTTGCAGCACAACATCTGGTCCATCAGGGATCCAGTTCAAGCGCCTCATGCTCCTATGTGATCTTCATGGGTAGATTTTCTGTCCATGGAAACCAAACTGTGATGATGGTAGCAATCATTCACACCTATCCAAATATGGAGGCAGGACATCATCAGGCACATGTTTTGTGGTGCCTTTGAGTCCCCTGGTTTCCATATAATGAAAGAAGCATAAAAGACCAAAGGAAAAAGTGACTTGGGCAGCATGGAGATTAAAGTTGACCTGACCTAGAACTAAATGGAAATTTCCTGCAAAAAGTATTTTTCCTGGGGAATTTTAATTTCAGCAAAACACCAATGCCTGGCAGGAAAATGTTTCATACACAAAATGTATCACCAGCCTTTCTGAGAAAAAAGCGATTTTACAGATGCACAGGTATACTTAAGAAACAGATTCATTTGACACACCACATCCTCATCTCTTTTTTTGTCCATGTTACATACATTACAGGTTTTTGGCACTGCAGTGAAAAAGACTCATGAGATACATGAGAATTTTGTCTTAAAGTAAAACTTGCTGGAAGGAATTAAATGAAATTGTTTGTGATTAGCATTTGCTTTGCATGAAAAATCTAAGGGCTTTAACTGAATACAGACAAAATAAATTACAAAACAAGTTTTCCCTTCTTTTTAACTGGCCATTATTAGATCCTGTTTTTTTAATTAATAGCTCAATATTTTCAAAGAAGAAAAAATCCATCCATCTCTATTCCCTGTTTCAAAAAATGTCTACCCATCTTTCATACTATGCTTTTTGCTGTCATTTCTTATGTTGTTCATTCTGTTTCTATAGCAGTATCCTAGCAGTATAGAGCACAGTGAGATTTACTTAGCCTTATACACTGGCTTGTGCCCTTTACTCAGAGCATTATCTAATGCAGAGAGCAATGACGGGAGATTTCATTGTCGATGGATTTTTTAATGATGTGTTTCTCTTTCCAAGGTTTTTAGCAGTGGTAGCATTAATGAGGATACTTCCTGAGATTCCTTCACAAACAAGATATTTATATAAAAATATACAGTAACTCTCAGATTAGTGGTCTCTCTGCAGTACTGTTTCTTCTTATGGGTAGGAAATTATTCTCTGACCTGAGAGCAATAATTCTCTCGTCCACTCCAACATCATTATCCAGACATTACAATCTTGGAGGGTGGAAAGATACAAAAGCTGCATTCTGCCAGGCATAAAAATAAAACAGAAGAAAAGGAGACACAGTAGTTATCACAGCAGTTATCACACAACAGGAGCAGCATCAGTGAACAAAGAGACCGCAATGATGCGCTCCAGGGAGAAAAGCAGACCAATTATCAGCCACAGGATATTTAGGATATTAGTGATAGAAAGACTAAAAGGAAAAAAATTAATTAGATTTTGTTTTAAATTAGGATTTTTGTACTAAAAATAAGCCAATTTGCTTCAATAAACCCTGAAATTCACTCTAGCTTTCATAGAAGACATGATATAACTCAGATTTTACTTTTTAGTATATCTAAATTACTGCCATTTATCCTCTGATGGAACTATAAAAAGATATAAAATTATGCCATCTAAAATCACATGTAAATTAAATTATCCAGATTTGTGATATAGATAACTACTGCTCAGAGGGTATCTAAATGTCTAACTGATTAACCCTAAAACCTAAATGAAATGACTAAGGTGGGATGCTTGTCTCCACATAAAATTAATGGAGAAAGTTAAGATCCTGCATGAGCGGAAGTCTATTTTAGGTACTTTGGTTTTGCCACAGAAATCAGATCGCTGACATTGAGTTTGAATCTAGTGAAGTGGTGCACCAGAGTCAGATACAGGAGGAGCTCCCAGGTCCTAAACTACAACTGCAGATAAAACCATTTTTCTCAGTAATGGCACAGGAAGATAAGGTTCTCTATGAGGCATTTGAGTTGGATGTATAAAATCAAGTAGTGTGAACACCTCCCCAGAAGAAATATTCTTTATGACTCAACAGTTACTTTGCTTTTTATAGACCTGTTGTAAAGCTCAATATTCCATGTTTTCCACTCAAATAAGCAAGCTACAAGTGGGCATGTAACGAACACTGGAAGACAAACATGCACAAGTACATATTGTTCCTAACATCGTATCATACCATGATATAATAATCATCGTTATAGTTTAGTGCTACCTAAAAAGGAAAGAAGCACAGCAATCAATGACATGTGAAGAGCTGTTCTGCGGAGTTCTGCATTTTTGCTGAACTTTGTCATGACCTTGAATGAAAATCAATCTGGGATGCATGTATCCTGAAGACTTATTGCTGTGGTTTGCTCCAATCTTTTCTTAATAGACTGAGTTAAAAATAATTCAGACAGCTCATTACTTATAACACAATACATTTTCAAATTAATTTGGGGGATGGCAAATGTCTTCATTATTCTTAAAGCAACATGTGCTGCGCAATACCTACCATACCACAAAAATCAGTCTTCTGCCTTGTGACAGCCTTCACTGCAATAATGTTTGCTTATTCCAAGATTTATCATTCCTCTCCCCTGAGAATTATTTAGAGTTAATAATAAAAATAGAATAATCACCTTTGCATGTTTGGGTTGTCTACAATGTAACTGAAAGGCAACATTTTAGAGTTACCTCACTGGAAACTCCATAGCTAAGAAAATTCTTGTGGCATTAGCATCAAATGTTCTATGCAAAGGAATTTTTTTTCTTCAAGGAATTTTCCAGTAAATCGCTATAAAAATAGCATTTCTCTTGATGTTTCCATTCTATAGTAGCATATTTTTGCCAGCTTTTTATAAAGACATTATGTAACATAAAGACTACTTGTTGTCTTTTTTAATTCTCCATTTGTTCAGTGTTTTATATCTAATAAGAGCCAATGATGGCTGTTTCATTTACATATGAGGAAGAATGTAGGAACATTGTCAGTGTATGCAGAGATGCAACAAAAAAGGCCAAGGCCCACTTGGAACTAAATCTCGCAAGGGATGTCAAGGATAACAAGAAGGGCTTCTTCAAATACATCAGCGGTAAAAGAAAGACGTGAAACTGTGGGCCTGCTGCTGAATGAGGTGGGAGCCCTGGTCAGGCAGGATGCAGAGAAGGCGGAGTTACTGAATGCTTCGTCTTTACTGCTAAGGCTGACCCTCAGGCATTCAGCCCCCAGAGGTGAGAGAAAATACGGAGAGAAGACTTACCCTTGGTTGAGGAGGACTGGGTTAGAGATCTTTTAGGCAACCTGGATCCTCACAAATCCATGAGTCCCAACGAGATGCACCCAAAAGTGCTGAGGGAGCTGGCGGATGCTGTCGCTAAGCCACTCGCCATCATCTTTGAAAGGTTGTGAAGGACAAGAGAGGTGCCTGATGCCTGGAAGGTAGCCAATGTCACTCCAGTCTTCAAAAAGGGCAAGAAGGAGGACCTGGGAAACTATAGGCCAATCAGCCTCACCTCTATCCCCAGAAAGGGGATGGAAGAGTTCATCCTGGAGGTCATCTCCAGGCATGTAGCGGAAAAGAAGTTTATCAGAAGTAGTCAACATGGATTCATCAAAGGGAGATCATGCTTGACCAACCTGACAGCCTTCCAAGATGGCATGATTCATCAATGACCTGGATGAAGGGACAGAGCTTACCCTCAGCAAGTTTGTTGATGATACCAAGCTGGGAGGAGTGGCTGATACGCCAGAAGGCTGTGCTGCCATCCAGTGAGACCTGGACAGGCTGGAGAGCTGGGCCGAGGGGAACTCAATGAAATTCAACAAACGTAAGTATAAGGTCCTGCACCTGGGGAGGAACAACCCCATGCACCAGTACAGGCTGGGGGCTGACCTACTGGAAAGCACCTTCGCTGAGAAGGACCTGGGAGTGCTGGTGGAAAACAAGCTGACCCTGAGCCAGCAATGCGCCCTTGTGGCCAAGAAGGCCAATGGTATCCTGGGCTGCATTAAAAGGAGTGCAGCCGGCAGGTTGAGAGTGGTTATCCTCCCCCTCTAATCTGCCCTACTGAGACCATATCTGGAGCGCTGAGTCCAGTTCTGGGCTCCCCAGTTCGAGAAAGATGGGAACTACTGGAGAGAGTTCAGCGGAGAACTACCAAGATGATCAGGGGATGGGAGCATCTATCTTAAGAGGAAAGGCTGAAAGACTTGGGTTTGTGTTTAGCCTGGAGAAGACTGAGGAGGGGGATCTCATAAATTCTTAGAAATATCTAAAGGGTGGGTGTCAAGAGGATGGGGCCAGACTCTTTTTCAGTGATGCCCAACAACAGGACAAGGGGCAATGGGCACAAGTTGGAACACAGGAAGTTCCACCTGAATATGAGAAAAAACTTCTTTCCTGTGAGGGTGACAGAGCAGTGGCACAGGCTGTCCAGGGATGTTTTGGAGTCTCCATCTCTGGAGACATTCAAAACCCACCTGGATGCATTCCTGTGCCCCCTGCTCTAGGTGTACCTGCTCAAGCAGAGGGGTTGGACAAGATGATGTCCAGAGGTCCCTTCCAACCCCTGTCATTCTGTGATTCTGTGATATTAGCCATAAATATGCATTGCTAGGGGTAGTGTTAGAATCAATAAGCAGCACTGGAATTGTTTCCTTTATAGCTATGCTGTCCATTTTCTTTGGAAACTGTAAATCTGCGTTGTTCATTACTCTCTCTTCTCCCTTACCTATCATTCTGTGGGCAATAAAAGCATCTTCAAACACAACATAGGTAAGAAGCAACATATTTTACCTACCATACCAGCCAGGCACAAAGCAGCTGGAAATCCAAGATTTACAGTTTTAGAAGAACAGGAATTAAAAGTAATACAATTTATTAAAAACAAACAAACAAACAAACAAACAAACAAGAAAACAACACACAAAACCCAACAAACAACCCAACGAAAATCCTTCTCCTCCTCTTTCTAAACCTCCCTCATGCCAATAAATTCCTACCTCAACTTCTAACTTAGATACAACAGTCCAACTCCATTTCAGTTCCACCTGCCAAGCACATTTCTGTAAATCAACTTAGCCACTAGGTATGAGACCTGCATCAATCTCACCTCCCTGGAGCTGTGTGTGGAAGTGTGTCATTCTGATAGCTGGAAGGAAGCAGCCCCCCCAGGGGTGTGTGTGAGGGGGTGTGTTGGGGAATACACAGCCGATAGCACTGCCTATGACTTACACTCCCACTTCAGCAGCTGCCAAAGACAGTCAGTATGAGCACCAGTAAGGACAAGATACTAGTGGTACAACATTGTAAGATGGTTTATGAGCAAACTGAACTACCCATAACTTAATTTTAAAGAAAAAAATAATTTAAGAAAAGAACCTATATTTAGGCCTGTATAATGTTACTAGGATAATGACATTGCAATGAACTCAGATGCCAACCTTAAAAAAATATGTTTGAGTCTATTAAAGAAAGCTTTTATAATCTCTAAATTAAATCTCTGCACACATATGGGATCTCTAAATCTAAAAGATATGGAACATCCATTGGGTGAACACATTTGATGGGAGACCTCTACATAGCCTACCTCATTTTAGGCCTACAGTACTGAAAAGTCTGGACACAATCTCAGTTGAAAGTGAATTACTATAACCCTTACTCAGTAGGAAAAAATTAGCCCCAAATTTCGTTATCCTGTAAGTAGGTGCAACACCTCAAACTCAGCAGATTTCTCCATTTTTAATTTTAATTTACTATCAGAACAAAGATCTATGTATTATGTGAGCTGTCAGAAAGACAGTTACCATATCATTGAAAAGTAGTTTTTGTATAAATTTGGCCACAAATTCAATTAAATTTATTACTTAATCATTAAATCCAAAGGAGAAAATGAAAACAGGGAATATCAATACATCATGATTCAATTTCTAAACTTCTTACTTTTTGTGCTGGTTTTGGCTAAGAAGGGGTTAATTCTCTTCACTGTGAGGTTGGGATACCTTTCCAGATTCCTGTGGGTGTTGGTGGGAGGCTGGGAGGGGCAGGGCCACGGCGGGGGCGTCTGACCCCGAGTGTCCAATGGGATGTTCATGCCATACCATGTGACACCATGACCAGTATATTAAGGGAGGCAGCTGCGGCTCGGGGAGGCGTGGCGTTGGGTTGGCAGGTGGTGAGTGGCTGTGTTGTGTGCAGTTTGTTTCGGTGGTTCATCCCCCTCCCTCCCCCCCAGATTTTGCGCCTCTCATTGTTCTCCCTTCCATTGCATTTTTGTTGTTGTTGTTGCTGTTTTATTTTAATTATTAAACTGTTCTTATCTCAACCCACGAGCGTTACCCTTCTGATTCTCTCCCCCATCCCACTGATGGGGGAGCGAGCGAGTGGCTGTGTGGGGCTGAGTTGCCAACTAAAACATGACACTTTTATAGCATTTAAGGTTTAGACAAGCAATAGCAAATAATGATGATGGTTAACCACACTTAACCAGCTGAGTCACAAAAAATGGCTGTAGACATGTGTCCAGCCTGTTAAACTGCTAACTAAAAACAGATTGGTAGAAATCACCTGTAGAGTGGATAAAGCTTATGCATTTTACTTACATTTGTTAGGCATGCATACGTACAGCTTATCTAACCAGTTGTGGCTTGTTAAACATAACAAGGCAGTGGTGTGTCATCTTCTGGACAAACTTTCATGTTAATGTTTACTGTTTCCAAAATTAAAATAGATGCACAATAACTAAAGAAATTAACTATATCTGAGGTCAATATGAAATTATGTATTCTGCTCCACGTCAGTTCTGACTTTGATGGCAGTTATTGTTTTTTTTTAACAGTCATCTGACTATTAACTGATTTCCCTAATTGCATATGTCTACGCAGGGATGTTGCCTCACTTGTGCCTTATTTGAGTCTTGCACGCTTTTCATGTTAATTTCCACTAAAAGCTTGACTAGAGATTTTATTTTGATTTGTTTCAAATCCACACATAATAAGGGAACAAGTCTGTCACAGTGAAACTGAAACTGTACTAATCACTACTTCATTACAAGCACTTGAAGATCTTGTCTCCATTAGTTGGTTGGACAAAACACCTCAACCATATCACTATTCCCCCTCCAACTCTTTAACTGATTCCAGAAATGAAGATTTGAGTCCCTTGGACACTGTTTTTCACCTTCAGGATACAATAATTCCCACTGATTTCAAAAGAATTATTCAGTTCCTCCCCTTCAGGACAGACAGACAGATCACAGTTAGACACAATTGCCCACAAGGTGGCCTGCTGGAAATAATAAAATCATATTCAAATAAGTAAGACCCTAAGAAGTTAGCATGAAGCATGTCAGCCAATCAGAGCAGTGTGAGGTAACATACCCAAAGATGCTACCAGTAGGCAGAAGATATGTATTTTAACTAGGAATTGTGCAAAGAATGTCTTTGGGTCCTATTTCTGTTAATGGGAAATGGTGACATTCCTCATGAAGGAAATGACATTTTTTGTTCTTTTAGGTAGCTAAATCCTTTTCACTTGCATGGACTTCTATCCAAAATATCAACGTCTTCATGTTTTTGACAAACAGTACCACAATATCTGTTTTTGTAGCCTTTATATCACTGCCAGATATTAGCCACATTCTTTCACTTTTTTAACTGCCTCTGAGACTGGATATTTGAGGCACATAAAAGAAAATGGCATGCTTATGGATAAAAATTTCATTACATGGCTTTTTACTGTGAGATTGTTTCCGAATTTGCCATTAACACAAATTTGAGCTTTCAGGTATTTCATTGGTACAACATATGAAGAAAAAACTATACTATTGTTTTAAATATTAAAGGTTTGCCTATTTCTTGCTCACAGGATAGGATTTCTAGGGAAAGAGAATATGGACCTTAGTTTTAAGTCCATTATGAATTATATTTCTTGCATCAAGGTGACTGAACTGGTCTCTAATGGCAGATTTTAATGCCTTACATGCTGGAAGTTCTAAAATATTACCTGGTTGCTCATTTTTTAGGAAGAACATTTTAAATATAACTTTCCACATGCTACTACATCAAGACAGAGAAAATGAGAATCAACGGCAGGGTCTGAAAACAAAGGAAAAGGCACAAAACAAAAGTGGTTATGGCAATAAAAAATGGAGAAAAACCAAAATGTTGATATAGTTAATTTGCAACTGACATGGTGGGGAGGAGAAAAAAAAAAAGGAAGACCTGTAAGGAAGCATTTCCTTCCACATTAACGCAATCTCTGAGAAACCCACTAGGAAAAGAAACCCCTAAATACTAAGTAGGATATTATTTCTTTAAAATCTGTTAAAAGCACTGTTACTGCAGCAAACACTGATGACTAGCTGAACTCTCTCCTCAGATAGTCATAGCCTTGTTTTTGTCAATATATCTATAATTTGTCTTGAAAAATGGGTAAATAATTTTGCAGGGAAATCCTAGTTCTTTTTAAATTATCATCTCCCATCTCCTCCTTGTCCTTTTTTACTTACACTCACTTCTAGTTCCTATCTTTACATGTTTTTATAGCTGTACACTGAAACAAAAATGTGAAAAAATAGGTGTATTGATCTGTCAGATCTTACCTGAAATGGAAAGTCCAGAAGCATAAGGTTTAGCAGGCAGCTTAGCTCAGATGAATATTTCAAAAAAATCTGTTAAAATAAACACAAGCAATGAGAGAACAAATTACTTACTATTGTTTGTATTCAGTTTGAGCATCTTTGGTAGAACATGTCTCTATGCAAAATATTGCACGTGTATAATTGATTGAACTTGCCAGAACTAACACAAATATCTTTTGCCTCTCTCTCAGAAAGTTAACTGTGAGACCACTTTACTGTAGATGTTTTGCCCCAGGCTTATATTATCCTAATTTTAGATAAACACTGCTGCACATAAAAGAATCTGAACAATTTGTTCATACGCAAAAATGACTTTGTTGACTTAGCTAGGAGCTTCTCACCAAGATTTAACAAAATTGCATGACTGTTTTTGAAAGCTGACAAAGACCACTTCTTTTCATGTGCAGACTCTGGGCGTTCTTTTCAGAGTTACCTGAAAGCTGTGCTTGTGCAGAATAAAACATTTTATTTGGCTCATCTTCCTTCAAAATTTATCAGAATCATTTAATAAGGACAGTAATGGATGATATGCTCGTATTTTACCAGGTATTTTCATGACTTTAAGACAGTCAAGGCTCCAGGAAAAAAAAATCTAAATATGATTAATGATACAGCAAATTCCTATAATAGCAATAAAGTATGCAGCCATCTAAAAACACACAGGAACAGTTTTGCAATGATGAACTGCCACTTAACCAAGGAGATTAATTTCTTTAGAGCACTAATTCTGTGCCATCCTAGATGGGGTTAGTTATTACTCTGGGTACAATCAAGCACCCTGTAAACAAGCCCATCTCTTTGCAGACATGCCTACATGGTCACAATGCAAAGATTAATTACTTAACTCAGGCTTTGTACAGTCCTACATGGCTGCCAGATGAAAACCAGCTTGCATCCTGGTATCTTGAAAAATATGTGAAGCCACTTCGCAATTGTGTGTATTTGACTTTATAGACATATCTCAACTACTTCTTTGTCGAGTTAAAGTGCCACCAAATTAATAGTTTTAACTTCTGCCACAAGTCTACCACTAGAGAATGCTGAGGAACTCCTTTTATTCAAACTTCATTCCATTAGATGTAATAATATATTGAAAGAGATTTGAGGCAACTGACTTTGAACTGAGTTCAAAGCCTACCACCTGCTAAGTTGTTTAGAGATTCCACATGTGAGAAAAATCACTTTCTGTTTTAATGTTGTACCCACATAATAGGGATAATACTACACACCTTCCAAGAAAGGAGTTCTGGAAATACTTTGCATTTTCAAAACAAGCTGAGAATACAAAATCCCAGGTGAATATGCAAAGAGTAACCAAATAATACTAAAAGGCGTGCTATTGCTTTCTGTCCAGTCATCATGTGAGGACATGAGAAGATACAAATAGTGAGACTGAAAATTTCAATTCAAAAAGCAACACACTTTCTGAAGTATAAACAGAAATGGGTCCAAAAGGGCTGAAATGATAACACATACAGAAGTTATAGCATGTAAAACCACAGCTGCAGATATTTTCAGTGCCAAAAGGCTGAATTTAGTTTAAATGTACATGAACAATGTGATTTTCAACACAAGTCATAACAGGTTTTCCTAATTCAGACTTTATTCCCCCAGTGGATATTAAAGAGTGCAAACTCTTTATTTCACATCTACATTTTCTGCTGTCACAGAGAGATATCATACCTCTGGGTACTTGTGACCTTTCTCACATTATGAAGAGAAAGGAATATTTGGAACATCACATAATGAGAGAAAAAGTAGCATAATATAGATAGCAATGAGAATAATGCTTATGTCAACTGTGAATAATGAAGGAATCTGAAATGAACAATAATTTAAAATCCTTTAACATGGGAACTTCCCAACATCTCTCAGAGCAGAATAATGGCAGAGAAAAACCTCATAGACCAGGTTATAGCTGAATTACAGATGGGCAGACAGATACCAGAATTACATGAAAGAAGGCGTGTGCAACCTCCTAACTGAAAACTGCAATAAGTCACTAGAATGACTCATACAGCTCACAACATCCTCCTTGTCAATCTCTTCCCAAAAGCACTTCAGATATAGGCAGGCTGCAATGTACAAAAATCTTTCTGCCAGCTTCCTGCTACCTCTCACAGGGGATGCCAGTCCCCATTGCATGACCACACATATCTTGCCATGGGAACAACATCCGTACGATCTGGTGACGGATGACACCTGCACTGTAATCACTCAACAAATGACAGTCTATAGGACTCTATGAAGCCTGTCTTAGTAAAAAAAAAACCCACATTATCCCCTACCTCTTTCTTCAATGTACTATCACTTAACTACTAGCTTCTTAGCATCAGCTCACTACCAGCTATAATATTTTAAGATATGATTGCTGGTTACATGGTAGAATAAGAAGCAAGCCACATGCAATCTATAGATAAAAGAAAACTAGTTCCTGAATAGGTCCCAAGCATTATTATACTTGTAGGTCTTGTAAAGGCAGAGGTTTTTGCAGTGAACTCTTCAACTAGCAGAAAGCCACAAGTTGAGTAATTGTTTGCTTGTAATGCAATACAAATACGATCCAATACATACTATTACCAAAAAGCATTAGCCTGACTTGTGTGGAAAATTCCTTGGGATATCACTACAAACCATGTGTTTGAATTCAATGACAGACAAACTAGCATCTGAAGTAAATCTGACCAACAGAACCTTAAGATAAGTATTAATTACACAACGTGTCATACTCTGATGGACACTACAAGCTGTACCCAACTAGAAAAGAGACTTTGGATTTAAATATTTTTAAAAGTTTTTTTTTTTACTTAGTACCCAGAATTGTTGGAATTAACTGGCAGCTGAAGAACAAGAAAAAAAGAATTTAGTAACATCACAAGGATCTTTCAGATTAATAAATTGTGAGAGCAGCAAATGATTTAACACAGGTTTTTAGGACTGAAGATATCTTTTTATATTTACATTACTTCATTAGTTTCCAGAAAAATATGTGAGAAACATCTGGTAGGAGCATAAAGGACTGTAATGCTTTCTAAGGAGTCAGGGTTTATATGACAAATCACTACATTACTTCCATGAGGCATATAATCAGAAAGTATGGATTAAGCTTCACCCCCGCACTGAATGGAAAATGTCTACAGAAACTCAGGGAGAAGAAGGATCAGTAGGCCTCTGTGAATTAGAAAGACCAGGCAGCATCGTTATATTTGCTAAGAGAAAATTCGTCCGGGAAGATGAATGCTAAGAAGATTTTGAAGTCATAAAGGGAAATGCCCTAACTCATGCTAGATTTAAAACTCCAGATTCATCCAATTTGCAGTAGTCCATAATGCCAGACATGCACATCAGCACTTGAATAAACTGATGTGGCTGTTAGACACAAACCAGTAACTTATAGAGACTGCAGATTCAATCAAAAAGACACCAAATATTCAGTCACAGAATTTGAGTGTTGACCATTACGGAGACCCCCAAGACATGTGGTCCCTATTTATTGGGATTATGATTCATATTCATCTTCTGTAGCATTTTTAAGTTTAAATATTGTTTTTATATCACATTTGGAATGTACAGATATAGATAGCCATTAAAGGGGAGCTTTTATTAAGAACTTTACAGTTTTGTCTTTTTAATAAATTGCATTTTCCCGTTACTTATGGCAATGACTGAATTGAAACCCTGAGCTTATTTTGTGGTCAGCTGCACAGATATTACGAGTGATTATGGTAAGGCTGACTGCTCTCACTATTTTGAAAACTCAGAGTAAGTATCTACTAAGTCCTCTTTCAGCAATGTTTGAAAAGCATTTTCATGTTAAATGAAAATTCAGTATCGTATTGTGTAGCAATGTCATTCATAGGCCATAAAAATATAATGTAACATCTTAACAGCACCATATAATATAAACTTTCAGCTAAGTATTCTGAATATCACAAAATCTTTTAAACCTCTGTTTTCAACTTATCTGCACTTTAAAAAGCTCGAGAAATACAGATGTTCAAAAAGGTAATTATCCTAGATAATTATGGAAGTGATGTTAGTACTAAGGAAGCATAACATTTCTATTCTGCCACGGTTTAATCCCAGCTGGCAACTAAGCCCCACGCAGCTGCTCACTCACTCCTCCCTGGTGGGATGGGTGAGAGAACTGGAAGAGTAAAAGTGAGGCAACTCATGGGCTGAGATAAAAACAGTTTAATAGGTAAAGCAAAAGCCATGCACGCAAGCAAAGCAAAGCAAGGAATTAATTCGCTACTTCCCACGGGCAGGCAGGTGCTCAGCTATCTCCAGGAAAGCAGGGCTCCATCACACGTAATGGTTACTTGGGAAGAAAAATGCCATCACTCAAATGTCCTCCCCTTCCTTTTTCTTCCCCTAGTTTTATTGCTGGGCATGATGTAATATGGTGTGGAATATCCCTTTGGTCAGTTGGGGTCAGCTGTCCTGGCTGTGTCCCCTCCCAGCTTCTTGTGCACCCCCAGCCCCTCGCTGGTGGGGTGGGGTGAGGAGCAGAAAAGGCCCTGACCCTGTGTAAGCCCTGCTCAGCAGTAATGAAAACCTCCCTGTGTTATCAACACTGTTTCCAGCACAAACCCAAAACATGGCCCCATACTAGCTACTGTGAAGAAAGTTAATTCTGTCCCAGCCAAAACCAGCACAACTCCCATCTTCCATTTTATTCTTTCACAGAAGGAAAAACATGTTTCATTTTCACACTGATTGTGCTGTCTACACTGTATGCTTTATTCATTAGTTGTCAGAAGAATATTTTCATGCTTGTTAAGTAGCATTTCTGGGCCAGTTTTACAGCTGTATGTCAGAAACAATAAAAAGAAGTGTTCTCACAGGATTGTTATCCCAGTTGATCATGTGTTCAAGACTTAAAAGGTAATAAATGATGTGATTTTTTTGCACTTACGAATACTACATGGCTCCTTTATTTTCAACTTGTCAAATTTTTTCAAAGATAAAATGTGATCCATCATTCTATTTTTTTTACAATGTATTAATCCATAATGTCCAAAGGAAATTCCCTTTGTATGGCAGTTTGTCTCAGACTAATATTCTGTTGCGTCTTCTTCATTTTCATGTATCACCATAGAATTATATTTGGAAAGTACTGGAAATGTTACTATAATTTAGATAATAATTTCAAAGAAAATTCCTCGTCATAAGGTTTATGTTAGTACCTGAATTTACTGTTCTATAGCAGGAAACCATGCGGTTTGCAAAAAATCTATTAATGCATCTTATACCAGCTTGCCCATCATTTAACCGCTTTTAAGATGCTGGTGATGTATGAAGTTGTATACACAAGTTCACTAAAAAGATCTGTCAACATAAAAAAGCCTCTCAGAAGTACCAGAAGGCAAATTCAGGGATCCAGCTGATTAAAACATTCTTATGTTTAGCTAAACTGATTGCAAAAGAACAATTTTGACAACCTTATTTACTGCTTCAAACTGTACTAACAGAATTCAGTATTTATTAACTTCTTTTTATTTTTTCTCCATAGAACTTGCTAGCATACATCCTCCTTCCTGCACAGTCTCTGACTTTACATTATGGATTTCATACACTCATCTCTGCAGTATGTGTCATATAAGCAAGAAATAAATAAATGTGATTCAGGAAAAATTACTGTTTCCAGATGTATTCTAGCAGTACCCAGGAAATACTCCCCTTCCACTGGAGAAAACTCCCTTTACAATAGACACACGACAAAAGAGTAGCAATGCCACTCCCCTGCTCCACTACTGCAAAATAACCATCCCACTTTTGGAAACCTGGAACCAGGGGCCAATTAAACGGTAACTGTTAAAGAAGCTGAGGACTCAGGCAAACAATCAAGATGCCACAACTTAACAAGATGCCAGGCACCAGCTGAGCACAGTTAAAGTCCATGTATACCCTTCGTCACCACATTTAAATGAATTAAATGTTCAGTAGAATTTAGTGCAGAACGAGACAAAGACAAAAGGGAAACCTGCAGAATACCACCAGATGACAAGGCAGGCCGAGAAAGTGGAAAGCTGAGATCTTAGAAAAAACTCTGCAACCTGTGGAAATATAGCAATTCTATAAAGCTGGAATTGCTAAATTAATGTTTCTTTCAATTAATATGAATCAGTAACTTCATACTGAAAAGTGCCACACCACAAAGTCAGCTATTAACTCTGCATCATCTTATATCCATATATAAATATGACAAACACCGACACAGCATACATATGAGCTTTGACACAACTTGCTCATATACGCTTGCTTTTAGAAAGGCCATTCATTTATTTACACAGGAGACCACCATTCAGAGTTTACAAATATAAGAGATGTTTTTCAAATCTGCCTAATGATTTGTGTACTCCAGAGAGGAAAAATTTTGGCCTCAGCGGTAAATACCAAGTTGCCCAATTATTCTCTGTGCCTAGCAGAGAAATGGGAATTAATCCAAAGTCATAGTTCTGGCCTCTGTATAAATAACTTAACACATATTCAAAATGTCCATGATAGGCTTCAGAGAAGGTAATGACACACACACAACTACATACATATAAAATTCGAAACTAACAGATTTTTCTATTCGCTAGACCTTGAGACAAGTGGAAATTAAATTAGTACCTCAATATATCTAGCCATACAAATATATGGGTGCAAATATCACCCTGTAAGGTTATCCAGGGCAAAAATACTATTTTTAAAAATGGTTATGACAGCAAAAAGTAAAGTTACTTAGGCCACTCAATGAATGGAAACATACATGCTCAGTCTTATATTACAAAGCACTTGTACTGAGGAGGAAATAAATTTTGTTAAAGTTATGCTTGAACATCAAGCATGGAGCTAGGATTTTTCTGCTGTTTTGGTTTGTTTTGGGTTTTTGTTTTTGTTTAAATCCTAACACAGATACATTTCCGGGAAAGGAAGTAAGACCTTGACAAGATATAAATCAAGAATCACCCATCAGTTTTGAGACACACTGAGACTGTGTCACCTCTCTGAAATATCCTTACCAGTATTGAATCTCTGCTGCATTTTAAATCAAAGTGTTCAAACAACTTTCCCTTGGGAACTTCCAGAGCTAAGGAAACATCTCAGAAAAAATCTCAAAGCACAGACAGAAGATGACCAAGCCAGCGGAAGCACTGTATCAGATGGACAAAGAGAGTGAATGCTTAGTTTTCAGTATAGTTCCCAAAACTATAACTTAGATCTTTAAAACCCTGCTCAGATACCACTTTTCCTTGAGGCAGTTAAAGCTCTGAGTACACAAACAGGAAGTGCTGCTTCCCTTTTATTTTGTGCAATTCAGACAGTGTTTTTTCTTTTACACAGAAGACAGTAAGGTTCAACAGATCTTTTGACTGAGGAAATACACATCTAACCCATGAAAAGAGCCTTGATCACCAGGCTATAGTTTAGTGTGGAATGAGGTGCTCTCCTGTGAAAATTCTTTCTTAATGTACAGAATAATTACAGATTAAATAAAGAAAAGAGAGAAATATCTCTACAGGCTGGTAGCTAGAGCACTCATAGGAAATGGAGAGGCATGAATTTAAATCCCTGAAGTGGCTAATATTTATTGTACATTCTATCCCAAGAATTCTTTACTGACATGCCCATATAAGCTATTTACTTTAACACATGCTTACAGAAATAGTCAGAGATTCATTTTGGGGTGAAACGATGACACAATTTAAAGAAAAAATGGGATTCTGTGTTACCTAACTATAATCATTAAGCATCTACATACCTCCAAAGCGGCCCATGTATTTTACATTCCTGTCTCAGGGTGGAGGTGCATATTTACCTACAACAAGCACAGAAAGAGTCTAATGACTTGTTAAACACTGACAGTTAACTTCCAGATCATTAAAATACAGCAAGAACCCTACTCCAGTGAAGAAGTGTACAATGTTCAGGTTCTCAAGACTGAGTAGAATTACATTTCAGTTTTGAAAATCAGCAACAGTGACTAATTCCTCCGTCACTTCAACCCTTGGTGAAGAATGACAGGTTTACATTTAGCTTGTATCCTAAGTAGCCTTGTCAATAAGAGTCTTTTGACCTAAACAGGCTTTGGATAAGAAATGTAATACCACAAAAAACATACTCATACTCATAGGTCAACCTCAACTACTTCACCAGCTTCTTATGTAATTATTTTATGGTTAAAATGCTGAGATCTGGTGCTTATATAATGTTAATGAGCCAGAATATATAATGTATAATGAGTCAGAAAAACAAATGCAATATGTATAATTTGTCATTCTCAAATGTTTAGGACTCGGTGCTCCATCCAGAAATCTCTCCAATGTTTTAAAGCTTATCAAATTAAGCATAACAAAACAAACAGAAACCTTTTATGTCCCATTAAACATGATTATCAGGAAATGTTAAAATTAAGTACAGTAATTACTTAAATTTTGTGATTGTTTATTTGCCTATTGCAAATTACTTTCAAGGAAATATTAAGTGTAAGTGAAAGACAGATTGCCTCCTCGAGATGTAGCTCACTATAAATGCCAGTATCTTCATTCAAGCTACCAAAAATCACAAAGACACACTGGTTTTATGACAAAGTAAAAGGCATTTTTTCTTCTAACTAGCATTTTAAAAAATATCCTGGAAAAGATAATAAAACCTGTAGTTAAAATCTTCAAAGAACTTAAGAGAGTTGTATATGTGGCATCTGAACAGATTTACATTGGATGCTTTACTCTTTTTTGAGTCCCTTGAATATTTGAGCCTATCTCTAAATCATTTCTACCACTAGTGCCACAGGCAGAGATCTTTTTAAGCTATAGACCACTTGCATTTTAAAAGAGAGATGATTGGGTGTTATTTCCCAAATCTGTGTATAGTGTTAGTAGGTGTTAGAATATGATTTCCACCATATTGGCTGACAATATTTGATATTTCTAGTGCTAAAATATATTTAATATTTAATATATTACTGCAAATAGACAGTTTTCAAAACACTAATAAAGCACCAAGGATAATGACTCCGCAACCAGCCTGGGCAACTGGTCCCAGTGTCCAACCACTCTCAGTAAAAAAGTATTTTCCCATGTTCTGATGGAATTTCTTGTGTTTCAGTTCATGCCCAGTGATGCTTGTTCTGTCACTGGGCACCATGGGAAGAGTCGGGCTCTGTTGTTTACTTCTTCCCAGCAGGTATTTATACACATTGAAAGGATCCCTCCAGAGTCTTTTCTTCTCCAGGTTAAACAGTCCCAAGTGTCTCAGTCTCTCCCTGTATGACAGCTGCTCCAGTCCCTTCACCATCTTTGTGGCCTTTACTTGACTCACTCCAGCATGTTCATGTCCCCTTTTACTGGGCAGCCCAGAAGTAGACCCAGTACTCCAGATGTGGCCTTACCTAAGTAAAGTAGGGCTGAGTAAAGGGGAAGGATCATCTCCCTTGTCCTGCTGGCAATGCCCTTCCTAATGGAGCCCAAGAGGCTGTTTCAGCGGTTTGCAATGAGAGTGCGTTGCTGGTTCATGGTCAAGTTCTTGTCCACCAGTACCTTCTCTGCAAAGCTGCTTTCCTGACAGTTACCAACCTGTACTAGCACAGAGGGTTGGTCCTCCCCAGATGCAGGACTTTGTTGAACTTTATGAGCTTCATCTCTGTTATCTGTGTTATCTCCTTTTCCTCTCCATTTATCCAGCCTGTTGAGGTACCTCTGAATGGCAACACAACCCTCTGCTCTACCAACCACTCCTCCACTTTTGCATTGTCTGAAATGCTGAAAAATGTTGGCAACGATCCTACTACCTCTCACTACCTCTGTTTCCTCAGGCAACTAAAGAATTTTTCTCAATTATATTACATGTCAGAAAACTCTATGTGTACCTGTTCTGATACAATGATGTAAAAATAGTAAGAAGTGTGTACTCATTTGCAGTGTTATCAAGTGACTTTGGGAAGTGTATATTGTAATTAACTACACTAGACAGTACACAGTAAAAGAAAAAGATGTATACATGTAGTATTAAAAGTATTTCCACAAAGAGACTATCAAGAAATAGAAGAACATACAAAAGTTTCAGGCATGCACAAAGCATTAGAATTCTTATGAGTTTTTGCACCATTTATAGAAACCTCAGAAAAATTAGGCACAGCAGGGGGCCATGTTGTCATTAACTACATGACCAGGATACTACACAGTAGCAGTAGTGCCACTAGCTTTGAAGTAACCACATTGTTACAGCATAATACCATCTGGTATTTTCACCTGTTACTCCATAAATGACATTTGTACGCTGTAGCTACTCTAACAACCTATTCTCAAAAGGTGAAAACACTAAGCAGATGTTGGGTCAAAATTAATTGCCTATATGGCATAGACTTCAGACAGAAGAATTAGAGCTTTAAAGTTATTTTCTCCTACTAATATTACTCTACTGTAAAGTAAATGCACAGCATAAAAAAAACCCTGAACTAAAACATAAAAGTTGCATACCTAGAAATAGATATGAAATTAGGTTCCTGGAATAATTACTGCAAATTCTGAAGGTCCTTCTATGAAGCACACGTTTTATACAGAAAAGTGTTCAAACTAATTTGTGGATTCGTTGTAGGCAGCTTTTTCTGCATGCTGTTTCAGCTGTGTTCTTAAACTGTGTCAAGCCAGACAAAGCATGGAGCCCTGTGTTTTTTTCCCGAATGGACATATGAATATAGTGCATTTACTGCAAATGCTCCTACCTGCTGGGATAAAACTTGGTATCATCACCTGTCCATAAATATCATTCAGATTTACTTCATGGTAAGAGTTTCTGAAGAATGTGCTAAGTCTTATTAAAACATTAGATACTATCTCAAGAAGCAAAATGCCTCTGATGCCAAACTTCGGGAACTCTGATTTTAACACTTTAGTATGGCTGTTGCTTTTCAAAATGTATTTATATTTATATTTTAAAAATTTGTAAGATACACTTTGATTCAAAAACTGCCATATAACCACAGCCTGTCTTAAAATGCATTCCATGTTCCTGGAGGTCTGAAAACGACATATATTGCTGAGAGAATCTTCTGACCCACAAGGTAAATGCCACTAAAGAAGATGAGGCCCCTGAAAAGGAGAGGAGGAAAAAAAGTATTCCTGAACACCATTGTAAATTTTAAACCTGCACCTGGATATGCATTTTATAATGCTAAAAACTGCAATTCACATTTTTAAGTTATAATTCTGTTGTTCCCATTATCGACACTTGCATTATTGCTTCAGGTTATATTTCTTTCTTTAAAAAAGCAGAATTCTGTACCTGCTGCATTAGTCATACTGACAGGACTAGTTCTGTTAAATTTACCTAGAAGCAAATTAGTGCAGGGATGCAG
Source organism: Phalacrocorax aristotelis (assembly GCF_949628215.1). Lineage (NCBI taxonomy): Eukaryota > Metazoa > Chordata > Aves > Suliformes > Phalacrocoracidae > Phalacrocorax > Phalacrocorax aristotelis. Next base: position 36,889,028 of record NC_134279.1, on the reverse strand, counting down.
CACTTGGCTGACAGAAAGCTTAAGTTTTGTTCATCTGGATGACAACTAGGTGGTGAAGGCAAAGTCACTCCTATCCTTTTTTACTCTCCTCCAACTTCTGTGCATTGTCTATTTAGGCTGCAAACTTCTTGAGACCAAGACTGTTTTTCTTGATATCTGTCTTCATACCAGGGAAGCCGAAAAGGGAATCCTAACCTAGCAATACTATACTCATCTAAGAATTACCAGTAACACAGCATACTAAAAGTAGAAGGCTTTGATTAGTGAGCTTTCTGTAAAATTCCTGTATTAGCTCCAGAAAGAGGGACAAAAATTTGCAAATATTACTAAGGCATGAAATAGCTCATATGCACACAATGCGATTATAGACCAATAGTGTACACCAAAGCTCTTCTGAGGGAAATAAAAGAGGATTTGTGTACACCTGACACCCTTCATGGGAGCAGGGCGGCAGGTGTATGCCTCTGCATGTTAAGAGAGGTTGATTATTCTTGCTGCGGTTAAGATTACTATCGTTGCAGATAATGTGAAGAATTATCATAGAATCATAGAATCATCTAGTCCAACCCCCCTGCAGTGAGCAGGGACATCCCCAACTAGATCAGGTTGCTCAGAGCCCTGTCCGACCTGACCTTCAATGTTCCTAGGGGTGGGGCCTCCACAACCTCTCTGGGCAACCTGCTCCAGTGTTTCACCACCCTCATTGTAAAACATCTACCTTCCTTTAGTCTAAAACCATTACCCCTTGTCCTGTCACAACAGGCCTTGCTAAAGAGACAATAGGCCTTGCTAAAGAGGCCTAAATAAATAGGCAATCATATTGTACATGTTATGTAATTTACATGGAAACTGTGCATAAATTTTGAACTTCCTAGTCAACCTATATCCAATGATTACCTATCCAAATAAGGAGTAAAATATATGAAAGAACCTCAAAATATGTTATGCTTCTGACAAATGTCATAAAGCAGTCTTAAGTAAGATAGTGCAGTTATGTTTTTTTCTGCACCGTTAAATTACTTAAACATATATTTGTACCTCTAAACATAACAAGACCTTTCATAAATTTGAGGTTGAATATAATCAAAAATAATTCAGAAAAGTATATGCGAGGTTCTCAACTGCTATGGTGTCTATTTAGGCTAAGAAATTATTGTTTTTTGTTTTTCCTTCCTGTTCTCACCTCCCAAATGTTGTGGAGATATTTTCTCTCCTGACTTACACAGTTTTTCCATTTGCCTCTAGAAGCTGTATGGCATTATAGCTACAGTTTTAGAAAGTGGAGGTATTGCCAGATAACAGGCAATTGTTGCCATTAAAAGTGGAGGTCATTCACCTGCCCCACTCCTGGTTAGATTGGCTCAGCCACCTTATGGAATTTCACCTTAAAAGGACAATAACTCCTTTGGCCCAATAAAGCTGAGCTCTTAATCCATATCATATCACTCCAGGAACTCAATGACATTGAACTGTTCAATGAACTGTGATCCTAGTCTTTCTTCATTATAATTCCTTTTCAGTTAATTTATAGTGAAATATTTGGACAGATTTTTACAATTATCTACCTTCTAATGACTATCAGGAGTTTTGCCTGCTGCTCTGTGAATGATTCCTTATATCCATAGTTCTTTACTCAGCAAGTTTTACTTCTACACTTGCAAAAGTAGTCCTTCAACTTTTTAAAATATTCTGCCTATAATTGTAACTAAATCTCTTGCTCTTATTTTTACCATGGCTTTCATTTCAATGCTGAGAATTAATTCTTGATTCAGTAAGCTATATAGAAACACAAGCTTAAATTTTAAGCATCCACATTCATGGATTTGGGGCATTTTTGTTTACTGTTAACCCTCAAGCAGTGAGAAGTAAAAAATAACAAATTTACTCCACAATAAAACTAATGTATTCCAAGCAGTCTCAGAAACCAAAGCAACACCTTACTGGATTTAGAACAAAAAAAAAAATTAACTATGAGGCTGAAAGAACAAATAGTTTTATCCTGTTTTAGCCCACATGATTTTCTCTCATTAATGTTGCATTACCATATTTACCACAACACTCATGAGTCATCTGGCCTCACCTCACTTTAATAAATGTGACAATACCTGCATTTGTCTCAGTCTTGGAGGTTTCTTGTTTCACTTCATTTTCAGGGATAGCCAAAAGACAAAACAACATATCTTTAACAAATTAGCATTCTTTACAGACACATCTATGACCCTTTCTTGAATATTGACAAAGTACCTTAATTGTCCTGGTTTGTATTGTTCAAGGGAGAACTGTTGCTGATCCATCAAGAAAATAAATCTTTTTATATCGGTAAGTCAACAGTGTCTGGTGAATAATCACTCCCATCTACTTCTCTTTTCTAACTATCTTGTGATTTTTCATGTTATTGAGATCACACTAGGCAGCACTGCAGTGAAGAGGTTTCTTTTTGTTTCCCTATACAGTCTTAGCATGAAAATTTCATAGTAGGCCAATCTGCGATAATCCTTTCTCTGGATCATCAGAAGCCAGAGTGAGTAGTTCTAATAAAGTCTCCCACAGCAGCAATGCTTCTATACTATTAAGTATCTTGCTCCAGTGCTTTCTGTCAAACCAGGTCTCTGTTTCTCACTTGATTAAATAACTGGGGAAAAGACAGGAGATAGAAATTAAGAATAATTGATAATTTCCTCAGTGGAGAGAAGTCACCGTTGGAAACCTGAAGGGGTCTATGTGGTTCAGTATATTTATTAATGAATATTCATTAATTAATTCACTCTCAAAATGACAGTGCGTTCACACAGTGCTCATGATATAAAGTTATTCAAGGTAGTCAAGACAAAGAATAACTGCAAAGAGCTGTGCATCTTCCTTTAGAGTAACTGGTTGTTTTGGCAATAAAGTGACAGCTGAAATTCAGTAGAAAAATATAGTGATACACAACCCTGTGGTAATACCATAAGCACATCATTGCCTGGATGTAAACCTACTGACCACTGAATGGATTCATTGTTTTCTGCCTCAAAGCAGCTCATGATACAAAGTCGCAAAATCTGTTATCTAGTCCTTTTTAACAACAGGAGAATTCACTTGCAAGCCATTTTATTAGGTCAGAAGGACACTACTACGCCTGCTTGCTTGATGTCCTGAATTGTGCAACACAGAAAATGCACTCAAAAACTTCAGAGAGTCTTTGCGTTGAAGATGTGCAAGGGGGGACGGGGCGGGGGAGGAAAGAACTAACTAGAACCAAATGGACTAAATTCATTTTAGTGTTTTCTAATAAAGGTTGTATACAGCAACTATATGTTACAGCTACCATAATGTATTAGCAACCAGCATGTGTAAGTTTTATCTATATTTAAAGAAGGAAAGCTTGAGAAGTGTGGTAAGCAGTTAACGCTATCACAAGCAAATTAAAACTGAAGTACAATACACTCAGGGTATATATGCACTCTAAAGAGGTTTTTGTGATATAGAAAAATAAAGTGTTTTGCATTGTTAAATGAAAATGGGCTTAACTGACTACAGTCTAAAACAGCACAATTGGAGGACTGCAAGTTACACTTTCCAAGAAAAGAGAAATCAAACTCAACGCAGTACATTTTTAAGAACTAATTGCCCACATAATGTATTTATTGAGAGTATACAGAGTACTGGAAGTACTTCTGTACAAATTAGATTGTTTCTATGTTTTACATTAAATCAAGTAAAAATTCTATATACTGTATTCTAGTATTTATTGTTCTTAGACTTAATATATGCTGTGCACCATTATTCATCAACCACAATCTAAACTCATGTGAACAGCTTTCAACATAAAAAAATTAAACTCATATTTTGAAATTAATGTGTTCTTGCAATATGTATATTTGAACATGATCAAGTGAACATGCTTGTCTAGCACAATCTGACTTTATAAAATTGAGTTATTTTCTCTCTATTTATACTTTTTCTAGGTTCTGACATGATGAAGATAGAGAAAATGGTGTACAAATTCTGTGCACTCCTCTCCTTTTTGCTTAACACTCCAATAATGCATAGGTTAGAACATTCCTCCAGTACTCTGCCGATGGCATTACTCAAGACAAAGTCAAGATCCATACAGTATAACCATTAATTTGGTTCTCAAAACTAACTTAGCAAAATAAGCTGAAATATTGATTTATAACAAGTAAACAAACCAATTAAGGTTTTAAATAGCTTTTAAAGGGTGTTAGTAACAGACTTCCATGTTCTCAAACCCAGAATCTAGTCACTTCCAATAAAAGCATAACACAGTCAGAATCACACGTTTCTGAATTTAGACTCAAACTACTATTTCATTTTTCCATTGCAGACTTAACTTTCATTGACACATCTCTAAACACACACTGAAATATCAAGAATGGAGATCTAAACTCCATTCATGGTAGTACATTTGGGCTATTTGACCTTTCTTATTCTTTTCTAGCTGCTTCTGCTGGACACAGTTTGGCTTCCCCACAGATGCAAAAAATGTGTTGTAGAAGCATTGAGGAACTAGAGAAAGTGGTTAAAACAGAAGAAAATATGGATGGCTAGCAAAAAGTGGCTAGCAAAGCAAAATGGTGACTAAATCAGATAACTTTATGGCAAACCACTCATGAAGTTTAGGATGGAAGAAAGAAAGGATGATGTTCAGTTTATGTGTGTATACACATTGCCTAAGTCACAAAGTGATGAATTGTGGGAATGCTGAAACTGAAAACATAACGCCTGGGAGAAAACTCTTTCACTGGCTGTGTGCTTCATTATTTCTCTTCTTTACTCCAATAGCTCTACTCCCTTGCGGCTGTGATGCATCAAGGCAATAGCGAGTCAGTCATGAGCTAGGAGATGAAGATCGTTTGAAGACCAGGCATAAAAACAAGCACAGGGGAATGAGCAGAGTTTTCTGATGAACCAGACAAACTAGAACTAGTAACAATGCAGAACAGCTCCACTCTGTTCTCCACATCTTCTAGAGACACCCCTTTCCAAAGCAGTAGAAAGTTTATGGTTTATTACTTAGATGTGCATTACTCTGCTTGGACTGACTATTATTTTCGTCTCTGTTTTATTATTCATTGCTTCTACTAGAAGTGTTACCATAAGTTGTTCGTGGACTATTAAGCAAGATGGAACTGGCTAAAAGATCCACTATTACCTAGCTTAGCTGGGTTTATAGGGAGGCAACAGCGTGATTTGGAGATGATATGGATGTTCAGATCCTAGTGTGTTGCTCCAAATACAGAGAAAAACACTCACATAGAAATCTCTTTATAGATTTCAGAAGCAGAGGAGAAGTCAATAACTATTAAATTATAGCTGAAATGTGGCTCGTTCTCAAGACCTGCAATGTCTGCTGTGCAGACTCTGAAGTGTATTCTAAAATAAAGGGATGCTGCCTTCCAGTGCAATTTGTGAATAATTCATGACACACATTGAACCTATTTATATATAAAGATATTGTGGAGGAGAAAAAAGTGTTTGTACTGAAGTACCTACAAATATGCATTGCTGAAAACTTTCAATATGTAACAGCAACAAAATTGGCAGGTGTCTCTAAATAAAATTGTAGACTTACTGTCTCATAACTTTGATTTTGAAAGTTATTAATGTTTTTCTATATCCTATTGTTACTTTGAATTACAGTATGTATTGTCACAAATGGGCATTTCAAAATACACTTTCACTAGTATTAGCACTATCTTTCAGAAAGCTCACTGTCAAAACTTTAACACTTTTTGGAATAGTAGTATGACAACAGCTCTGAGATAAACCCTATTTTCAGCCTCTCTCCTTTTCATTTCTCTCGTTAGTGTTGTTTCTTCATTTTCTTTTAGCTTAAGTTGAAGCATTAGCTGATGAAATGCATTAATTGCATTTAGAAATCTCACAGTTAATTGATCAATGAAAATGATCCAGGAACCATAGCAGGTAAGAACGAAAGGATTTATTTTATCCTTACCTGTGCCTGAAGGCAGAAATTAACTTGGCAGATCTACATGCAATCACTTCTTGAAGGTTTCCAAAGTGGAAACTCCAAAGCCTTACAGGCAATTTATTTCATTTCTTTATTATCTTCATCCTTAGCAAGTTTCCAATTATATGTGGTAGAAAACTTCCTTGCTGCAGTCTGAACCCTTTAATTCTTGCCCAATCTTACATCACTATGATGAACAATTCCCTTCAGTTTTGCTGCTGCCTTTTATGTATTTGAAAAAACAGTGTTCCCTGAGATTCCTTTTCTCTTTAGACCAAATAACCCTCATTTACTCAGTTTTTCCTTCTATAAAGAACTCCGATAATTTTTCTCCTATTTCATTCAAAATTCTTCAGTTTTCAAGGTGTAGTATATTAGTGTAGTATATTTTGTATCACTGGCCAGTTTGGAGAGAGGTTATATATCTCATCATATGAAGTCCACCTGATCTCTAATTCTGTGTAATAAAATCTAAAATACTGTACATATAATGGGTCTCTCCATGCTCTAAGTAATCCTACAGGTTTTTGGTGACTGAATGGCACTGATAAAATTATAAACTAAAAGCCCATTTTCTGACATCAAAACTGAGGTGGCATATGGTTCAGTAAGAAATGACAATTACTGTGGCTTAGATGTCAATATATTGAAGACTGACAATTTGATCTGCAATCTACAGGCATAGTTCCAATTCTCATGGTAATTACAAGTGCAAATACTAGCAGTCTGACATCTGTATTTTACAGAGCTACCAATAATTCTGTGTCCTGTTTAGCAGATGCCTAAATAATTACAGTCAAAGTTAATTATAGCACAGATGTGGAAGGCAATCTATACCTCTATGGTAGACAATAATTTTTTTAAAACACAGGATAAACATAGAATTGTTTTCTAAAGACTCATCCTTTTTCCTGAAATTGGCACTTCACCTCAACAGCTCCACATAGTTCTTACAACTTTTAAGTCTCTTCATCAATAACGACACCAGCGCAAATAGCTGTGGTCAAAGTTACCTTCAAAGTAGATTATTTACCAACAACTATTATCAAAAGAAACAGAAAACCAGACATTGAGCAAATGTGATAAACAAGTCCCACAGAAATAAGTGAGGAACACAATAGGAAGCGCAACGTTTTTCCAAACTGAAAGCTGAAACTTCCTTCTCTGTTAAAGTTACCAATTTTAACAATTGAAATATATTAAATGCTGCTTCATACTGGGATGTAACTTGGGTTCATTCACCGAAACTACTTATTACTTACACCATGTAACATGCGTGTAACTCACTGGGACAGCATGAAATAACATGGCAAATGAGACCAGCATGAGTCAAGCAGTTTGACTAAAGGCTACCTATCAACTGAAAAGGCCAAGTAAGCATACTAAAATATACAGACATAAAGAGAGCTCTGCAAAGAGATTCAGTACCTGATTTCATTCTCTCAGCCCCACAACTGAATCAAGCTGGTTTATTAAAGCCTTAATCTAGACCAAGTAATGAGACTTGCCTGTCTAAATAAGTACTGGGAAAACTATGTCTTCAGAAAAATATATAGCAGGCAAATAAAAGTGATGAATGACATGAACATAAACCATCTACATTTATTAGAAAAAAATAGAAACGATTATCCATAAAGCTTCAATCTTTCTTCATTGTGCTAACTACTCATAAAATGTTTACTATCACAAAAAAATTTTGAAATTAATGATTTAAAAAAAGCTTATAACCAAATGCAGAATCTTATGCTAATGAAATCCAGAATTCCTGACATAAAAATTGATCCCTTCAAGTTCCCTTCCTTTGAAGGAAAGTGTAGATGAGAAATATATAAAGAGCACCTGGTGATTTTGTGGTTATTTTAGTCGTATACTGATGCATCATAGAACTCAAGAGATAAAATTTTCTTTCCCTCTTAATCATAGTTTGAGATCTAATAGTTATTTTACAGAAAAGTATCTGTAGCTCAGATTAGGAATTTTAAGTTCTATCAAATTGGTAATGACTGTAAGACCTTTCCAGGATTGCTTAGGGACTGCACTAATGCACCTTTTCTCACTAGGAATATCCAACATCACAATATTATTAGGAATACTTTCCAAAGCCACCAGTTACAAAAGTGATGGCACTCAGTTTAACAGGTCCAGTAGTGTGAAAGTAACTATGAAAAGAAAAATGCATACATGGACTTCAGTGTTTGGACTTTCCTTCATAAAATTCTTATGAAATGTTCTATGACCATATAAATAATACTCAAAGTGCCATTAAAAAAAAAAATAGTGCACATAGAAGAGAGGTAAATGAAAAAATTAAATTGGTGAAATTTCCAGGGGGGTCTCAGTTTAAAATATGGTAACATTCTTTACCATAAATCCAGATTTTTCCAATTGTAAGCACTGATTGTAAAGACTAGCTCTTGCACGGTGCTGCATTCCACTGTGAGGAGGCTCATCCTTGGAGCAGATACCCTTGTTCTTAAATTGACCAGGGTCAGAAGGTGTGTAAGCTTTTTAACAGAGGCTGGTAGTGAAAATTAAATGAACTGTAAGAGAAATAATAAACAAAGTAAGTGGTAAAAGCCTGAACCAAATTACCCTGAGTTACTTTGAATTAAGAATAAAAAAATAAAGGCAGGGAAACAGCAAAATATGACATAACACTGAAACAGGAAGGTATAGAGTCAGTTTAGAAAGAGACATACAATAACACAATGGGAAAACAGGTAAACAGATAAAGTGAAAAAAAAAAGTTCAAGTATTATCAGACTAAAGTATAACTTAACAGGCATATGGTTTACACTGAAAAGATGTTGTTTCCTTCCTAAAGTTAAAACAAGATAATGAGAAATATTTTAGAAAAATAAGTATTCTTTTCATTTGTGATTATTTCATAGGAAAAAATCCCTTACCATATGCTATTTACTAGCACTTTTTAATTCTGTTTCCTTTCAAATTAACAACCATAGCATTAGGCAGGATCATAAAAATATTGGTAACACCATCTTTTTTCCTGAAATGGTTGAACCTACTAACTCTCCGACTGGCAATCATCATTCTATTCTATCACAAACTTCCAAAGTTCTGAATGCAATAAATATTAAAACAGGTAAAAACATTTTCACAACTAGGATCCTATGTCATTTATTCAGAAACAGATGAGAGAAAACAAGACAAACTGAAAGCATCCATCTCAAACGTTGATGGTGGTGTTTGGGAAATCTGCTGTCAGAGGAATGGTTTGGGTTTCCATCTGCTGAGGGAGTAAAAAGAATTAGAATAAAACATCCATGTTGTACATCCCTTCCAACTGAACTATTCTATATCCTTGAGGAGACTACCAATAACTGGGCTATTGGGTAGATTCAGCAAAGTACATGCAGTAATTTCTAGACTGTAGGACACTATGCCCTGTTCCTGTAGTCCAAACTGTAGGCCTAATTAACCACCACTCTGTTTCCAGATTTCAGCTCCTGGAAATCATGGAACAGAATGACTGGCCTGGCAAGGTGGAAAGCACTCTGGGTCCTGAAGGTTAGATATGGCCTTCAAGATACGCACGTCATTCATTTTATGGCTCTAGATCCTGTCTTTTTTAACTTAGCTCGCTATTTGCTTAATTCTTACTGACTTTCAAATATTCCTAGGATGATGAAAATTCACATTCTTAAGGCCATTAACTAGTTACTCAAATAAATTTCTAGCTCTAATTCGGAAGTGCTCTACTGCCTTGCAGTAGGAAAAAAGTCTAACTTGCAATTCCAACAGTTCTTTTTGGTGCCCAACGGGGCACGAAGGGTTGAGAAAACGACAGATCTGACGAGAGCATATTAAAACAAGTTTGTGATGGGCATTCGTTATATTAGTTTAATAGTCACTGGTTGCAATGTTGACTCATTTGCTCTCAGAGCTGTAGTGCGTTTTCTCAGAGTTCTGTTGTGTAAGATCTTACTTGCTGTACGCACTCCCTGTGGTGCTGTTTATCTCCTCTGGGAGTGGGATTAAAGTTATCTCTTTGCTGTACTGTGTAACACTGGCTTATGGTATGATAAAATTATTGGTTGTGGGATTGCACTCAGCACTGCTGTCATCCCTGTACTTCGGGAGCCATCTCTTGGAAATTATTTATATTTACACTTGTTACGTCTTCTCCTTGGAGAACCAACTTATGGGGGAGATGGCAGGGGGACATTTGGACATTTTACCCTGCTCCTTCACCTTCCCCTTTTCCTCAAGGCTAGTTACAAAAGCTCTTGAGAATTTTGAATATCCTTGGGATGTTCAAACCAGCATGTTCCTATTGCTATGTCTCCTGCATGTGGATCAGATCTTGTTTAGGGTTGAAAAACTATTTAATACCATCAAGACAGGCACTGCAGCTACTCCAACCCCCATGACAGTCCAGGAGGCAAAGATTCCAGAGTATCACCAGAGGAGGAGGTGATGCATGCTGAAGGGGCCCACCTGTATAACTACCAGAAAATGAGAAGCAGTATGCCCTGTTCATTGGCGGGTCCTGTCGCCTTGCAGGAGAGCATTGGAGGTGGGAGGCTGCTGTATGGAGTCCTATATGACAAGCAGCAGAAACTGCTGAAGGAGAAGGTGAATTGAATCAGTTTGCAGAGGTAAAGGCCATCCAGCTGGCCTTAGACATCGCTGAACAGGAAAAGTGGCCAGTGCTCTATCTCTATACTGACTCCTGGATGGTGGCAAATGCCTTGTGGGGCTGGCTGCAGCAGTGGAAGCAAAGCAACTGGCAGCGCAGAGGCAAACCCATCTGGGCTGCCACATTGTGGCAAGATATTGCTGCCCGGGTAGAGAACCTGGTTGTGAAAGTACGTCATGTGGATGCTCACGTCCCCAAGAGTCAGGCCACTGAAGAACATAGAAACAACCAGCAGGTGGATCAGGCTGCTAAGATTGAAGTGGCTTTGGTGGATCTGAACTAGCAGCATAATGGTGAGTTAGTTATAGCTAGCTTGGTGGGCCCATGACACCTCAGGCCATCAAGGAAGAGATGCAACATACAGGTGGGCTCGTGATCAAGGGGTGGTCTTGACCATGGACACTATTGCACAGGCTATCCATGAATGTGAAATGTGTGCTGCAATCAGGCAAGCCAAGTGGGTAAAGCCTCTGTAGTATGGGGGACGACGGCTGAAATACAAATATGCGGAGACCTGGCAAATTGAGTATATCGCCCTCCTACAAACCCACCAAGGCAGGCGCCATGTGCTGCATGGAAGCAACCACCAGCTGGCTCGAAACATATCCTGTGCCCCATGCCACTGCCTGGAACATTATCCTGAGTCTAGAAAAACAAGTCTTATGGCAACACGGCACCCCAGAGAGAATTAAGTGAGACTTATTTCTGAAATAACCTCATAGACACCTGGGGCAAAGAGCATGGCATTAAGTGGGTGTATCACATCCCCTACCATGCACCAGCCTCTGGGAAAATTGAACGATACAATGGACTGTTAAAGACTACACTGAGAGCAATGGGGGGTGGAACATTTAAACTCTGGGATATACATTTAGCAAAAGCCACCTGGTTAGTCAACACTAGGGGATCTGCCAGTCAAGCTGGCCCTGCCCAGTCAGAACTCTTACGTACTGTGGAAAGGGATAAAGTCCCTGTAGTGCATGTAAAAAATATGCTGGAGAAGACAGTCTGGGTTACTTCTGCCTCAGGCAAAGGCAAACCCATCCATGGGATTGCTTTTGCTCAAGGACCTGGGTGCACTTGGTTGGTGGATGCACTTGGTTGGAGGATATAGAAGTCCGATGTGCAGCTCAAGGGGATTTGATTTTGGGTGAGAATAGCCAATGGATTAATTGTATTATGTTAATTGCTAGATAATTCTGCATATCATTGTTTCTATGGTGGCTATATGCCGTATCAATGGTATTACAGTAAGAATCGCCTAGGTTAATGAATTTTGATGAAACCGAGCAAAGCACAGCAATAATGGAATCAGAACTGGCTTCAGCATACAACAATCCAACACCACACACCATCTCTCCTGCTCTTAAGGACCGTTATGACAAACGGAGCCCAAAGTCATGGACTAAATGAACTTAACAGACATTTTATAGGGATGGCCTATAGACTAAGGGAATGATATCTTTGTGTATATATCAAAATACAGAAATGGTTGTGGTGATTAATTGGGACGTATTGGAAAGTGTGGGACCTGGGCATGATGTAGATGCTATAGAATAAGGTCTGGATACTGACCTCATTTCAGCTGGAATCGAGTTAATTTTCTTCCTAGTACGTGGTATAGTGCTGTGTTTTGGATTTAGGATGAGAATAACGTTGATAACATGCTGATGTTTTAGTTGTTGCTAGGTAGTGCTTACACTAGTCAAGGACTTTTCAGCTTCTCATACCCTGCCAGCCAGAAGACGGGAGAGGACACAACAGGGAGAGCTGACCCCAACTGACCAAAGGGATGTTCCATACCATATGAGGTCATGCTCAGTATATAAAGCTGGGGAAGAAGGAGGAAGGGGGGGGGGACATTTGGAGTGATGGCGTTTGTCTTCCCAAGTAACCGCTACGTGTGATGGAGCCCTGCTTTCCTGGAGATGGCTGATAGGAAGCAGTGAATGAATTGCTTGGTTTGCTTTGCTTGCGTTCGCAGCTTTTGCTTTACCTATTAAACTGTCTTTATCTCAATCCACGAGTTTTCTCACTTTCACCCTTCCAGTTCTCTCACCCTTCCCACTGTGGGGGAGGGAGTGAGCAAGTGGCTGGATGGGGCTTAGTTGCTGGCTCGGGTTAAATCATGACACGAAAGTATGGGACTTTACTCACCTTTAAAGAAAGTTTCAAGTGGAGTACTATTCTTTAGGTGTATTACATAAATACAAAACACAGAAATAGAAAGGAAAATTAAGCTCTCCATGCCGATAGGTTCCTCTTCTGTTACTATAGCAACCACGGTAGTACTCAAAATAGGCAAGGTACTTCACTCTCCTGTCAGATAACACTTAACATTTTATTTGCTTTGTACTAGCTGGATCACGGAAACTAAACCCTCAAACAAAATTAAGCTCATGTGTGCAATAAAGTGTATGAAATCCAAAATCAATTGACACATAACAATGATAATTTCCAAAACACAAAATAATAAATTGTATCTGAATGCTAAGGTATTGTATTGATTGATTTAAATTAGTTGGAGAAAAGATATTATAGGTATTTCACCACTGACTTAACATTTTGGAACTTCTTCGTGATGTATTTTTTAAGTTTTTATCCATCTATATATTTTAGAAGAGGAACTTTTCAGACTTAGTCCCTAAAATAAGGCATCCCAAATAGACCACTGTTATCTTGGGGCAAAGTCTTCTAAAAATAGTTGGGTGGGATTCTGAAGCTGAAATGCAAGTGTCCTCTGTGGCTTTGGATAGATTAAACTCCGAATCTCCTTCCACAATGGTGAAGGGAGTCAGATTCAATGTGATTCTACACAGTATTAAACCATATAATCAACTTATCCAAAACACCAGATAGCACACAAACTTCTTAAAAAGCATTTAAAAATTATTGCATCCAATTAGAATCATAGTTAGTGAACTACACATTCGTTTCATTTTAAGGGATATAAAAAAATTTCCATTAGTTCTTGATTGCTAACAAAATAGCAATTTATGAAATTCCTTTTCAAAATTAAAAGTGAGCTTTACCTGATGAAAGTTTTTTGTTTAATCCTCCTAGGATGAAATAAAATTGGCAGTTGTTAACAATTCAGCCAAAATGATAAACCAATTTATTACCCTACCCAAATCCGTGGACACAATTCTCAAAACCATTCTGATACCTTAAGCTCAGTTATCCGTCTCACAGTATGCTTTTTAGTTAGTATTCACATCCTAAAATGTGACTCTTACATCAAAAGGTTGAGTACTCCAGAGTATCTTAGACACAGAAAAGAGTGTTTTGTTTGGCTTTGGACTATTCATCCTATCATTTAGTCACTGGCCTTTCTGAGACTTTGCCTTTACAGCCAACCTCAATCTACAAAGTCCTACTACCATCAAGCATCCAGTAAAGTTGATTGAAATTGCACGCAGACACCACTTGTGAGAAACAGTGTGGAGGAAAACCCTGATCAGCAAGAAATATCGAAACTTTTCAGTGAGAATTGCTTTTCTAGAAATTGACACTACAGACATGTGGGCATGCTACAGAAATCAAAGCTATTAATTGATAATGATGGTTTTGCCTTTCAGTGAGATTTTTAGTTTGCTATATAACACCATGCTTTAGGAAAAATCAGAATGAAAGCAACTGCCAAAGATACTAATTAAATACTGTCAAGAGAGAAATTAAGAAAAACTAGCACAGGACAAAGCTAGCAAAAGGTAGACACAAAACCAAAAGATCAGATTTTGCTAAGTCAAAAAATGCCAAAGAAGCAACTTAGATGAATCTGTGGAGCTCAAAAATAAAATAAAAATTGCCCAGATGTAGAATTTAGAGAACAAATGTTGGATAAAAGATTAGTATTCCAATATTTACTTAATATGTATTTATACTTTATATCATGTTTTTAATATTGAACATTTTAAAAGACATTATAACAGCAAAAAGCCATTTATATGTGCTTATTATGGTTCTTAAGAAATTTTTTGGATTGTTGGAATTATTTAGTCTTTAACCCTAACATATATCAGTAACCTATATGAAGTATGTGCTTACAGTTTAGTAAAGTATGTTCTATAGTGCCTTCTTCCTAAAGTAACTCATAATTGAGCAGGCAGGAAATAAACATGACATAAAACAGCTAATATGACAGCTAAAGATTATTACTGATGGGCAAGAAAAGGTTTATTTCGATACATTTTTGAAAGGGAGTAGAAGAAGCAGCAATACGTGAGCCTTCAAATTCTGGTTGCTATAGCAACTGGTTGTATTTTTAGCTATCATAACAACTTTAACAATTGTAGAGAATATCAGTGCTGGTCTCTCCCTGATCTTCCAAATAGAAGTCCATATGTTGCGGTATCACAGGAAATTCTAAATAGTGTTTTGCACATACAAAATATCTTGCATGTCATTTTGCCAGCTCTGCCTTAGGGCAGGGGTGGGGGAGAAAAAAGGCCAGAATCATTTGGCCTTTTAATGGGATTAAAGAAAAATTACAACTAAGCTTTAAGCCTTTATTGAATTCACTCCATTCTGAACATACAGCCATTTTTAATTTTTTTTCTCCTTCAGTAGGTATTGGTAGTCAACATTTTCCCAATTATTTGTCTTTTTAGGTCACAGATGCTTCATTCCCTATTGTTCCTTTCCTATTTTCCTGCTTACAATAATTTTCTAAGTCTAAATTTATTTTACACAAATAAGCCGCTAGAAGAAGGCAATCCAAACCACGAAACAAAATTCCCCATTAATTTGCTTTTGGATCAGGTGTAAGTAGACAAGCTATTCCTGGTATAGGGGAAACTCCTCATCCTCTGTGGAAAACCTTACAAAAGACAAGATGTCTTTTAGATTGGTTTGAGCTTCCTTCCTATTCTTAGCCCTCCCTGTGGACCAGATTATGGCTGAAATCCTGATTCCTAACAGCTGTGAAGTAGGGCCAAGACAGTTGCTTATATCAGTCTATTGCTGTCATATATAAAATGTGTGTTAAGTTACGTATTTTCCTTAAGGGTACAATTTATTTGTTCTTAACCAAATGCACACAGCCCAGGAATCACAGCCTTGACAGGGTAAGAGTAGAATTTAATCCGATTTGCTGTGAGTAATAAAAACTCTGGAATTGCACCTTAATAATTTAGATGGTACAGTTTGTATCTTCCATAAATCCCAGCTTAAAACCATGGAAATCTTCATAAGTAGAGTATGATTACACACCACCTGAATCTTAACCACAGTTCAAAAAGAATGGTAAGATGCTGCTTAAAAGGCTTCTAAGTAAACAAAGCCCAGCTCAATTATGCCGATAATACATAACCCAGACTGAGAGACAGCACATTGCCCTACAAGGCACTGTGAAGAGGGATTTATAGTCTTTAGTATCTCACAGTTTATTTTCACTTTTGTGGGTGAGAAATGCTAGGCCCAGTGTGCAGGGTACATGGACTGCAACCCAGCCTGCACCCAGCAACACCTCCTTACAACGTCCGGTCAGCAGCCAAAGGCCTGTTCTCACCACCCAGAACTAATAACCCAATATGTCTAAATTGCCTTGGTCTTACGGGGGTGCTGAGCATAGCAATCTGATCTGTTGCAGAAACATTGCAGAAACCCCACCAAAGTCAGTCAGACTGTCCACGTGTTCAATATCAATACCACAGTCAAGTATCTTGCAGCAGGCCAGCACGCTCAGCGTCCTTCAGCTTTAAGCAATAGCTGCCCTTTGCCTTTCAAAGGTATGGCAAATGTAGACCTGCAGTTACTTTTTGCTACCCTAAAACTGTATTTTCTGACTTTTCACATGGGTTAAATGGAAATATTTTTAAAAGTTATATTCGGCACAGGAAAGTGCAGCAGAAAGAGGCTCTTGAGAAATATATTCAAAGATCAAGTAAGCCAAACTTATTTGTGGAGCTCAGTGAACAACATAATACAATAATTATTTACTGAACTTAAAATGAATTCACTTTGGCCCTGGCTGTACCACATCTGTTTAATTTCTGAAAACAAAATGTTTGTCAAGTTTTACTTCCAGGAAACAATTTCTAAATGCTGAAGAACAACTTAGGGCTTTGTTGCCTCCTGCACTGAGCACTATCTACTTTAGAATAGGCACCGCTCCTTGGATGAATTTGGAAACCAATTCTTTATCCCAGATGTAACTATGTGCATGAATAAGGCAGGTTTAGCAGGAAGATGCATGCACATAGCAGTAAATTAGTGGGGAAAGACACCACGCCATCCCATATAATTCAATAAGCCAAAAAATAATTTGACCTCAGACTTCGCAATAAGAGAGCTATAAATGCAAATATACTTATTTTGAGTAACATGATTTTAAAACATGTGTGCTCACAAATTAAATAATGAAATAACCAAATTTTAATACTTGTGTTGTCAGAAAATGACAAACAGTACAAAACTCCATGATCCTGGTTTTTTGGAGGCTTGGTGGGTTTTTTTGTTTGGTTGGTTTTGCTTGGTTTTTTGCTGTTTGTTTGTTTGTTATTTAAGATCTAAAGTCATGTCGGCTCCCTAAAGCTACATTTTGAAGTCATCAGGTAACTAGAGAGCAGGAGTACCACATGATTTAAGCAAGAAGTTAGAACTAACAAGCATAATGAGGATGACAAATATGCAATATTTTATTTTCACAGCAAGCTGTTTGCAGTCATATTTATGTGAAGAAAGAAAATAACTTCCCAAAATATGTTCAGTAGATTTTAATAATAAGTGCATCTGAGAAAGTAGTAATTCACATGTTTAATGAAGAAGTATTTCTCAAACACAAATCTATCAATACTTGTATTTGTCAAAGGATGTATCCAAATTATTTTGGTTTTTTGTTTGGTTGGCTGGTTGGTTTTGTTTTGTCATTTTTTGGTTGGTTTTTTTTTTAATAAAAATAGGGCAACAAATTCCACAGGCCAGGGACCTTATTTTCCTTGACTTGTATGTGTCCAAACCACATCATTTAAAATTAAAACTACCACACCAGTAGCAAAGGTGCCTGCAATTTTGTGACAGAGGTGAGGTGGATGGATAACACCATTCACATCACATTCACATTCACATCAATGCTACATTGAAAAATACATTTTCAAATCCTGAAGAAGTTGGGACCTGGATTCTAGCTTCACTTACCACTTTTTCTTTTGTGCTTTTTTCTTTTCTTCATGTTTTGAGACTGTATTAATACAAGAATTTTATAGCTTTAAGCTTGCTAAATAGATACCAATCACAGAGAATCAAACATGAAATACTACAGTGATCGGTATGTGGTGTTAGCTTGCATGAAGACACAATGAAATTCTATCTACTGAGCCTACCAATGAGTTGTGAGATCTGATGGTCCATGTCACAAGTATCACTATTGTTTCCAGATGGTGCCGATCTGCTTATCGTGTATTTGGAAGAAAGGTAAGCAACCACGAGCAAACATAAGATGCATCTCTTCAAGGTAAAATAACATAATGGCACAAAACTTTCTCCTTTTGTGTCTCATTTTTTCAGCTCAGAAGTGTTTGAAAATATCAACACAGATTAGAAAAACAGAAATAGCAGAAAGGAGTTTAATGCCAAGACAACGATAATTTGCATTAAAAAGAAGAAAAAATCCATACATGTGAAGGCTTTAAAACAAGACTTTGTGGAATAAGAAAAACCCCAATTTCCATAAACGACCTCCTTTTGTTTTCTGAAGCTAAAAGAATAAATATATGCAAATAAAAGTCCTATCTGTTCCAGAAAAAAAATCTGTGATCCACAGCTGATTGCTAAACTCATTTATCAGAGCAGCATGAATAAAAGCAGGTTGTTTTGTCTCGCTTTCACTGAATTTTGGTTAAGACTTTATTCTTCCCTTAGTTGTCATGGAAACATGTGCAAAGCAAATTAAAGCAGATAAAGTACTGCTGACAAAAAATAAGCTGTTCCTATTCAGGATGTGCTGATCAATGTTTTCTGAAATACTTAGGAAATTGTGGCACTCATATACCGTTTGGTACTATTTTAAAAGTACATTTTATGACACTAAAGCTTTATACAATCAATTGTCCAGCTACAGTCCACTGAAATGTTTATTACTATTCCCAGAATTCAACAAGCCATTTAACATTTTAGCTTGCTACAACATTGACTGTGACTTGAAATTCACATTCTAGAGAGGGACCAAAGAATAAGAAAAATGAAAAAAAAGTGACTTAAAGACAGTGAAAGAGGAATATAGAGAGAAGGAGAGACAAAAAGAAACAGAGAAAGATCAGGAGAAAGAACGAAGCACAAGCTCATTGATTCTATTTATAAATTTTAGCATCTTTGTATGTAAAACTTCTTCCTTTCCCTTACAACTTACTCAGAAAATTTCAAGTAACCTCCTCACTTGTCTATTATGAAAAGACCCCAGGCTCCCCTTTCTTAAATTAAGTCTTTCTCTTTGACCTGTGAAAAATTGAAGGTGTGTATATATATACACATATATGTGTGTGCGTATATATATGTGTGTGTGTGTATGTGTGTGTGTGTATGCGTTTTTATGGCTGTCAAAAAAGGTGAAGGTTAGAGTACCTGAAGTACTCCTGTTTAAATAGCTGTAGCACAAAAACTTGCTTGTCTTGCTATGCTAGATCTCTCATGAGAGCTGCCACAAGCTGGACTATCCCACATTCGTCTACAATGTTAAATTGCCTCTTTCCCAAATACCAAACCATGAAACGAGTTACCCTGTAAGCATATACAGTAGTCTTAACAAAGCCCTTGACCATTTACTGTGTATCCATCTGTCTACCCCCAACATAACCCTCTGAGGTCCTATTCAGAGCTCCATAAAGGACACCCCTACCAAAAAGCTGGGGACTGAGCAATGAGTGCGCTGCAGGAAAGGTATAAGCACTGATATGCTTTTGAGGACAGCCATCCAGCCTGTGACTGGTGCTTTGTCTCCCCCATCCCTGGAAGGCCACCTCTATTACACCAATCTCTATGGAAGAATCCCAGTAAGCTCTAACTCACCCCACCTTTGGCAGCTGTAGGCATATTTCAGTAGTATCCACTGGTGGGATCACCTAAGACCTTTCATGTGGTATGATAAGCAGGAGGTTGTTAATTATGGATATGAAATGACATTTCCTCTGAGAAAGATCCCTGCTGATACCGGCCCTGAGGAAGCTCTGCTTTCTGTTCTCTTACTGACTCCTACGGCCACTCCTGACTCCCATGCCAATACAGAACCTCCACTGCTGTCTTTTTTGTTCTGGAAATGTGAGAATTTATACTGAGTCTGACTTACCACCAATGAGCAACCAGCCAGGATACCCTGGAAAATGTCACAATTTGGAGCAGATGCAGCCTGACCAAATCTAAGGTGGCACAGGATGTCACGACATGGGCTACGTGGTGCAGGATAGTGAGGGACTCGAGTCGTTTCCAGATATCAACTATCCCAGCTGAACGACAAGGTAACGGTTGGAAAGACTTCTTCAGGTTCTCACTTCTAGCATATCACGTGTGACACTCATGAGGTGGACATTGTAATAGGGGATATGGCCTGAAGAGCACTGCCCAAGGAAATCCAGTGGGACAGCATAAGCAGATGGAAACAAGGCAACCCTTGTGTGGGTCCATAAGGTCAATACAGTCAGTAGGGCCATGCCCTTTTCATTGGAGTCTCCTGCTTAAATCCAGCAAACACGAATTTGAAGCTGAGCTTGATGCTTGCTATTTCCAGTGGTTCATTAGGCAGGTGAACTATGTAACTTTCTATACCGGTAATGCTACATTTCGCTGGTCAGCAGGCCCTGATGGGTAAGTAACACATTACCGCGCTTTACTCCATAAAAGCACCCAAACGCTTGAAATCAGATAAGAAAGCAACCTCAGTTGAAAACGTCAGATTCCAGAACCAGATTGTCTTTGTCTGTACACCAGATATCTATGCAATATTAATAAAACCCTAAATATCAACGTACTAACTAAGGGAGGAGGAAAAAAAAATCATGTTCTTTTCAGGTTATTCTAAGTATTTTTATTGACTGCGGCATAATTTTTATATACATAAAACTAGGTCCAATGTACTTAATCATTTTAAACTACCCACTGTATCAGTAAAAACCACCCTACTGCTATCAGTATAATAATCCCCTTTTAATACTAAATATACACACGCAAAGATATTCGGCCATTTATTAAAATGATAATCTAGTAAATGATATGTAAGGTGATTTAAAACTCACTAGATCTATCAGCTTTGGATCAAAACCATGTTTTCTTAGCTTCTGAATTTGAGACATACAAGCCATGTCTGAAGGATAATTATTAATTTTCTATTCTTTTATGAAATAAAGAAAAAAAGCAAAATCCTGTTGGCTAGTGAAGACTATAGATACAAAGTTCTCTCCAGGTGGGTATTACCATGTAGAGAAAGGAGTGGATAATGATGGAATTGCTAAGAGTCATAATTACAGGATGCTAATAGTTGGCATTTCAATTATTTGTATTTAATCGAGGAGACACTTTGAATTCTGAGTTGCATAAGTACATCAGTGGCATAGATACTTTTAATTATACATTCATCACATAGCTTTCGACAATAGATTGTACTCACAACAAATACCACCCAAAGCATTTCAGAGCACTAGGATGCTACAGCTGCAACATTTGCAACTTACCACTAGCGAGATTTTTGTCATCACTAATTTAAAGTTTGCCTTATGCTCTTAACACTGGTTTTAGTTTCACATAGGATTTCTGAGGCATTTTGGGTTCTCAGAAGAACTTAAGTGATGTAAACACAGTTTTTAGCTGTTTGTTATCTCAAAAGTAGGGACGGGAATGTGGCCTCACTCTCCCTCTGACCTCAGTTTGAAGCCTGGCAATGACGGACACTAGACATAAATAGTCCTTAAGCGAACTAAAAACCTACCACTGCTACTGTCCTATGCCCTGGCTGTCCTCTAAGTAAACATATAGCGTGCTAGCAGAGCAGACTTCTGCATTTCTGTTTTTCAGGCAGAACTATTGTGCAAGTAAATAGACAATGTTATGTTCTAGCTCTCGGACTTCTTGGAGGACTAAAATTATGTTCAAATTTTATTATTCTTAATAATGCTTGTCTCATGTGTATGTCTTCCCATAATTACTTTCAGACAATGTTGCTGAAAGTAACAGAGGAAAACTGATTAGGTAGGTCCTTCTGACAAAACCAGTCTCAAATATTAAGCAGATTCAGTTGCTGACTTGTTTATCATGAAAGCTCCTCTTCAAATTCCTCAAAAAGCACCCTTTATGGAAACAGTATTCTGGGGTGCAGTGGGTGCTTATCCCAGTCATTTATGGTTAATAAAAACTCAGTTCAGAATGAAATTCACAGTTTCCACACCCAGCCTCTTTTCATGATTCCACAATGCTGGAATTGTGGAATTCTCCACCTCAGAGAGCCAGTCTTTCTTTAGCACACCATAAGATCCGTAAGAACACTTGCAATGACTGTAAATACACTATGCTTTTTCTGTTCTTCAGAGCACAAATCCACCCAAATCAGAGAAACATCTGAACTTTAATTAAGAATTCGAAATTCTTAATTCAAAATACCAACACAAATTAAGAGACAAATTTAAGTTCTCTAATACCATAAACTGTGTGTTACATGTCACTCCTTAGCCACGTTTCCTGAAAACTTTTAAAAATTCCTGCCAATAAATTTTCACTCCTGCAAGCTTAAATGGACTTAGTGCTCTAACGTCTCTCTATGCAGAATGGTGAGTATAAAAATTAAATACAAAATCCACATCTGCTACAAAATTTTGACCAACTTGAGCTGACCATAAGAAAGCATTCACTGTAACTCCAACAGGAGAAATGATCTACCTTTGTGCTAGGATACATATACACTAAAATATAAGACTATATAAATTAGTCATTTCTAGTTTCAATTTAATTGGCAAATGGAAAAAGCATGACCATATGCAATTTGACATCCTGATACTCCTCTGCAAAGAAAAACCTTTCTCTTAAATATTTAAAGCTCAATATGAAATATTATTTATGCATATCAAGAAAAAGTAGAGACAAGGCTGCTTTGGCCTGAGAGATGGCCAAGGACGCTTTCAGAGTTCATGTTTTTTTCTTTTCAAATAGTGATTTAAAGAATATAGCTAATTAATCACTTCAACTTATTATTAAGTTTCTACTAATATAGAAATTAAAGTAAGTGTAACTGAAGAGGAAACAAAAAACATAGTGCTGTAGGAACAGAACTCAATATGATTTATAACAATGTTATGGATTAAAAATGCTGCAGGTCATTTACTTTGGATTCACTACCTCTGAAACAAGGTTTGCAAGCTTTACAACACAAGAATTCTCCAAAATACAGAATAATAGTTTGTGAGTACTCCATCTTAAATTATTAAAAAAAGAAAAATGCTATTGAAATTTTGGAATCCTTCCAATAATCTTTAACACTATCTGGATTATGTGCATTTTCGAACCCTTCAGACAGCTGCAGTAATTATCTTTTAGCACCTGAATGTAGCTCCGGTAGTTGCATAATTGTTAGCAATGGCAAATGCTGACACCTTACCATCAGCTCTTGGTATAAATCCCAACTGATAAATTTTTTGGGGGGGAAGCTGTTACTCTTAAGAATGAAGGGGAAAGGCAAATACAAAGCATGGAAACTGCTTAAAGACATCTTCTGAAAGTACGTAATCTACTTAATATAAAATACTATACTTAATTTTTAAAAGCTGTTTTCCTGTATTCTACACAAGCCAGAGTACAAATTTGCTCTTGGCTTTTAAGATCCTTCAAATCACTTTTCAAGTCACACCGACAGATTTCTGAGCCAGATGGACGTGGATCAAGAATGTATAAGCATATGGCAGAAATGGTAACCAATATCCTCCTAGATGTGTATAATGATTCATTTCAAAAATATATATCCCAGGGCTATTAATAGTCTCTGTTGTAAGTTTCATATTTTTAAAAGGTTAAGGTTTAGAGGAGTGTAATTTATTTCAGTTTTCTCCAGTGAAGTACCAGGCCAGCAGAGTCTAGCTGATAACTGCCCAGACCATTTCAATGCTTAGCTACAATCTTTTGGGTAACACAACATAATGAAATCTTCCTGCATCAGCACATGTTCCATCATCCTCAGGTAATCAAGAGGCTTTATTTCACCCACCCTGTTTCACTGTCAAACAGTTATGTCAATTAACAACTAGAAATAAAGGACTTCAGTTTGCTTCAATTTACATGTCTGCAAATGATGGCATGTTTAATGTGAGTCAATAAATACACTGGCCAGACTTAAGTGTAAATGAAACCAGGAGACAGTGCCCTCATACTGCGCTTGGAATCTTTCAAATGCAATATTAGACAGTGAGGTAAAGATATTTTATCAGGTCCTTCACTCAGCACTCATAAAAGAACCTCTTTAGTGAGGTTCTCTCTGTACTTGTCAGTACATTACTCGTTCTACAACATTATACTTCTGGGGAAAAAAAACCAAAACAACAACAACAAATAAAACCAGGATAGCAAAGAGAGAAATTGGTATTGGTATTTTTTGTAAGACAACTTCACACCCTCCAACTCCATAAAAACATTGTTCATGGCTTCTTTGCAATGACTCAAAGCTGTAAGTGCCAGATTTTTAAAAGGCGATTAGTACCTATGGATACTACATAATTAAGGACAGGGTGCGGCAAAAACATTTTGCTCAAATGCACTAGCAGATGATACGGTTGGCTTCTCAAATCTTATGTTACTTAAGGCCAGACAATCCAAATTAGCTCTCTGGGATGCAGCCATGCTGGCTCTCACCCCCTTAATATTTGTCTTTCAAGGTCCTCTGACATTGCAATGACTTATAAACAATAGTTTTGAAGTAAAGAACTACATTTATTTCTCAGAACCCTGATTTTAGAAAAGTGAGTCAATATGACAAAACATTTTCATGTTTACTTTGTCATCTAAGCCTCACTCCACTATTCACAGCTCATCAAACCATCTCAACTGATCGCTATCTAATTTATCTTCATTATCGAATGGGGAAAGCCTGTTCATAATCCTTCTGTAAGTTCTTTCTCCAATGTCCTCCTTGGGGATTTTTTTTTTCCCTCAACAGTCTATATTTTCAGATTTAGTACTTATAGCCTTGGGAAAATGAACCATTTTAACTTAAGTGGCACCAGAATGCTCAAAATAAACTCTATTTTCAATTTGTCATTTTATTTCCTCTGAGTTTGCCTCTTACTAGGCTCCTACTAGTGAATGTCTAACTATCATTGCTTAGTACGAAGCAGTTAAACTGAGGACATATGACAAAAATTCCAAACAGCATAACTAAGATGGGTACTTCTGGAGTCTCAAAAGTACTTAGTTATCTAAATACCCATGTTTTCATCTTTAATGGCTTTACTGCTGTGGCTACTTGTGCCCTAAGTGTTGGAGAGCTAGAAATGCTGACAGGTCCCATATTTTATTCACTACTGCTGGATAGAGTATTTGCAGATGGATATGTGATTAGCATTTCCAAGCCAACTTTAATCTAAAGAGTTCAATACCAGCAGCTATGAAACAGAGGGTAAGCATTTTAGACAGTTGCCTGCATAGGCATCCAGGGACGTGAATGAGCTTTTGAAGAATAGGTGAAAACCCATGCTGCTGCAGTTTCACTGAAACTGAAAGAGCAATCACACCTTCTAGATATGGCACTGAAACTCAGTACATCGGTATTTACAATTGGACCTAGAAGGTCCCAAACAATTCTTCAGAAAAACTGATAGAGGAAAAAAAGATCTGATACATTCTCATTCAATCCCATTTCCCATCCACAGAAAACTCCACTTCTCCCTGAAGTGCTGATGTGGTAAACTAGCAATTACCTACCCACTTCACCACTGGTGGGTATACAAAACAACATAATTAGTCTGCTGTGCTGCTCTGCGTTCACAGTACAGGCTTTCAGAACACTGAGAGCTCAAATAGCCTAAATTCCACAGACGCTGAAAGATAATGAGAAGTAAAATGAGCTGTGAAAATCTGGAGACCTAAGTCTTTACCCTGCTGAACCATAGTACTACAGAGATAGGTAGGTTTCCTCATACTACTGTACACTTATAAGAAGTAATATTAACTTACTATGCTAGTTCTACAGATTTGCCCTAACTACAAATTTGATGCTTTGATGTTTCTTGGCTCCTACCACTTATTTTTTTAGAAAGGGACATTTCAGGCTGTGACTTTTGCAAGCTTTTCGACATAACTGGCTACACGGAAAAAGCAATTCACTCAGGGATGGCATTTTGAGGAATAGAACATAACTAAGCCCAATACGGTTCTAATGTGTGACGTTAAATGGTACCCTTCTGGCTTGAGGTATTAGTAACGTCTATGGGGAAACCATATTAAGCTGTTGTAACCATCTAGCTTTAAAAATGTTGAAACATGAGTATGTTCTGGTTTGTTCCTTATTTCCCACTAAGCAACTATGAACAGTATTAACATTTTGAAGTTCTATTGCAATCTACAAACTATGTAAGTAAGGGTAAACCTCTGAAGTTTCTTTCCATTATTCTGATAAAACCAGCAAGTTTCTGAACGTGCAGAATTATGATTCACTCAAAGTTAAATATAAGTTACTCAGTTTTTAAAATTGATTTGATGATTTTACAATGCACAATATTATGTACGTGCTGCAGATGTTCTTTCTGAAGTCATAAATTAAATCTTAAGAGTTCAGACACTTATAGTTCGTAAATAAGTAAGATTTAATGTGTTGAAAGCTCTGTGTAAAGTCTAGACATTTTCAGATAGTTTAGCAAAAGATGTTCATTATTTGATCATTCAACCTGTAAAAATGATATGTGAATTCATAAAATTTTTCCATGCCATGAAACTTACCATTACTTATTGAGCTTTGGTTCTGATCATGTGTAATACTGTATATGCTTTAGGCACTGCTTGATTCCCCCAGTCTCTGCTTTTTACATGCATAAGAAAAATGAATAAAATGTGTTAGAACAAAGAATCTGGCAAACAGTATAGGATAGCATGGCTAAAGTATTATCTTGTACATCTTTTCTTGAGGTGACTTTGTTAAATGTTGATTCTAATTCATGTTGGGAAATAGGAAACTGTGCAACTAAGCAGGACTGAAGACATAAATGAAACTTTGGGTTTTCTGATAAATGATTTTTTTCTTACTGGCTGTAAGCTCAGGGTGGTCCCAGTTGGACAGAATATTATGCTGTAATCCTTTTCAGTCTGTCATTCATGTAACCAGTTCTCCAAGGTCAGCATCCTAGACCTTAAGCCCAACATCACTATTTCTGAAACACCAAGGAAAATTATAGAAAAATCTTTTCTAACATCTGTAAGAGGAGACACTGAATTTTCAATATTTCTTTATAATTTTTTGTATATATGATGTATCTAGAACCACATATCCTGTCCAATTGTGTTAGTGCTATCTGAAAAAACTAACCAACCAAAAAAACACCACCCTTTTCTTTTTCTTCCCTGAAGCTATCTTAAAATGTACTAAACTAGATTTAATCACACAATCATGGGTTGGAAGGGACCTCAGGGATCACCTAGTCCAACCTTTCTAAGAAGAGCAGTCTAGACAAGATGGCCCAGCACCCTGTCCAGCTGAGTCTTAAAAGTGTCCAATGTGGCCGAGTCAGCCCCTTCCCTGGGGAGATTATTCCAATGGGTGACTGTCCTCACTGTGAAAAATTTCCCTCTCATGCCCAATCGGAATCTCCCCAAGAGCAACTTGTGTCCATTCCCCCTTGTCCTCTCCATGGGACTCCTTGTAAAAAGGGAGTCTCCATCTTCTTTGTAGCTGCCCCTTAAGTACTGCTACATGGTGATGAGATCCCCTCTGAGCCTCCTTTTCTCAAGGCTGAACCAACCCAGCTCTCCCAGCCTGTCCTCGTATGGCAGCTTCCCAGTCCTTTGATCATCTTGGTGGCCCTTCTCTGGACCCCTTCCAGCCTGTCCACATCCTTTTTGTATAGAGGGGACTGGAACTGTACACAGTACTCCAGGTGTGGCCTGACAAGCACTGAGTAGAGTGGGCCAATGACTTCTTTACCTCTGCTGGTGATGCCCTTTATGATGCAACCCAGCATCCTGTTGGCCTTCTTGGCTGCAGCAGCACACTGTTCACTTATGTTGAGCTTTCTGTCCACCAGGACCCCCAAGTCCCTTTCCACAGAGCTCCTCTCTAGCCAGGTGGATCCCAGCCTGTGCTGCACTCCCAGATTATGTTTTCCCAGGTGCATGACCTTAAGGGTCTTTTCCAACCTTAACGATTCTATGATTCTATGACCTTACACTTCTCCTTGTTGAACTTCATAAGGTTCTTGTTAGACCACTCTTCCAGCCTATCCAGATCTTCCTGCAGAGCAGCTCTCCCTTCTGGAATGACTACTTCCCCACTCAATTTGGTGTCATCCACAAACTTCATCAGGCTACACTTGATGCCATTATCCAGATCACTTATGAAGATGTTGAATAACATTGGGCCCAATATCGATCCCTGGGGGACCTCCCTTTTGACAGGTTGCCAGTTGGAAAAGGAGCTATTTACCACCACCCTTTGGGTGCGACCTGTCAGCCAGTTCCCTACCCACTGCACAGACCACTTGTCTAGGCCATAACGCATTAATTTCTCCAGGAGGAGGCTGTGGGGGACCGTATCAAAGGCCTTGAAGAAGTCCAGGTAGACAATGTCCACCGCCCGCCCCATGTCAACCAGACAAGCCACTTTGTCATAGAAGGTCACCAGGTTTGTCAAGCATGATCTGCCTTTAGTGAAGCCATGTTGGCTTTTCCCAATCACGTGCTTCATTTGACTTGTGATGGCCCCCAGGAGGATTCGTTCCGTAACTTTCCCAGGGATTGAGGTAAGGCTGATGGGCCTATAGTTACCCGGATCCTCCCTCGAGCCTTTCTTGTAGATAGGGGTAACATTTGCCTTCCTCCAGTCCTCTGGGACATCCCCCGTTCTCCACGACTTCTCAAAGATTATGGAGAGTGGCCTTGTGATGATGTCAGCCATTTCTCTCAACACCCTCGGGTGGATGGCATCAAGGCCCATTGATTTGTAGGGGTCCAGCTCCTGTAGCAATTAATGTACTAACTCTTCCTTCACTGATGGTGTCTCGGTGTTTGGATCAATTGGCAATTTCGTTCCCAAAGCCTAGGACCCGGCAGTGCTGGTAAAGAGAGAGGTGAAGAAGTTGTTGAGGACCTCTACCTCTACAGCATCGTTGGTGATTGACTCTCCTTTTCCGTTTAACAGTAGGCCTATGTTTTCCTTCTTTTTCTGCTTACGGTTGACATACCTGAAGAAACCTTTCTTGTTATTTTTGACATCTACAGCCAGTTTTGAGCTGGGCTTTTGCTTTTCTAACTGCATCTTTGCACAGTCTGGCACTGCCCTTGTAGCTCTCGACAGATAATCCTCCACTTCTCCATCTCTGGTATGCTTCCCTTTTGGATTTGAGTAGACCCAGGAGGTCATGGTTGAGCCAAGGGGGACTCTTGCTCCGATTACTTCCCTTTCTTTTGTAGGGGATAAATTGGGTTTGTGCTTCCAATAGAGAGTTCTTGAAGAACCCCCAGCACTCACTAGCTCCTTTGTCTTCCATGGAAGCTTCCCATTGAATCCCTCCCAACTGAGCCCTGAGTGCACTGAAGTTTGCTCTTCTAAAATCCAGAACCCTTGCCTTAGAGCTGACCTTCAACACACTCGGCAGGATCCCGAACTCCACAATATTGTGGTCACTGGAGCCAAGGCTGTCACTAACTGAGATATTACAAATCAGGCTTTCTCGGTTTGTGAATAGCAAGTCCAGCAGTGCCTCATTCCTGGTTGGCACATCTAACATTTGTGTCAGGAAACAGTCCTCTATACATTCCAGGAACTTGGCGGATGACATGTGAGCTGCCGTATTGTTCTTCCAGCAGATGTCTGGGTAGTTGAAGTCACCCATCAGGACCAGGTTCTGTTGGCCAGAAGCTTGCTTTAGTGCCCCAAGTATCGCTTCATTGGCATTGTCATCGTGGTTAGGAGGTCGATAGCAGATGCCCACTGTGAGGTCCTTCTTGGAGACAACCCCTTTGACTTTAACCCAGAGGCATTCGATAGAGCAGTTGCAATCACCATAGTTGACTTCGATACATTCAAGGTTTTCCTTAATGTAGAGAGCAACTCCTCCGCCTCTTCTACCCTGCCTGTCCTTACGAAAGAGCCTGTAACCGTCCATTGCGATCCCCCAGTCATCTGAGTTGTTTATTATTAAAGGACACACCAGATTTGCTGTCAGTGAGAGTAATGTGACTAGAGTAAAAACCATAAATTATTAAGACCAATCTACCACATTCAGAAACAGTTTCAATTATCATAGGAGAAATCTGGGCCCTCTCATGACATAGGCCATGAAAGCAACATTCGCTGACTTCACACGTCTACAGGAATAACACTGGTAGTACTGTGCACAGGATTAAAACCATAAATGCTTTTACTCACCCATCAGCTAGCCTACTAATGCAACAGTAATGTAGACAGACTTTGATAACATGCCAGGACTCACCACACTTCCCTCCATGCTGTGGACCTAAAACTAAGTGCAGAAGCAGAACTCTGAACACACCTAATAAACAGGCTCCATTTCATATGGAGAGAGCATCTGGTAATAGCCAGCTTTTCACCACATAAGAATTGCAGTATTTTTGCCGTTCATTTTTTCTGTTTGCTTAATTATCTTTCTGTAGAAACAAAATGCAAACACACAAAGTATTACTTCCAGACAAACAATGGAGACATTATTATGTATGGATATTTTCTACATAATTTTCAGGGCACTTAAATTTCCATCAGCTATCAGTTTATAGTGATTATTTGCCCATCTGTAGTTTCATACCGAGTATACTGCTGTTATGAAAAAAAATACGGTGAAAGTACAAAAATGCCAAATGACATACATTATGCAATAGAAGGCCTCCATGTAACCTATATGAGCTTTCTGCTATTTTTGCTTCTGCCAGCAGTATTACCACTGGTCTCCGGCACACAGCACAGATGTTCCTCTTATATTGTGCATGGTTATTTTTCAAGTAGGTTCTCAAAGCAGATGTTCAAATATTCTGTAATGTTCCCACAGAGACTGCCCTCCATTTGATCCCACTAAGGGAAAACCCTGCTTCACAAGTAACAGTTGACAGATAAAGACATTTGGACCACCTCTTCTTCTCTTCCCTCAATCAATACTCATTTTTTAAAAAAATATTTCACTGGTTGTGAAAATACAGAAAATAAGAACAACAAATCAACACTTAGATAGGCTGATATTAGCAAAAGTTCCTGAAAACATAATAAATCTGTAGTGTGGGGAAGAACTGAACATTATTTCTTTAATGAAATGTCTTGCTGAAGAAAAATAACGATTTGTCAAGATCAACAGCGACCAGTGGTAGACAGTAGTCAAAAAAGCAACACAAATGCTAGAAATTACTAGGAAAGAAACGGGGGGGAGGGGGAACCCAAACACTACACCAGAGTAAAAAAATATGCTTCTTGTAGCCCTTGAATACTCTCCTCTCCTATTCCCAAAAAGGATACAAAAGAACTGCAAGAAGTCAAGCAGAGGTAAGTAACGCTTTCCGTAAGAACAACTAAGTAGCCCAGGATTGTTCAAATTGAAAAAAGAGGAGTTAGAAACCTACAAAATCATAAATTGCATAGAGATGGTACAGAGTTGACTAGGCTATTCACTGCCTCTGCCTACACAAGTACTAGGAATGACCAGCTTAAACTAAGAGATACAGGCTTGAAACGAACAAAAGGTTTGTGATTCAATGTACAGTGCTACACTGAATTGTGTAACTCTGAGTCAGAAGACACTGTGGATGCAGAGTTTTGTGGATTCAGAGGAAGAGTGTGCAAGGTGCACTATTAAATGTTACTAAACAGAGAGCCATGTCAATACTAAATACATAAATATCTAAATGAGACAAAGCTCAGGAAATCCTGTGAACCAAGATATAGTCAAAGAGCAAGAGAATACCTTGAGGAAGTATCATATCCCCTTACACTGTTTTTATTCCTCCTTAGGCATCAGTTTATGCACACTTTAGAGTCAGGATATCATGCTACATAGACTCCTGGCATGAGCCAGTACAGCTATTATCATGTTCTAAAGTTTTCCAAGAGTGAAGGATCAGGTTTAACAGAACTTATATTGCAAAAGGTTCTCCCTACAAGGTGGAATTAAAAAACTAAACCAAACAGGATAACATCTAACGAAGTAGAAAAGCACCCTAGCGTCTAGTACAGTCAAGCCAAATCTCTGCCAGTCTGTCACTTGCAGGGCAAGCAGCAAGTTGAAAATCAGCTATTCTGTACATTTAAACATTCATTTCACCATGGAGAGTGACTCAAGAGCTCAGAAGTTTCCTGTGACAACTTTACCTAGCTAGACAGTCAAGTCCGCCTTTTGTTGACCCGAATGGATAAAACTGAACAATTACAACCAGGGATATAGCAAGGCACCTGCGAGGAGTTTGACAGTTAAAGCATTCACACAGCAATGAGAACAACAATACTCAGACACTCAGACACTGACTTCACATGCATTTTGGTGGGGTGTGAATAATGCAACAGCTAGGCAGGCTAGCTAGTATGATGCTGCCTCTGAAATGCTATGCCGCATGAAGAGACATGAATATTAGTAGAAGAACAGCACTGCCTGGCTGCTGGATTTATGCTGGTTTGTATTCAGGCAGCCAGGAGACGGGAAAAACTGGTATGGAGCTACTCTGAATTTTTCACATTCCAGATGTATTTCCAGACTACTAGGCTGTTTACAGACCTACTTATCTCCTAGTGTGACAAATTTTGACAGGTCTGGGGTTATTTCAGTACAGATCTGGGCTTTCTTTTGAAGCTTTGGGGGCTGATTCCTTTTTAAAAGTTTTGCCATATTGATAGGTGTTAACGTGCTGCACAACTACACTTATTTTTATGGACTGCAATACTGACAAAGAGGAGCCCATCTCTGTTTCTGATATGTCAAAATATACACGACTCAACAGCAGAGAAAAGATATGAATCTGCAAACACACGCACATGGCTATTCTCTATGCAACATTTTTCCTTTCTTGATTGCAGACATATGATGCTCATCTAATACATGCAAACAGATTTGGTACCACTGACAGCTCTGAAAGGCATTCTTTCAAAAAGCCAAACTGATATACATGTATTTACCATTTTTAAAATTTATTTAAACAAATGGCATAGTTGTCACAAAAATATTTTGTTACAGAATTCTAACAGATAACTGTGTCTGCTAACTTGACAAATAGGTTCTCACATTTGCTAGCACTATGGGTTTGCGTTATATATTACAGCCCATTTTGGAAGATCTTTGTTCTAAGTTCTTTTGAGGTCTGTGTTACTGTCAAGAGCCAAGAGCTTTGACAGCTGTTGCCAGCTCTATGTGGTTTGTTTAAAACAGTAAGGGAGTTGCCTAGCAACATCACATCACACATTTGGTACCCTACAGTATCTCACATTCCTAACTACTCTGCACATCTTCACAACTTAAAGGGAAACTGTCAAGTTAATAACCTTACAAGAAAAGTGGACTTATTTCTCTGTCCCCCATAATTAGATATATGAGGTGAGAGAAGGAAAATTGACCTTCTTATTAAAAAAAAAAAAAAGACTTGAACTTTCTTTGCAGCAATGTTTGATTTTTTATCCCAAATCAGCAATATCTGTAATCACCTGTGGCCAAACTGAAGTTTGGCTTAAAAACAATTTAGTAAAAAGCAGTTTCTTAATGAATTTTACCTTACTAACATAGATTTTACAAAACTATTCTTCTCTGTGTACATACAATTCCTATCATACACGACATCCATCTCCAAACTCTAAAATATGAATTTACTGTCAAAAATTGATTGGCTGTTATTGCTGTTAGGAGGCATTTGTAATCAAGCCTGTATGAAAGACTTGTAGGGCCTTCAGACTACATATGAAGTCATAGATTGTTTAGGGTCCTTTGCTTACACGATCAGCAGTCCTAGTTTGGGAAAAGCTCTCAACCTGACCTAAGATACTCTATATAGGAAACACTTTTGCAACAGCAATAGAGAAATAAAGATTTCCAAAACTTTACGTTTGCTTTACCTTTGAGAGGGTATGACAAGTAAAACGTTAGCTATCTTTTATATTTGAAAAGTTCTGATAAAAATTAGATTTAGATACACTGAGGGAAAAAAATTTAATGAAATTTTAAAATTAGGTTTCTAACTATTTTCGGCATTGATCAAATAACTATAACTCTAGAGCATGGTATTTTGAAATGTCTCATTGAAAATTCCATAGTAAAACAATATGGCTATCTTTGCTGTGCAGCTGGTCTCTAGACTGACCTTCTTTACGCTAGTCATTGCATACAGTAGCACGCCTCTAGTTCCACTTCTTCACCATTCTTGCCTCTTCTTCCTCATTCATTCCCCTTTTTTTCTCCTTTTATAAATTTGTCCATTTTTCCCCTTTATGTGATACTCTTTTGTACTTCCATTAATAAAAACTGAGGGGCATGCATGCTTGTAAGTTTACTAAAAGCTCAACACTTGCCTAACTGATTTTATTGAAAAGCCTTATTACTGAAAGCTTACTGGTTACAATTGCAGCAAAGCTGAGGCTAGTACTACTTTGGAAATCTCTCTCAAAATAAGCAGTATTTGTGAATCTCCTTTCGTGAAGACTGCTCACAACTGTTCCATATCTCATTAACTCACAACACACCATTGTAATCCAGATTCCTTTTATTTTGAATGCACTACCCAACATATTTAAAGGTTTTCTTTGAAACAGGAACTCCACTAAAACTAATGACTTCCCACAATCTGTTTTAATTTCAGTTAATTGGAAATGTGTCTTTAAAAAAATCTGCTGTTACTTCAGAGAAATTCCTGAACAGTCCTAAGAGAAGGTCTTTCAGGAGAATCCAGAACAGAAACACAAAGGGGAAAAATATTAAGAAAACCAAAAGAGAGTAAGGAGTAAGAAAGTAATTAGAAGAGGTGAGGAAGACAGCTTTACTCAATAAAGAGGTGAAACAAGATACTGTAGAGGAAAGGAAAAAAAAAACCTACACTGAGGAAAAAAATGGAAGATGTAAATCATCATCGGTATCACCTCTAGCTTCTTTTCTAGCACATACTGCTATACTTTTTGGTTTTGGTTTGTTTTTTTAACTGCTTCAAAAGCACAAGAGATGGCAAAAATATAGAGGATAATCTTCAAAGATAATAAACATACTGCTAGGTATATTAAGTATTTTCTTCTCTTTTTTTCCAATCACTGTTGCATGGTAAAAGCTCTTAACGCATTAATGGTAAAAGTTTCATTTGCATCCAACAAAGAATTCAAATAGATGTCCAGGCAATGTAGAATAATGTAAATGTATATGCGAATTGTTGCAGCCCTCAGGCATCTGGAGAGTTGCCAGTACAATATTCAATCTGTTACTCTTGAAAACTTTCAGAGACCCCCCAAAAGAAAATGGAACAATTGTAAAATATACATAGAAACACACACACAGTTACACATTGGTGAAATTGGGGGTCATTACCCTTGCATTTCAATGTCATTTTGAGAAATATTTGGTTTCAGAGGTTTGTAGTCTTTGGCTATGATTTGGGACCAACTGAATCAAAGGTTACAGCTAACAAGCGCATTGTTTACCAGTTAGCTAAGGTATGGATTTAAAACATATTATCTGTTTCTTGGTATGCCTAAGAAATACCCTACTTTCACTATGAGGTACATTGTGCCACTTTCATGGCTTTTTCATTATTTATAATTTTTTTTTTCTACAGTTAAAAATCACACAGCTAGTAACTTTTCTTATAATATTTCAGTTACCTCAGATCACAATTTTATATTAATTTTTCTATACCTTGCATGCAACTTCAGGTACTGATTTTGCAATGTTACAATATTGGCCAAAATGCAGAGAATGTAAAAGAAGGTAAGAGACTTCCTGTCGGTCCTACATATCAAAGTCCCTTTCACTTGTTCAAATGATTCAATACCAATACCTCGGCTGGTAATGGGGATTTTTTGTTTGTTGGCTTGTCTCTTTTTTAATAATCATTGACATAAGAACTTAAAATAGCATTTCCTAAAACCACTGGGAAATAATGAGCCAAGACTGCTGAGAAAGAGGACTGAAGAACTGCTTGGCTCTCTTAAAGGCTTTTCCCACACCAGAGCCCTAGAAAGCAAGAACTGATACTATTAAGAAGGAGTGGTCATAGTTCCATGGAATACCTCTCAGAAATAGCAGCTGTGTTCCTCACCCTTGCCACAAAACCAGCAAGCCCAGATCTATATTTTGGATCTGCCCTTTCCTCTTCACCTCTGCTTTCTGTCAGTACTAGCCAGGGCCTGCTCTCTTACCCTTAAGGCAACAATGCTCAACTTTGTAAGCAGGCTGCTGACAACCGTGTAATTACAAGGTCAATCCCTCTACAGATAACATCAGTATGAGGTAAATGTCAAGATTAAAACTGTCATCACATGACATATGAAGAATAAATTCTAGAAGAATTCCAACAGAAAGAAAGATTATTCTGGATTCAAACATGATTCTGTTCAGTCTCTGACCATCCACCTCTTATATTTCCCCAATACGACTTGCAGCAGTGGGTTTCACTACGCATATGAAAACGACCAGTTTCAAATACTGGAATTAAAGATACGACAGCACTTCTGTTGGAAGGCGTTAGAAAAAATCGCAGCCAAACCCTAGCTCCGAACACCAATATTTGCTCTGTATGTTAATCCATCCCACAGTGATTATAAACACAAGGTGTGCTCATGTCTAAGTTAGGATTTTTCCTTATGATCTCCAAAACAGGGACAAAAAAAAAAAAAGGCAAAAAAGAAAAAAAAAGATTTTCCTTTCCTTTGTTACAGCAGACCAAATGCTTGTGAAGCTTAGAATACTTTTTGCTTGTAAAAGAGAGATATAAATACTTGTAAAGAAAGGAAAAAGAAAAAAAAAAACAAACAAACAATTTGTCCTAGCACATCACATTTCATTAAATTTCTTCCTCTCCGTAATTCATTTTTTTCAGGAGCAGTTATTGGAAGTAGCCTTCAAAAAATAAGAGATTGCTAAAAAATTGTCATCAGTTGGGTTTTTTCCAACCATTATCAGCTTCTGCAAAGAGTATCCCAGCTCCTTAAATGTAGCCATGGCACTATTAGATCGCTGCTCTGAAAACTATTGCCATTACTTCCCTTTCTTGCACTCCCACCGTATGACACTGATTCTCTACATCAGAACTAGCTAGGATTCATAACTGACTGCTACAGCAACATCGTATAGAAGAGAGCTCTGTTTTAAGTTCAAAGGTCTTACCTGAATTAATGAGCAGAGGCTTGTTTCTGATGTGTCATTTGAGCTACTTGCTAAATGAACAATGCAAATAGATTTTTTTTTTTCTAGGTAGGTCAATTAAGCTTAATTGTACAGAATACATTTATTGGTGTATATAGGACAAGTGGTTGGTTTGTATCCAGACTCAGACTCACAACCTATTTAATGGCCAGAAGAATTTGGATCGATGTATTTGGTTCAAAGCAATCTCACTTTTACAGGCAATTATTACAGTTCAAACAATGGAACATAATAAAGCAACATTAATACAAGGCTAATATACTCCTACAAATGTAAGAGTAGGTATAGCATATCACGTCACATATATAATTCACAATAATTTTGTCTTTAAATGGACACATTCTGTAATACTATGCATACTATACCCTTTCTCCTCTTCTTACTGATCAAAAATAATGCTATGAATAGTGTGCTTAATTATAGCCTCATTAATGAATTATAATGAATGGACAGATCAAGGAGATCTACTTATTTTACTTACTGGAATGAAGACTTAGTTCAAGCTGTAATATTGATACTTAATTTTGCACTAAATACTAAATGAAAGAAACTAAAAACCCAAACACTTTTAAAACCAGTAATTTTCCAACTTAATTATAAATATAAGGAGACACAGTCAATCCTGCTACTTAGTTTTCAGGGTCTAAGGCCAGGAATATCGTCTAGAAAATAATGGCAAAAGTCTGTTTTATGGCCATATGATAAAGAAACGTTTGCAACTGAGTGATTATATCACACTATATCAAATTAGGTCAGTAAAATTAATCCAGATGGCAGAAGATGAGGAAATGATTGAAGCTTTTTAAGTGCAACGTCATATAAGAGTGTCATGGAAGCTCAGCAAATACATAAATATCATTGAGGATGGCAACAACTGCTACTTTAGATGACAGAAAAAATTAAAATTAGCAAACTTTAGCTACATATCAAAGCTAATAGCATGCCAGCTGGAGAACAGAATGGTATGAGGAAAGGAACAAAGGAAAGGGTTCAAACCAATGCAAGTTCAGGACTAATTCTGAATGAAGGTTCACGAACCTTTCACAAATGAAATTAAATGACAAGAAGTAGAGATAGCAATGGCAAATGGGTTGATGTCACAGACATGAAAATTCAAGGATAAACCATAAGATTAGACAGCTGCAGAGTAAGAAAATACCAGCAGTTCTTCCTAGTCAATGCATTCTCTAGAGCATAACTGTATCACTATTACTGATGCTTTATTCAGCCTCCTCTTAAACTTTAGCAATGATAAACTCCACCACCTTTCGTGACTAGTCTGTTGTCCTACCTCTCCACTCGTCATTTTCGTTAAATATTTTTCTTCTTTAACTTTACAATTTATGTGAGATTCTGAATAAAGGTTGGCAGGTGAACAACTTTAAAAAAGCACATACTTAAGTGGACATTGGGCACCCTCCTCCTCCCCCCCCAAAAACACTGTGATTCTGTAAACTCCCCATCAGTGGCTGCCTAGCCATGGAAGTGTCTTGACTTTTTAGATCACCTTACGTTCAGTTCAAAGCTTCCTAGAGTATTAATTATGTTTCTGAGTGCATCCCAAACTGCCACAACCTTAGTAGGGTTGAGTAGCTCCAAAACTAGCTTCTAGTCCATTCAATTTGTATTTGTTTTAATTAAAACACCATTGCTCATTTATCAAGCTGAACCTGTCCCATTACACTGGAAAGAAACCAACATAGCTGAGCTCAAGAGAAATTCAGCATCCTGGTGGACATTTATTTATACAGTAACTCCTATTCTAAAATTTCAGTTCCCCGTTTGATATGTTGGTTGACTTTTGTAAAGCATATAAGACAGAAAAATGGCAGAGATCACAATTTTAGCCAGAGAAAAAAAATTAAGTAAAGCCTCCTGTTAATCATTAGGTTTTTTTTTTTCTTTTTTTCAATTGAGATGGCTGCAGAATTAGCACATTTCTTAGTTTCAAAAATAAAGTAAAAAATACTGTTCAGCTTTCTGAAAGATAGTTTGTGGTAGCTAGCCTAACTAGATGGAGAGGTTTACCTTCACCTCTGAATAAGGATTTAACATGGATTTTTTAGTTCGTGTTTCCTTTTTGTTAGTTCTAGATGTGGGAATGAAAACTTTCAATTGCTCGGTGTGTTGGCTGCTTTGGATCCCACTATGTTTCACTTAGTCTTTCATAGCCCATATCGGAACCCCTTTGTTCCACACAGTATTCCTAATACCCATACACAACTCCAAATTCTTAGCTTCTGTTCTGAACTTCTCAGTGTCAGAACAATGGCTTATCATGTTTGATCAAGATGACTGATTGTCACTATAGATGCATATACACTTTATATAAAGAATCCTGGGAAGTCCACAATAGCAGTGACCAATGGGGCTACATAAAATAATCTGCATTTTTTTATGGCACATGGGTTAGGTCATCTATTATCCTTTGTAGTTTCACTTATAAACCAAACTTACAACCATGGAGAAATAAAATTTAAGGATAGAGAATAGGCTTACACTGGTTCTACAACCACTGAAAAGCTTGGGAGAACTGCATTTACTGAAATGAGAACTAATCTTTCCCTCTGGAGCAGACTGGTGTGAATGAAACCAATTAGGCAACAGGCAAGAAGTAAACTGTAGAGATTAATATTCTATATCCCCAACACCAGCACCTCATCAAATTCAGTTTCAATAACTTATGCATGGGAAATGTACATTTCTTGCTTTGAAACTCCTTTTGAAATATTGGACATTTCAGACGAAGGCCAAAAATATTTCTTAGGATGGAAAGGGTGAAATAAGCAGAAACATAAACAAGGTAGCAAGAAACAAAGTAAGATGCAGAGCATCATTGACTTTGGTTACTTCTGCAGTGAAATAAGTATGCTCTGAAAGCAGCCAGTGTTACAGATGAGAGTAACAGAGGAGGTATCCTGAAAGAGATTTTATTCTGTTGTAATGTGACACAATAAACAGAGAGAGTAGCTTTTCCTTTCCTGCAAGTTTTAGGTTTTACTGAACACAGCCAAGCTCATTCACTAATACAGACAGAATTCAGGGGCTATCTTCAAGATAATTCAATAGACTGCCAGCAGTACCATTTAAGAAGAGTACGTTGGGTGGTGTAGTTAAGAAGAGCTTAAGTGGGAGACTAGAAGCTTAATACAGATGATGTCTGTTTGAATAGGTGGCCTTATTGAGATAGATCTGCAGTAGATGTTGAGCAATTTGGATACTCCTGAATGAGAGAACAGTGCTGTGTTCAGCACTATTCAGAAAAGACAGATTACAGCTTAACTGTTCAAAATGTACATGTATCAATTGGGTACTTAAGAGCTCAAAGACATTTATATGCAGGTTATCTGAATAACAGTTTGTTTGTATCTAGGTGATCCTAGTGGAGGCCTCCCATTCTATCTGTTTCATCTGTGATCAGTTTCAGGGCTTACCTAAGAGCTTCTATCGACTGCGCTGTTCTAACACAGTATGCTCTGGCATGGATTGTAAACTCCCTAGTGTAACAGGATCTGTGCGTATCCACATGGTTATTCTATTTGGTTATAGTGAAAACACCACACTGCTCTTTGTTTTTGCAGGGACTGGTTATAAAGCCGTCTTCATTTGCTGATGCTATTTTAAAGTATGAGGATTAATTGCTTATCCCCTATTGATTAGTTTCTCTATACAATACCTGGAAAGTTTTGCATGATGTGAGATAGCTGACCTAGTTTTCAGACACACAAATCCACTCCTGATCACTAACATCTGCATCTGAGTATGCACTGAGGGTGCTACAATTTGACAGCAATCCTGGGACCAGCAGTAGCACTAATGAATTTTTCAAAATAGATACAGATGGTAAAGTGTTTCGGTTTATATATGTAAAAGTAAGTTAATATACAATGACAAAGTCTCCCTTTCTTTTCACATATTTTGGCAACACAAAACTGATGGCATTTTTGGATTAATGCATTCACCCTCAAATGCTACTCAATATAACATCAACAGTAACATCATAGGAAAGGAATTTTCGCCGACCTTAAGTTTCCTGAAGTTGGTAGGCAAATTGCAGTTCACTTCAGCAGGGGCACAGTTACACTAACGCTTGGTCAAAAAAAATATCTCAGATCCTAAAAGTCACACAGGCACCGCAGCAGAATCCAGAGCCCTTAGTCTTTTTGTACAGCATATAAGAATATTTCAAACGCTAGGCAATGAGTCAGTTACAGCCATTATAGCAAGCACAGAGCTGCCTTCAGCTAGTTACTAGGAAACAAGGAAAACCAGGGAACAACTCAAATCCCACCTTTTTCCAAGTCTTTGTTTTTTTCTGAGGCCACTGTAAGCTGTAGGGTGACAACACTATCATCATTTTCCATTGAAACCCCAAAACTGTACCATCTTTTCCAAGTTTCAAAAGAGAGAGCATGACACTAATCCAGCATGTAACTCTTTCAATGAAAGTAGGAGTAGTCTTTTAGCTTCCTAAATTTCTCAGCATCTCTTGCTGAACAGTTGAATCAATTGACATGAACATCAATTAACTCTGATTAGACCATATGTGTATGCATTTTTACCTAAATTTTTTTTTAAAAAAATCAAACTTTCAATTCACACACACCCCACCCCACCTCCCAATCAGACTACACATGTGATTAAGGCAAAAAGAATACACAAGGTTTAAGTCCCTGTTTAGTGTGAATTTTTCAGGCCATGATTTAGATTTTGGATCAAACACCACAAGGACTTGAATATGGAAATCTTTGACCAAAAACCAGACTACTACCTACCTTTCTCAGATCTCCTTTTCAAAACAAAAACACATCTAAGCTAGTACATTTTAACAAAACAACATATTCTAGCAAAGCCATTTTCCCTGAAAACATGCATCTGAGACTGATACACCCCAAATATTAAAAACCTTTTTTTTTTCCTTCTTCATAAAGCCAGAAATGAGCTGATAAACTATTTTCTATCAACCATTACTTCTTTCAGTCTTTGTATCAAGACAAAGTTAAGGTAACCCTCATCTATTTTTTTCTATAGTACACCTAAGGGTAAAATATCTATTGTAAGCCTATATTCCTCTCACTTACTGATGTTGAATTCATAACAGTAACTGCTTCAGTGCATATTTAGATTTAATCTGTCTACTATTGGCTCACTATAAACACACAGTAGCTATAAACATAAAATAGCTACCCTTTAGAACTGGTTTATTTTCATACTTTACATGAAATTACACTTACTTCTCAAAGTAAAATTAATATAAAAAATGTCATCTGTGTCATCTAGATGATCTTCAGAGGTCCCATCCAACCTCAATGATTGTTTGATTGTACAAATTTTCTTTCTCAAACTAATTTTCTCCAATAGACAGTTTCACAGCTGTACAGTACTGGTATATACTCTAGCACAGTAGAAACATTTTTTATTTAAAAGTCTATGTAAACATGCAAGATTAGTATTTGTGACTGTGCTTGACAAACAAGTAAGACAAAGACAAAGCAAAAAGTGATGTAAGAGATAGAAAATGAAAACCAGTGACTGAACAATATAATCAGTTATTTCAAGAACAGGTCACAAACCTTTCACTGAATGGCTGTACTTTGGAAAGAAATCCCACCTCTTCGCTTTAGTGAGATTTTTAGGGTGATGCGTTGGACATATATGCTTGAATGAACACGGGATGATCAGATATTGAAAGGATGGTCAGCAAGGTACCAACACATTAGTCATACCATTGTATGCTACAAAAAGGTAAAATAAACATGCAGAGTCTATAGACAAGGGCAGTCCTTAAGAACTCCTTGATGAGAGAATAATGAGTGAGGGGGTAGGCAAAGGATAAGTGGAAACACTGAGGGCTATGTGATGGACAAAATAAAAGAGAAAAAACCTATATACCTTATTTGAATACTAAATCATGTAAGTAGAAAATTGTAAAAGGAAACAGGTCTCTCTACATATTAATTTAGAGTACATTGCTGAACATCAGTCAACAGCGCTAATGGAACAGGATTTTCATAGTCATTTAAGGTGAAACAGCAAGGCCCTAAAAGACGACTCTTCAGAACAACCTCTTAAACATTGTAATATTTATTTTATCAGAGATATCACATTATCTTTATTGTCTTCTTATAGTGTCTTATGCATTGTTTTTTCTCAGGACACCATTACGTTTACTCCTTTTGAGGATCAGAGAACTTGGGATTTAAATGTTAGATCAAGCAGTATATTCCTTCCCACTGCCAGGAAGCGTTACACCACGCGATACGCATGTGCCCTGAGACATACACTTGCAAAGACAGCACTTATGAGCTAAGGAAAAAAATATGATTGGAAGACAAGACAAATGTCCCTTTGGGAGAACTGGAGAAGCAAACACTGCACATGGCTTCATACACTGTAACACCATACACATTCTTCAAAAATTAATTTTATCCATCAGAAAAGGAATATAGA
The DNA here is from genome assembly GCF_949628215.1 of Phalacrocorax aristotelis. Classification (NCBI taxonomy): domain Eukaryota; kingdom Metazoa; phylum Chordata; class Aves; order Suliformes; family Phalacrocoracidae; genus Phalacrocorax; species Phalacrocorax aristotelis. Next base: position 36,845,452 of record NC_134279.1, on the reverse strand, counting down.
TCTCTGAATTTTTAGTTCCTAGATTATTCAGAGACACAATATGAAAACATGAGGAACAGTGAATACGAAATGTTTTCCTGACATTTCTTGATTTCTACCTGGAAAGAATTGGGCCTCAGGTTTGTTAAGACAATATGATACAGTGCCTAAGAACAGATGCTGAAATCCTATTAAGATTGCTCTTATTTACTTCCCTGTTGAAAGGTAGAGCTTGCTGCTGTTACTGGCATTGGCAGAAACATGGATTTCAAACAAAAAAAACATGATTCAAAATTCTGGTTGCAGTAGATGAATTTTGTATGCTGCTGCTGCTGCTTAAAATGGTTCTCGCAGCCAGATTGTACCATCTCACTTGCCAGAGAGTGTTGAAATATTTCACTTTATGGACTGAAAATTCCAAACACCTAAAACAAGCTTTTTTTAATTTAAGAATGCGTTCATATATTACATTTGACCATATATATATGAATCTCTCCCTCATGAATGGAAACTGATTAAATAAATTTCAATTTTCTATTTTAAAACAGTAAGACCAAGAAAATTAGTTTTTCTAAATTCTGAATTTCTAATTTCTTACATTTTCTAAATAAAATTGAGACACAAGCTCCTTTCTGACTGAGTTTTGTGATTTTTGAGCTGTAGCCAACATGTGCTACATTGGCTGTCTTTTAATGATAAAAAATGCTCACAAATGCTCATTTGTTTCCAGAAATGCCAAGAATGTGCTCTAACACTGTAAACACAGTTACTCTAGAATCTGTGCACCACAACAGATAACGCTCCTCATAGACTTCTATAATTTCTAGGGTTATACTTGAGTTCCTTGTGTGTGCTGGCTAGAAAACAACTGTTTTCCAGTAATTTCAGTCAATGTCAGGTAACAGTTTGTGTCTCTACCAATATTTGAGGATTTTATTCCATAGCCCTGGCAAACTTTAGATGGATAATAACTAAAGTAGCATACGCACATGAGGAAATGAGTGGGGTTTTTTGGTTGGTTTTGGTTGGGGTTTTTTTTGTGTTTTTTTTTTTTCCCCAAAATTATTCAGATGAAGCTGATAGACTCAGAATCTCCCTACCCCTTTAACCCTTTAAAAGATAAAAGCTATGAAATGCCATTCATCATTTGGGAGATATTTCATCTTCTTGCATAAACATGCACAGGTCATGAAGTCTGGTCATCTGCCACAATAAATGCATTCAACTGTTTTAGAATGATAGAGGGTTAGAAAGTCTTTATTCTATAGGAGAATATGGGTATGATAACTAACATCACTAAGAGTACAAGTTCAATACAACAATCAAAACTGACAGAGAATTAAGACTTAATTGCTAATGCAAGCAATACCACCTTTTCTTATGCAGTGTGCTCCTTTATTGCTTTTTGAGGGATATCGTGCCAACGTTTCACTCATAGTTCTACTGCCAAGATTTAATTAGTTACTGTTCTGAGCAAACCTGGCAAAGAGAATTCTAAACTTAATTTACCACTTTAAATAAGTGAATGAATTCAACATATTGGACAACTCATTAGCAAAACTTCTGCCTTATAACTGACATACACTGCATGTGCAATTAAATTTAGCATGAAATAAACAAAGTATCATGGTGTGCCAGATTTAATGCTTTAAATTCCCCTCTTTAAAACTGGGATTTTGTTGTTGAATGTTTACTTGCACTTTGCTAATATATAGTGTTAATGAACTGCATCATAACCTTTCTAAAAGAAAAGTTCATTAGCAATTAGTTTGTAATTGTATGTCTCCATGTCATCTTAATTAGTAGCAGATGATAATTTTTGGTTCGGCCTATTAGTTTCTCAGCGTGACTGGGTTTGGTTTATATTGCTTCAAGATAACTCACTATTACCTCCTTCGGATTGGTTATAATTTAGTTCTTTAATTACAGTACATTGCTCCAGCAAATAGCAATCTCAAGAGACCTAATCATCATATTGTAGCTGTGTTACATTAAAGTACACGTTGAAGGTGTGCTGTGATTTTTCTCATATTTCATTGACTATCTAAATCATACTACATCCTGTGAGTCTAACTGAACAGTTCCCATTAAATAAATATCAACAGAAGAATAACAACTATTAAGTGCTACTAAAAATGAATGGTACAACTATCACTAAACTTTCACTTGCTTTTGGTTTGTTCACATACTATACACTGTAGAATGGTTAGGTTGCCTTTAAAAAAATGTAGCTATAGGAAGCTGTGGCTAAGTTAAGGATTATCTAAAGAATCAAAAGTTTCTGGAGAGAATTTAGTTAAGTGAATGTGGTTTCAAACTTGACTTAAATTTTAGATGCTAAAAGCAGTAAAGGTGATACTGGATGAATAAGGATTTTGGCAACTGAGTTTTTTTTGTTTTAATAAAATTAACCTGGCAGATTACCATTACTCTCTTACAAGAGACCACTCCTCCTACATATTTGTGTACTTTAATCAGAGCTCCACCACATACTACTTACTAGAAAATTTGATATTTTATGATATTTTATCTTGGTTCAGCAGTGTCACTGCTGTATTGTATTATACAAAACGAGCATCCAAGCTCATGACAGCACTGAAGCAGTTCAGAAAGGGGAAAGAAAAACCAAACCCAGCTGCCAAGCTGTAAATATTCATCCAGGGAACACAAGTACAGCAGAAAGGGATGCTGGGAATACGTGATATAGTATACAGTGAGCATAACAATTCTGTGCAGCCTCAGAAGAGGGAACACCGCGTGTGCATGCATCCTTCTGTGCCAGTATGGGAAATGAAAAGTGTAGTTTTGAAAAGGGATGAGATTTACTTCTACCTCCACCTCCTTGCAGAAGGCTTTCACTGCAGCTTGTAGAACAGTTCTCACTTAACATAAAATACTGAGGAGTGCTTCCAAAAAGCAGGTGACAGAGTAGAGGAACCAGTTTGGCTACTTTATGTCCCCCCTTGACAATATCACTCGAGGAGCAAAAGATAATGTAGGTGGGAACAAGTTACAGGGCTTCTCTGGGCAGCAAATGCTACAGGGAGAGTGTTGAAAGATGTGCTCACAAGGGAAGTGTAAAGAACCATGGTTCCCACAGGCCCCTGCAAGAGCTAGCGGAGTCAGTTAGCAGAAGCAAATACGTATTTTGATGATGCTGACATAGATGAGTACTTTGCTATTTCTGTCCTTCTTTGTCTTCCCTCTAAAACCCAGGTCAGAGAAGGAATAGGAAATTCCTGGAATTCAATCTAAACTCCCTGAAAACAATCCAATAAGTTTTTGATGCAGTGGAGCTAGTATTTAACCTTAGGAATTGAAAAAGGTAGTGTTTACTTTCCTCTACATTCCTTCTCTCTGCAGGAGCAAAACAACATCCAAGGAGAATGCCCTTGATTTCTGTTACAACTGTTTACCATAGTGCTAGTAGTTAGGTGTGATTTAGCCCACTGTAAACAATATTATAAGATTAGATCTCACTTATTAAAAACAGCATTAAACTCTCTACACACTTTACTGATAAGATCTCTACTGGAGAACTGCATGTATTACATCTAAGCAGATAAATTGGAAAGGATTTAGAACAAAGCACTGCAGAACTCCCTGTGGAAAACAGAACCTGGAGCAGGGTCAGCATTCTTATGTACAGGAAGAAAAGCAACCATATACACTCCAGTTATGACCTAAACATACGTGTAAGTGATGTTATACAGGAATGAGAGTTCAATTAGAACAAAACATTCTTATAGACAGACTTACTGGTAACACTGAAAAGTTTAGTAAAAAGGTAGCAAAAAACTTCAGTATCACCCAAAGAATTACTCTAAGCAACTGAAACCTGTGGAAATTACCTTCATGAATAGCACTGAAGAGTAATCTTGGCATTCATCAAAAAAAGGGAAAGGATATGAAATCTGTCCTGCTGGTAGAGAGGAGGACAATTACCTGCTAGACATTCTTTACGATTCCCAATTACATGCTACTCCAAACTCTATTGCTATGTAATAGAGTCCACGTTTGAAATCTCACCTCTTACAAATAGCAATAGCAATGATTTAGCTCTAAGTGTGCTTTTCATCATAACCTTTTATAAAGTCTTCTGAGTAACATGATCCTCCTGTTATAAATATGGAAACTAACACACAAATGAGGTGACTTGCGCAAGGTCACGCAGCACTCTGATGACAAAGATGGAGACAGACGTACAGACAGCACTTATTTCTTCAGTTCTCCTCACCCAACAGCAATATCAGAACATTTCAGATTAGGTTTAGTTATGACAAACCCATATTGACATGCCACAAATAAACAGCTCAGTGCGTATATCTGTGTGTTTGGATCCAGCAAGTCTAACTCTTTAATGACAGACTTAATGTTGTTTTCACACATCTGTTGGCACCTTATCCAGAACGTAAGGGGAATGACAGTATTTCCTGTAGCACACAAACACAGTATATTTTCCTGAAAGCATGTGACAATCAAAAGTAACTTTTTCTTCTCTAGTAAAACCTTTGACATAATTACTATGATTTTATTATGCAATAACCTGCTGTAGCATTCAACAAAGAACATGTTTTTTCTAGAACAACTAATAGTGAATTAGGTTTTCATATTAACCGAGTCATAAGCAATTCCATTCAGTATATAATGAATTTATGTTCTAGGAGACAAAATCCTCTGAGCGAATGGACAAGGCCCAGAAAACTATTTTAAAAGCAGTTTCCATTGTGGCCAGTGGAAAGGGTAGATACAAGAAGACAATGCTGACTTTATTTTAGCTAAGAGACTTAAAGATGAGCAGGTTTCACTGACAGCTGAGGAAGTTGTTCACCACTGCTTGTTTTAAACCATTAGAAAGCATCACTGTATGCTTTTAAGTTCACTCCTTGTTTCACAGAGCTTCATTGACACAAGCGATAGGACGAGAGGAAATGGCCTCAAGCTGTGCCAGGGGAAGTTTAGGTTGGATATTAGGAAAAACTTCTTCACTGAAAGGGTTGTCAAACATTAGAACAGGCTGCCCAGGGAGTTGGTGGAGTCTCCATCCCTGGAGGTATTTAAAAGAAGGGTAGACGTGGTGCTTGAGGATATGGTTTAGTGGCGGACTTGGCAGTGATAGGTTAGCGGTTGGACTCGATGATCTTAAGGGTCTTTTCCAACCTTAATGATTCTATGATTCTATGCAAGTATTACTATGTGATTACAAACTGCTGTGTGGAACAGGTAGCCATTTGAGATCCTTTGTACTTGGTACAGTAGAAACGTGACACTGAGGTTGCCTCCTCCCCAAGCAGTGCACAATCTAAGCATAAGCTGAGACAAAAGATAGACTGGAAACTACAAGAAGAGTTTCCAGCAGTGCTAAGTAAAATAAGAGTCCTCAGGTCATAACGCCCCTATTTAATTCATGTAAGACATTTTCTGCATTTCCCTGACTACAGTTGGGAACTCATGATCTCCAGCAATGTTTCTTTCATGCCATCTTATGAGGCTTGAGATGTCCAGCAAGAGAAAGAAAGATATCCACGACATCCCAAAGATCCCTGCTGGTTCTGTCTTGTTACAAGACTTGGCCTGGAATGAAGCTGCTGTACCAAAAGTCCTTTTTCCCACAGGGGCACTCACTGCTCCTTAAAGTACTGGCTTCCATGGGTGCCTGTGATGTGCTGAATGTAACTCATTCCCCATTCTTCCCCCGCTTCTGAGGTCAGGGCTGAGCCAGGCGTAATTGCCTTGCTGTAGCATATAGGAAGTGCAAAGTGCCAGGCCTCACTATGCTTCTGCAAGTGAAGGGTCTAGTTAGGGTGGATAATAACCACTGACAATCATCTCTGAGCTAAGAATTGCATTCTTCCCACACAGGACATTAAACTTCTAAAGTATTTGGGGATTTCTGGAGCTGAAAAGCTCTAAAAAAAGTGTCTTACAATCCTCACCCAGCCACAACTGCTATTAGTGATAGCTTTGAGAAGAGCTTTTCCTAAATAAACAGATTTTTTTTGTCATAATAATTTATATTTATTTTCAGTTCAATAGGAACTGACAAAAAATCCCCAATAACTGAAGAAAGAGAAATCTGTTCTGAGTCTAAGAGAAATAAGCAGTATTGAATATATATTTTATATGTATAATTATATGTAATAGTATACTGTTATATATTATATATATAATGACATATAAAAGGATCATATACTTTTACACTTCTATATACTTATATATAAGTTTATGAAAGAACTACCTGCTTTTATAAGCCAAATAAAGTCAGAAATTTTGGAAGCCTCACTCTAATTAGTAAAATCCAAGTGCCACAAAATTTGTGATAAACATAATGTGTAGATTGGCCCAGTTGTTGATAGGACTCCCAACATAAGTATTTAGATTGGAATGTAATACTACTGTAGATTTAAAAGCAAACAATAAAGACAACAACATATTTCACCATCAGCTGAATCTTTGTAGACCTCAGTACATGAAAAGTACATTATTCCACTCTACTCAGCACTTGTCAGGCCACACCTGGAGTACTGTGTACAGTTCCAGTCCCCTCTATACAAAAAGGATGTGGACAGGCTGGAAGGGGTCCAGAGAAGGGCCACCAAGATGATCAAAGGACTGGGAAGCTGCCATACGAGGACAGGCTGGGAGAGCTGGGTTGGTTCAGCCTTGAGAAAAGGAGGCTCAGAGGGGATCTCATCACCATGTACCAGTACTTAAGGGGCAGCTACAAAGAAGATGGAGACTCCCTTTTTACAAGGAGTCCCATGGAGAGGACAAGGGGGAATGGACACAAGTTGCTCTTGGGGAGATTCCGATTGGGCATGAGAGGGAAATTTTTCACAGTGAGGACAGTCACCCATTGGAATAATCTCCCCAGGGAAGGGGCTGACTCGGCCACATTGGACACCTTTAAGATTTGGCTGGACAGGGTGCTGGGCCATCTTGTCTAGACTGTGCTCTTCTTAGAAAGGTTGGACTAGATGATCCCTGAAGTCCCTTCCAACCTGGGATTCTGTGATTCTGTGAAAAAATGAGGGCTATATAGATAATGATTCTATAATTGAATATCTTCTTACAATATTGGTTTCTACATAGAATGAGACTATGTTTTTTCACTGATGAAACTACCTGTAGCTATTGCCTTACTTAGAAATTGTATGCAAGATCTCATACTGCTCAGATCACAAAACAGTGGTTAAATCTAAGCCCTTCATTCTACTACTTTCTCCACTAAGTAAACATGCCCACCCTCCATCAAAATAGTTCTCCATCCAGGATTAATAATCATAACATTTATAACAGTAGAAATAATATTTTAGTTATTGAAATATTGGACTCAAAATAAGTACGAATTTATAACTACTGCACTAAACTTGAACCATCAGTGAGTGGGGCATGACCCAGCTAACAGCTGAACCAAAACCACAGTAGAATATTCAGGGTGCAACTATTTCTCTTTGCTATGAAATCATGAACAAAGATTAGCACTGAAGCAAATGGACTGATGAGGAAAGAGAGAAGGAGATCCTGATCCACAGTAACTGAACAGGAAACATTTTGCCAGTGGTCTCCCTTCAAAGGTCTTCAGCTCAACAGCTTCCTCCAGTTTCTACTGAAAAAAGCAATCGTATATAGAAGGCTACAAACAGAAAAATAAACTTAGCTTATAGTATCGGAAATGTTTTGACATGGGTTCTAAACAAAACATGTACAACACAATGCCATACAAAAAACTTGCTTGGTTTAATGTTTCATTACAAACTGGGAACCTAGCCCACATTCACTGAAAGGTTCACATACTTTTTGTATGGACCTGGGCCAAGCTACTTTATGGTTTCACATCAAAATGAGTCAGAATTTGTGGGTTTCGCATGGTTTCAGGGTGAAATTGGGTGAAACCAGTATTTTGCTTGGATCCAGCTGAATCCAAACACAAAGCAAAATTCAATGAACATAAAGGCCAGTTGATTAAAGTTTTTTAAAAATGCATAAAGCCATCAAGTTTTGCACATCTATGAGTGACACCTCTTTTTCAGATCATACAGCACTAATCAAATATCAAGGAGACAGTTGACAAGTCTTGTGGTCTTTGAAAAACCTTCATTCATTAAGCTCTGAAACAGTTTAGTTGAAACTGGTGCAAGCACGCTTTGTGCACAACACTAAGCTGCAGTCTTACTTCCACAGACTTTGCTTGAATTGCTGGGAAAAGAACTTAAGCTGAATTATATAAGGATTTTTTTACATCTAACTGGGAATATTTGTTAACCGTCCCTCCCTGATCAAAATAGAAGTTTCTAAAGTTAGCTAAGTTAATATAACAACTTCTTTCAGGCAGGACATGAGTACAAGGGAACAGTAAGACTAGAATGTCATTAAGAGGAAGTGACCGACTTTGATTCTCTAGTGCTTAGTACCTTGCATAGACACTTACACCTATTAAGAAAGGATTGTAAAATGGCAGTCCAATTTTAATACATCAAAAGGGCAGGAATTTTTGGCCTTTTATAATTTTACCTGCAGCGAACAGTGATGCAAGATTCAGGATAGGAAAGATCCAATTTTTATTGGATCACAAGGTCACCTGTTTCAAATTCTGGTATGCTACAAAGAAGTATTCTAAAACCTTTTCATCTCTACAGGAAGAGGAATACTAGTTTACAAAATGAAAAAAATATAGAAGATTTGATCCAACCAATTGAAAAAGATCAAAAAACAGCATTACTACCAAGACTGTGGAAAATTAATAGCTCTCAGACTGAGTTTACATGTGAAATCTGAATATGTACCAAGGAGTGGTACATAACACCTCTGTCAAGTTAAAAGAATTGTGGTATAAGGGGAACAGAGGTGATATGATTTAGGTTAATTACTAACTTCAGTTTTTAGCCCTAAGAAATATCTTCTGTATTAACTGAGGTTAAATTTAGGCTGTTAAACCATCTTAAAACCAAACTCCTAACCCACTTTAAATATTAAAAGCATTTATTGTCTCACGTTTGTCAATCTGCATTAAGAAGTCAGCTATGATTTGGTTGCTATCAGTGTTCACACCTGTATCTAAGGGGTAAGTACTGGATAAGGAGAGAACAGGTTGAAGCATATCTAGATAAATTAGATGTTTTCAGAGGGACTGGGCATGATAGGCTTAATTTCAAAGTACTGTATCAAACTGCCAATGAAATCTCAGAGCCATCAGTAGTTCTCTTTGAAAAGTCACGGCAAACAGGAAAGGTACTTTTAAAAAAGGAGAAGAGAAAGACACAGAAATGCAGACCAACTGGCTTAAGTTCAATATTCAGAAAAACACTGGGATAATTTAAACTATATGATAAACTATAAACCAGTGAAAGGTAACATTCAGAACAGATCTGCCAATAATAAATCTTACAGTTCTACTCTAATTTTCTTCTAAAATTAGGCAGTATAGATGGAGATGAAGCCAAAGATGTAAAAATTTAACCACCTTCAATGTTCTTCTTGACAGGGTTTCTTACTGCATTCTCATAAGCAGGTTATAGAAAAAAAAATGGTTTAGACTAAACTTCTGTACAGACTCTGCAGAGCTGTCTGCAAAACTAAACTCAGAGAATGGTTATTGTGGACCTTTTCCCAAATGGAAGGATGCATACACCTGCTGCTATTCACCATGTATTTTCTAGATATTGAAGAAAAAAAATTTTTGACAGTGACACTGAGAAGAACTAAAAGTGAACGACAAAATCAGAATTTAAAATGATAGTGATAAATTAGAAAAATTGAAACTCATTAAGGCAAGTGAAAATTACATTAGGCATAAATAAACTGTACAAAGAATGGGGCTGTCTGTGTAGGTGGTACTTCTATAAAAAAAGGAAGAGGCTTATATTTTGTCACAAAACCTGAACATAACTTAACTATATTGTGGCACTGGGAATAAGCGTAAACTTAATGTCCATATCCAAGAATAATAGTATAGCCTGCAAGACTTAAGGAAGTCAATCCTTCTTACTCTACCTAGAACTAGTAGAGATTCAGCTGGAGCACTGTGTCCAGCCTGAGATGGAAAATTCATGCCTAACTGGACAGACTTATCAGTAAAGATTAAGTAGGTCAAAAGTGTTTGAATGGATTCTCTGTGGAGATTGTAGGATCTCCACCACTGAAGGTCTCTGCATACAAGACAAACTATTTCCCCTTAAGAATTACATAGTGCACACTACTTTGTATTGGAACAGGGGAATGGGTTAGATAAGAACTCCAGCCTACTATCTGGAGTTAGAGTATGGAACTTTCATTCTTCATTGCAGTGAAGATTATACAACCTCCTCCTCTCTCTCTTTTCACTGTAAACATACCATGAAGACTGTCAGTCCAGCCAATACTTGTCTGGTCCTAAGTAAAGAAAATAGACACTAAAATAATGTTTTTCATTGGAAATTACTATAATTAGATATAATCATAGCTGCCTTAGAACTAGAATTATATAGATTCGTTTTCCTGTCTTTGATACAGATACTTAGCATAATATTACTAACTCCTCAAGACTTGTAAGGTTATGGATTTAGTACTAACTGCCACTGATTAATTACAATCACCTGTGTACATGATGACAATGGGATTAATCAAATTTGCAAGTTAATTAACCAAAATATTGTTGTGTCTTCGTTAAGTTGACTTTAGATGAGCTACCAAGAGAAGAAAAATTATTACTCTATTTTCCTGAAAAGGAGAGGGAGAGAGAGAAATGAGGATAAGATAAAAAAGGGAATCAAAAATAGCCTTTAAATTAATAGAAACTATATTGTCTATACCTGACTAAGAAAACAGGAATCAGCACAAGATTGATGGCACGCCAAGAAATTCATTTACATTGAGGTTAAACCAATGCCCCTTCTTGAACAATTAGACCCAGCAGACATTCTTGAAAAGCCAATACAGGATCAAGGAAAGAAACACTTAGAAAACCATAGGAGTGCAGTGTCTGTCTGCTAATGGTATCCATGATTTAACAGCATGATGTCTGCTAGTGTCGCTGAGCACAAGAAATTTGCAAGTTCAAGAGTTTACTAGCAAGCTTTGCAAGATATAACTGTTAATCAAAATAGTAAATGTTAAAAAAAAGACACAGTTTAATCTACTATAGAAAATTGTAGATTTAATGGTGAAAGGTGCATAACTTACAAAAGCAAGATACAGCGTTTGTGCTTAAGCATTTTATTCTTTAATTCAGAGAGAAGCACTACTTAGATCTCTTGCTTTTTCAGTCTGGTAGAGGAATACAGTTTTCTTTACCAGCAGTGGTTAAAATAAGAGAGACATATTCATTAGTGTAGCATTCATTGGAAATTAAAGGATCAGTTAGAAAATAGGAGAAATAAATGTAATTTTCTACTGTATATGAAATAAGATTTCACTAACTTATTAGTGTACATGCAGTTCCTGTGTTTGCAGTTACTTAGGAACATTGGAATAATTCAATATTATCATAAGTGCTCAAAACCACAACAATTAACCCTTTTTCTACTAAACCACAGACCAAACAATAGCAACACTCCTGACTAGGCAGAGTACAAAGCCTTCTTTCACGTTAGAATCCATCTTGAAAACAAGCAAAAAAACCCCAACCCTGAAACATATGTGTAAATGTCTGCATACAAATAAACCTTTCTAAATTGCTTATTTCTGAAATGCAGCTTTTAATCCCTTAAAATATCTACAATTTTCCCTTTAGTAATTGCATAACACATTTAATTATTTCTGTAATTTTTTTATCTAATTGTAAAATGCAGTGGAAAAAATAAAACAGCATGATTGGTTTCCAGGCCTTTTACTGCCTGCTTAAACATGAGAGTGATAGATATACTACATGAGATAAAACAGTGAAACACATTTTATTTCTCTTTGGTAGGCTTACATGGATCAAAGATTCCCAAACACTTTTAAAATAAGAACAAAGAACAGACTCTGTCCACTCTTTCACCTCCCAATAAAGAGTTTGTTAAGATCCCGGACATATACACAAGTATCTACTACATTATATACATGCCTGGGTTTAGGGCTTATCTCCTGGTAATGTATGTGAAAAGATTTTAATTTTATGAAAGCATTTGTATTTCTGACATGAAGTCACTATAAAAAAGTGAACTATAATATATTTCTACAATGTACTGTGCTTCTGTCCTACACTGCTGCCTGGAGAGGTACCTACGGTACTTTGTTAGGTTACCACAAACACGAGATGACAAGTAAAATTAAGCTTCTCATTTTCCTGATAGAGAGCCTTGGTCTTCTACTTCAGAACTTCATTTTCTGCTCTCCACACCCTTCATCTTAATAGATATTATTCCTAATAAGAATGTGTGCATATTGATTTCTGCTGAGACTAACTGGTGTTAACATTAGTCAAAAAGGATACTGAAAGTCAAAATTAAGTAAACTCTATCCAGGCCAGGCCAAATCTATCCCAAATAATATGACCATTGAGTCTAAGGTGTATTAACTAGTACTTAAAAATAGCTACTGGAATATCTCTGCCATTTTTGCCTCCAAAGTGCTTCCAATATTTGTACAACTGAAGTTCATGACCATTTGTCAGACATACTGGTATTGCAGCAGAAAAAGGGAAATCGTAAGAGCTAAGTTTCTTCCATCACAAGCCTCTAACAGAGTACAAAAAAAAAAAAAGGAGCATTTACTCTTTTAATCAGGATGTCGCAAAGCGTGTATTCTCTGTACCTCCCTCTTAATTTCTGGAAGTTGTTGCTGTTGAAGGCAATCCCTTCTCAGATCTCCAAGTGGAAAAAAGCACTTCCCGTAAATCATCAGTGATGGGACTGGGTGCAAAGATACATCAATTAACTAAAGAGATTGAGACTTCCAAAGCTGTAGATATAAACATGTTGTAAAGATAAAGCTAATCTCACCTGACACCTCAACAGATAGAAAAAGCCAGAGTCAGCATCACCGCTCACTCCCTGGTTTTCAACTACTCAATTAGCTAGTGTTTCTGTACAGTTGCTACCTTTTTCAGGATTTGCTGATGAGACTCTCAGAATCAGAATCAGGATCTAGTTTATACTTGCATGCAGTCTTATACAATAACATAACATTCAAATCCTTAAAATAGGGTAGAAGTATTGGAAGTTGCTCACAAAACTACCACATGATCTAATTCACCTTCACAAATGCCTTTGCATGAGTAGTCTTGAAGTTCTCGGAAAGAAATAAGTACATTGACAAGACAGATCTTACTGACAGAGTCGTCTTGGTCATCTAAATGGTTTTTGACAAATTCCCTTAACAATAGATATTAAGGAATCTAAGTATCCATGAAATTGCAGAGAAGGTCCATGCATTGACAATTACTTGGCTAAAACTGAGGGAACAGAGGCTGGGAATAAATAGTCATAGTGGAGGAAAGAAGAAAAAATATACTTTCCATAAATGACTTGGGGGGGAAAAAAAAAAGGAAAAAAAAAAAAAGGCTGAATAGCACGGTGCCAAAGTTACCAAGAATATTACATTATTTTGAGCAGAAAACACAGTGTGAAAACTTGCAGAAAAGCCTTACAGGATGCAGTGACTAGGCAACTAAATTCAGTGCTGGTAACTGTATATTGGATACACATTATGTAAAACTGTCCTAATCCCACATATAAAATAATGGGATCTAAGCTGAACATTGCCCCTAAGGAAATTAAATATTAAGATTGTAATTGGCTGTTTTCTGAAAACTCCAGCTTACTGTTCAATAGCAATCAAAAAAGCAAGCTGAAGATATGAATTATGGTTAGGAATAGAGAAATAAAATGTGACTAATGTTATACAGTTCATGGTTTGCCCCAGCTTAAACACACTCCACGAGTCTAGGCTACGTATCTTGGAAAAATGACAGAATTGGAAAAGGAGAGTAAACATATAGAGCTGCTTTAATGACTAAGAAGGTTTAGATCAAAAAACCACATGACTAAGGTCTACAAAATGAGCAGTAATATACACACAGTGGACTGGATCTGATTTTTCACCACTACTCCAAATACAAGACTAAAAGGCATCAAACAAAATCAGCTGGTGCAAGAATCAGAGACAACAACAACAAAAAAAAAGGTAGTTATTCACACAGTGCTTAGTTAAATTGAAGCCTTCCTAATTGGGAACAATTTTCTATAGTATAGGTGTAAAGAAGCCACTGACTTTAGATAATTTCCTTTAGTACTGGTTCATGTGCCATGCACTTCTGTGTCACACGATGTACCTTTTATCCCTGATTTGTTTTGCTCCCCATTTAGATGGCATCTTCCTTCTACAATGCTAGCAAATGTCAGAATTAAGCTTTAAGGCAGGGCTTACAGAAGCTTGATATAGACTAGTTCTCTGTACCCTGGATACCAGTCACAAGTACTTTTCTGTGTATCAGTTGTATCATATTCTCAGAGAACATTTCCATGGCACTTTGCCTATGAACAGTCTGGCCCATTGATTTTTGCTTACAGGAACATCCATATTCCAATCAATATGGACATGATGAAAATCATATTCCATCTGCTTTCTCATCAAAACAAAACAAAACAAAACAAGGAGGGGGAAATGAGCTCATGGCTTATTGACCACCCCCTGCTGCCATCCATGCATTGAGAGGAGGTACTCGGCAAGCTCTGCAGAAGGAAGGAAAGGTATTTCTGGTGAAACACTGTGATCAGTTTAAGTACGGTATACTCTGAAAATCAAAACTCACTTCTAAACTCTGCAGACTGAGAGATATTGACTGATATATATTATGGGAAGATTGGTTCATCGGGAAAAACGTTTGCAGTGACAAAAATGAGAACATAGGTAATTCTGTACTATATCATTGTGCAGCTCTATTTTTACAATTTTACTTCAAAGGAGTCAAACAAGGAAAACAAGAAAAGCACTCAGATTACTTCTGTGTAGGGAGATGGGAAGAAAAAAATCCAATTCCTAATATCAGCCCAAACAATTGAATGCTGTAGAAGTCTGTGGAGACAAAAAGCCAGGTCTCACCTCTTCCATCCTCCAATGGAGAGAACAGTCGTGCAGCTTCTTCCATAAAATGTAAAGATATTAAAACCCTTTACTGGGACATGATCAGGAAACCCCTGCAGAAGCAGACATTTAGCCTGCCCTTGAACCTCTCCCTAGCCAAGTTTTAGCACATTTCAAACAGAAAGAATGCACAGAGTCCACGTACACGCAGCGGTCGGTCATATCACCAAATAGCTTCTAAAAATGCCATTTCTATGCAATGGAATGTACGGAGGAAAATAATGAGTTTGTTTCTCTGACCATCCATTAAAGCATATCATCAATATAAGCAGTTAAGGATTGTTTCTTATCCAGTGGATTTTTTTCCCCTTTGTTTGCTCCTATGATAGGTTCTAAATATTTTTTGGTTTTTGGCTAAGTAACCAAGGGCTGTAAGAATTGTCATGCAACAAACCACAAATTCCACAATGCACATTCACACTTGATGTGTCTCGCTGTCAGAGCCAATAAACTGAGAAATGAGGGGGAAAAAATTACACTGTGCTGTTTGATCTCACCACTACATTTATTCCAGCAGGGAACTTTTCAAATCCACGCTGACAGAGAGTTTCACTTCACAACTCTGAGTGGTCAAAGAGAGTAGGAAGAGCAAGAGCCTCTCTCAGAGGACTAAACCAAATACAGATGCATGGCTTTATAATCTCATCATGTTATGATGATGAAGCACACCAGAGAGATACAAAGCTTCTTTCACATCCAGGCAATCTGAAAGTTCTGAGTAACTGCTGCTGAGTTGCTCCTTTAAACACAGTTGTGAAAGAACTTCGTTCTATTGCACATTTGCCGTGAGTGTTTCAGTATCATGAATCCTCTCACATATTATCTTCCTAAAATTAAACTGTTATGGATTTGGGTCCTTTGTTTTTTAGATAATATGTCTAGACTAAAGCAAGGTTTCCATTTTCTTTTTTTTGTTGTTGTTGGGGTTTGTTTTTTTTCACTCTATCATTTCAAGCAATTATCCAAAATCAGAGACTGCACCATCTGGAAGGCAGTTTGCCTAATCGGTGCTCTCTCGCCTGTGGCATTCATGTATGTGTGTTTTGTGATGTGTTCACAATTGGACTTCATGTGCACAGTACCTAGGAGGCTTCTATTACACTTGTATCATTTATGTTTGTAAGGTCTATCAGAATGAAGGCCAGCCTGATGAACTGTAAATTCCTTACGCAACACAGTTTAGTCTTAATTACCCAAATTCTATAACGAAATGCATGTCTAAATGCTTCTTTCTTGCTTTTCCGTGTTGAAATCTAATGGTAGCTCTATCAAATAGTTAGAATAGGTAGGTAGGTAGAATTAAAAGATTTACTAGAATTTTTAAGGAAGCTCCCAAAATGCTATAGATCTATCTATACTTCTAACTGTATCTAATAGATCTAAATAGACACGTAGTTTTATATCTAGTATGCATATATTCATAAAACAAATAAACCTGTATCTATGGGTTCTAGTTATTGGTATTATTAGTTCTAAATATTTTAAGCCTCAATATCTAGGGCACTGGAGTGAACTCATCCCAAGCAAGCTGAGCTGGTACCACCTGAAGACAGTGTTGTTCTGGATTTTGAGGAAACAGGATGCACTTCCTCCTATGTTTCAGTTTTATACTTGACAACACATGCAGAAAAAAAAAAGAAAAAGAAAAAAGACAATTAAAGTGATCCTTTTCAGAGTATTCAGACAACCAGTTTTGGCTCTAATGCATAAACTGTTGGTCATCATCTTTGAGCTCTTGTTACCAAAACAATTATCGAGTAACACATT
This sequence comes from Phalacrocorax aristotelis, assembly GCF_949628215.1. Taxonomy (NCBI): domain Eukaryota; kingdom Metazoa; phylum Chordata; class Aves; order Suliformes; family Phalacrocoracidae; genus Phalacrocorax; species Phalacrocorax aristotelis. The sequence continues at coordinate 36,828,661 of NC_134279.1, read as the reverse complement.
ACTAGAAGTATAATTCTGGGTTTCAGAGTCAGTTGGAAAATTTGGAGGTATGTTTTTACTGGGGTTCAATATTTTAAGGAGGCAGCTTGATTCTGATGAGGTTCCTCAGAAGAAGAGTCAGCAGAATCCTCCTTGCTTTTCTTAGCTTGCTTGGTTGGTGGGTTCCTTAGCAGATGTACTGCTACAGTCTGCAGCTCCATGCCAAAGGCTGTCACAGGGTCAAGCTTCCAGTATCAAATGCCACACAGGCAGCCTGCTAGACCACGCTGGGTTTTCAGTCCCTCTTGCGTCTCAATGTTTTTAGCTTTCATTACCAATACATGCCTCAATGAACATTCAGGCTTAAGGCACAATTGTGACACTCTGCACATTTTCACACAAGTGAAAGGAAATGTGATCTAGTCACTTGGCACTCCAGCAGGCAGAAAAGAATATTCTATAATTACAAAAATATTGACTGTTGTCTTACCTCTTTTCTTCAAGGCGTAGTGAAACATTGCATGGACGACTCCTGGAGCGATGCAGAGCCATGTGCCATACTGCTGCTCTCTGAGATGGTCAGACCCCAAACAAGCTCCAGAAATACCTCAGCTGTGCCCTAACCTTTAATTCTTTGGCGGGGGGGGGTGGGGGGGTGGGGGGAACACACAACAAAAACCCAAACGAAGGGGGGAAAAAAACGCCAAAACCAAACACTACCAGAAAGAAAAGTTTACTTCAAAAGGCCAGGAAACCAAATTCAAACTCCGCTTTCTGTCCTGGTTCCAGCTTGGATAGAGTCAATTTTCTTCATAGTAGCTAGTATGGGGCTGTGTTTTGGATTTTGCTGAAAACAGTGTTGATAACATGGAAATGTTTTAGTTGTTGCTAAGTAGTGCTCCCACTAGTCAAGGATTTTTCCAGCTTCCCATGCTTGGCTGGGTGCACGAGAAGCTCTTTTCCTCAGCTCTCTTCAGTTCCAGCTCTCCGGCTGAGAGTTGCTTTTCCTAGATACTCAGCTAGAAAGCAAAAGATGTTTCCAACACATGATCTACACACGTACTTTGGTATTGTCCTGCTAAATGCTGGAAGGTGCACAGGATCCACTAGGCAGCCTTTGCATACTCACAGAAGGTTGTGGTATTGGCACAGAAAAGCTCCCTTACATGAAAATCTAGAATGCCTAAGCATATTAAAACTCTAATATGTTCCCTTTAGGTCCCTGAAAATCATCACACTAATAAGGTGTTCTCTCTGATTTCCTGTTTCTTAGACATCCAACCCCAGCTATTCAGAACATAAAAGGTGTCCCTTGCAATATTTAGGGAACTGCTGCCAATGGTTTGCCAGTAATTCTCCCTCTTCCCTGCAAACATGCATGAGTACATAAAATATAAAGAATAACACTTGAGTAACAATGGATTTTTCATTAGTAGTACTAGAGTTCTATCTTCTCCATTCTACATATTTATTTACTGTTCCCACTCAAATTCTCTTTAAGAAAATAGTTTGTTTCCTGATTTCTCTACCAAGTATGTTTTAGAATTTTGGGTACTGAATAAAAGAAATAAACTTATTTACTTTATACTACAAAGCTTGGACCTCAGACTACTTGTAAACATTTTAATTCACCTACCTGCAATGCAGCAAAATTTAAATTAAAAATTGGTTGTAACCCCTGATTTTTCAGCTTTTCTGCTCCATTCCCATAAATGCTTGACATTCCCATAAAATGCATTGCTCTTTTAAGTATTGTACACGATAACTTGAGAATAACAAAACCAATGTACTTCACAGGTCTTTCTCATGACATCTTTACCCATCCTTTCATATAATGTTTTATGAACTTTAAACATCTAAGAAGGACCTAATAAAGCCCTTTCAACTTAAAAGTCCAAAGGTCAACACATTTTCAAAAAGCCATGGTGTTTATTTAATCCTTTCACAGTGATGAGTCTGTAGTGACCAGAAACTGGAACTTAAGCACTAAGGCTTTTTTTGTACCCTGTAAGAACTCTTTCTTGTTTGTTTGTTTTGTTTCTGTAATTGTCACAACTATGGTGGTTTAATGACTTTTTCAATGTCCTTTGTCTTTTTCCAGTTAGGGAGGCTGAGACAAACGGGTACCTGGACCTGCAATGCACTTTGATTAAATCAGGTAACCCTGGTCTTCAGACAAAACTATAACTTGTTGACAGCAGTACAATTCTTTTCCCTGTACACAGCTTGTATTTCCTAGCACTGATGGCACAGAAACTCAAATTTTTCAACTGCAGGAAAAAGAATTCCCTTTTCTGGTACAAGCAGATCCGCATTAGCAATATGGGTCCCATAAAACCCAGGAAATTCGCTTTGTCTCCAGCATAACGTGCATTATTCATATCAACACCACCTAGTTCATTATTACTTTGCAAAACTCTTGGAACACTTCAGCCCCAAACTCTACAGATAAGGAGTATCCTACTGTGAATACGTTGAAATACATCCACTACTCAAAAAACAGCCTCTAACATGATAAAAACAGTATAGCTGTATCTGTAAGGTCTGTCTTACTGTTTCTGCAGTCTTAAAGGGCCATTCACAGCATTTCTCCTTCTCCTGCAGTAATTTGCATAACTCAGACTACTAATCCAGTGCACTGCAAAGAAACCTCATCAACTGACAGTCTGGGCACATACAAATAAACTGGGGGAGGAAGGAATACAACTTTGACTCATGCCTTTGGCTCAGAAGGTAGTCTATTGGAAACTTATGAAAATGTTGCAGGCAATAGACGTATTAATGTAATATTACATTTATAGCATATAACAAATATAAGCATAAACTATAATAAACTTGAGAATTTTCAGCATCCTGAAGCTACAAGCAAGGGAATATCAGCATACAGGGGATTATTTGAAAACTTGTTTAAAGAAAAATACTTAATAGCCCGTGCCAATTTTGGTATGCTATGAAAGGACAATGTGCTGTCATTTACCGTACTTACTGTTAAAAGAACAAAAATAGGCTTACGATGCCTATTACGAAGCATGGTTTAAAAAAAGATTTAGAATTTTAATATTCAAGGAGGTAAAGTTGGGAAAAAGACACTGCACAGAAGGTGACTTAGGAATGTTATGGCTTGCACAATATATTTTTTTCTATAGTTACTTTCCTTCAAGAGAATTTTTTCTAATAAAAAATATGTAAATTATGCCATTACTCTTAAGCTTATGTCCTCATGGCTTTTTAGATTTTGTTTGGTTTTTTCTTTATAAAATTTTGCTACTTCCAGAGTTCTTTTGGTAAGGGAGGGGTTTTGTTCACAAAATTTGACATGAATTTTCACATACTTGTCAAAGTGAAGAGCTGGTCTTGTACTTTTAAACAGGTTTTATTTTAAAGTCCTAATTTTCATTTAATAGGGGAAAGTTTACAGCAATTCACCCAGAAACACTTCCACCCAAAAGCTGGAATCCTATGCCTAGGATAGAAATAAGAAGATAACTTGAAAATACTAAAATTTTAACCAAAAGGAGACTAAAGAAAGGATCTTTAACTTCAGCAGATTAAATTTAAAAATGTAATTAGGAAGGGCAAGAAAAGAGTTTGAGGAGCAACTAGATACAGGGATCAAAACTGGTTCTAAATCCTTCTTCAAAAACCTCAGAAAGAGAGAAGCTGCTAAAGTGTCCATAAAGCCAATAGATATTCATGGTATAAAGACAGTAGTGAGAAAGGATGAGATTACCACAAAGAAGCTAAGTGAATTCTCTGAATTGGTTCTCTGAGGAAGAAACTGCAGAGGTCCTAACTTGGGAACCCTTCTATAAAAAACAGTACACACCAGATACAGTACAGACCAGATAAAGGGTAGCACACCACCAGAGCCAGACAGCATTTACTGGGGAGCTTTAACAGAACTCAGCGATGAAATACCAAAACTATCTGTGTACCACGTGCTACATATGCATGTAAACCTATCAGTATAGAAATACAGCCAAGAGCAGCTATAGAGGGGCTGCTCTACCTCTAAGCTCATAATTAACCTGAATTTTGGCTAGGTGGGATTCAGTGTCCTTCCCATTTTGGCAGAATCTCACTGGCAAGCTTCTTTAGGCTCTTCATAGAGCAGGAGTAGCACATCTCGGCTTTTCTTTCCAGCCAGCTCCCACAGACTGCCCCAGTCTTCCCCTTTACTCAGCTCTCCATAACTTGTGTCTCCTGGAAAAGCAGAATGCTGCCAGAGTTTCGCCTTGCTCCCCAGCTTTTCCTCACCATCACATTACATACTTTAAAGTCACTAGCTGCACCTACACACACAGTACAAGGCTTTTCTGCACCACATATTAATATTGCAGGAAATTGTAATCCCTTACCCTTTTCATTCCAGTCTTGATATTTTTCCAAAGTGCTGTTAAAATGCATTTTGCTATGTTAGAATTCCCTTACCTCTCTTTTCTTTCATCTTCCTCTGCATATACTATATATGCCAGCCAACATTTAAATAATTAAGCGCAAACTGCTGTATTTCTTTTTACATGAGTTGTAGAACGTAGTCCTGCTAAAACTATAGGAATGATATATGAATTATGAGCATGCTTCTCAGTGTGGATGGTCATAGTTACTAGATTATAGGTCGAAAAAAGAATATTTGCATATAGCACAAAATGTAGAAAGCAGGAGTGCAAAACTGTCCTTTAAATCATGTATCTGTTTTTAAGCAATGAATTTTCAGAAAGCTTTCTGGTGTTCAGTATCAGGTGTTAAGCATTTTAAGAATTTTTGATTATGAATAATATAATTCTAATAGTGAATATTTTTCATTAGGACAAGACAAAAACAATTTTCTTGCTTCTTCAGCAGTTATAAAAATTTACTCCCACTTGATAAAGGAAGGAAAAAACAAATCCTAGGATATAAGTGGCCTTTCAAATAATTATAGCATCTGCATAGTCTGTACTTTGAGATTTGACAGCAAGGAGATACTCAAGGACAAAGTTATTTGTTGAACACATAATGGCAAAGTTAAGGTCACCAAGTAGAACAAAGCATCCTAAAATCACAGAATTCAAAATATGAGAAAAAGAAAACAAACAGGACAAGGTAAATACAAATTTTGCAAACACACAAAATAGCAGCCTCTTCTGTCCACACTTTACAAACATTCTAGAGCACTGTAATGCATTATCCTTCAGATTCCAGTCTTGGTATTCTTCCAAAGTTCTGATTAAAATTATTTTGTTACTTTGTAATTTCTTTAGTGTTTTTGCATTCAATTATCCTCGGCTTGAGCTATACTGCCAGCCACTAGTTAAATGAATTACAATTTTCTTGTATGTCTTTTAGGTGAATTATGAGGTTTTACAGAAAAAAACCCCAACTATTCGCATTTCACTGCACACTTACAGTTCCATGTAAACAGGGTTGGTCGATACATTTGTCTGGCCATGCCCTGCACCTGATCAGCACAGACTGTCCTCCCTTCTCATTAAACTCTATTTGTAACTTTTCCTAGGCGAGGGACCCTCCTTTCCGTGGGGGGGTGTGTGTGTCTGTGGCATGCTTGTGCCTGTGCCTATCGGGAATACAGGCACAGCTTTACCGTTGGCTCAACCTGGTGACACGTTGTGGGAGCCTTGCCTCTGTCAAGGTATGAGGTTCTGCAACCCCTAAGAAATTCATATTTCAGGCCATGAAATAGTACAACAAAGTGAACTACTGTATCTCTTATTTTTACTGACAGACAACCGTCACAGTTCCTGGAGAAGGCTATATTTCAGTCATTAATTTAAATTTTGCTATGTAATATAAAAAACTTTAAGGATCCTTCATTAAGAAGGCATCATACATATGTAAATCTCATAATTGCTACTTTGAATTAGGATAGATGCTCAGGGAAACGTTATACTGGAAGAAATATACTCAATTTCTGGTTGGTGTGGAATTTGTATTTCATTGGGGGTAAGGTGAGGGAAGTATTTCAATTGGAAGAAAGGATGTACACCGTCCATGAAATATACCAAATACATATATAGTTATGGTTTGTGTTTTTTTCACTTCAACTGTATCAGGAGTACATTTGAAGTAAAATGTAACTAATATCCTTACCATTTTGCACATGCACGGCTCAGTTTAAAACATTGCCTTCACTGGTAGCTGCTCTGCAAGCAGCTGGAGTCCATGTAGGAGTCCATGAAGAGCAGAAGAATATACTTCCTAATTTATTGTCTTTAGCTTCACTGAAAGATTGTAAGACAAATTAGATTTTCCAATTACCTTCAGGGAAAGCAGTGACATTTTCTGTTTTCCTTGAAGCACTTAGAGTAGATGAAGAACACAGAAGTCAATAATCAGTAGTAGCTATGCCATCCAATATCTAATTACCAGTGCAGTATTTAGAAGTACTACGCTACTCTCTCTTCTAAATTTTCCATGTAATGGCAGATTTTATAGGCTTTTAAATTTTAGGGGGTTGCCATTAAGAAGAAAAGAGAAGCACTGCCTGAAATTAAATAATTTTTTTCTGTATTTTAAAGTACTTTCTGAAACACAGATCCAGAACACGAAATATTTTCCTGCTGCTACAAATCGGATGAGACCTCCTGAACCATCTACCTTCCTGCTTTCTGCAGAATTTTCCAATTCTCTTCAGAGCATGGTAGAACAACTCCCCCCCAAAATTCCTTTTTATCTTTCTCCTTGAAATGAATTAAGAAAAAAAAACCCACAACCACCCACCCAAATAATAAACAAACAGAAAATCCAACCCCAAACCACTGTTCACAAACACTGGAAAAGGAGGACTGTGTAACACGCTCATCAGGACAACTCACTCCTCAAGCAGTAACAGCATAGAATTACACAGGCTCAACAGTTTCATGCAGAATAGGGAATGCATGTTAATGTTATCCCTCCCTTCCTCCCATACGGAAATGCCAGGTAAATGGAAGCTAAACTAGAAAACTCATGAGCAAAACCAGAATCATGTATCAATATAAGTTTGGTCTCCCTTGACTACTTGCCATATTTTAAAATACAAACAAAGCTAGAAAGAAATAATGGTCTCATTTCCTAATCCTGTAAAAGTTATTTTCTTTTTGATTATGAAATGCTAAATATCTTGCTTAAATTTCAACTTATATATTGAAGGTGTTTTCTCTTTTAGACTTGAGACTTGGTAGTAATAGTACAAAAAGTATCTAGCAGAAGGTAAATCAGAGTACTTGGAGTGGAAGAGGCTGAGATGGAAACATTGTATGGAAATGCTTCAGGATAATTTTGAAATGTACTGATATTATAGTGACATATAGAGTTATACTGGAATATTCAGTTCTGAAAGCATCAACTTTGTGGTGACTTCTGTGCAATTAGGAAGCTTTAGGAAGCTTATTAACTAGGAGTATAGTCACTCAGTATTAAACATTTTCCTAAACCCTTAATCTAATTATTTTGCTGGGCTGCCAAGTGACAAAGTAGTACAGCAAGATTTATTATTTAGATACATAGAGTGTCCTCAGCAATTTAATTAAAAAAAAGAAAGTGTAAGCCCTCCTGACTTCTCAGTAGGTACCTGTAAAAGGTGAAACAATAACAACATTTAATTTTCAAATAGCACCTTGTAATACTTTAAAAATGCTGATTTACTAGTCTTCTGAACACTGTAAAGAAAGTTATATTCTCAGTACCAAGTGGAAATGTTTTCACAGCCTGAGGTATAAATAGAACTGCCTCTGGGTTAGGATAAGTTTTGGCATTCATCCCAGAGTTGAGCATTGCTGTCAGAACTCAAAAATCACTCGTCTAATCGATCAAATTCATAATCTTCCTTCCACAATGATGTTTTTTTCTCAGCTTGTACACAATGTCATGTTTGAAGTATGGAAAAAAGTTGAAATTGAAGCAGAATTTCAAAAGGCGCCAAAAAATTTATAGCATCTTCCTTACAATAGCCAGAGTTCACATTCAATAGATGAAAATGACCTGGAATAAGTATTTTGACCCTCCAAGAGTAACCACCAATATTTAAGTGTGGTTTTAAGAAAGTAAATACATGATTGCTACTTGTTTACTTCCTTGTCACAGATAAACTCTATTAACTTATTCCACAGCAGGTGATAAAACTATTGGTCCCCACTAGACCACCTGCCTGACATCTCATCACAGTAGAAAACAATTGCCCAGAAGAATCTGCTGCATTAAGACAGGTTGCTCATAGATGCAGCAGAAAATCCAGAGGTTCTAACATTTCCCATTTCCTTCTTTTCTCTTTCTTCATAGCTCTATAATATAAGGAGGAATGTGACCAAGAAAAAAATTAATGAAATATTTCTGTTTCTAATCAGTTCAAGATCTGAAGGGACTATGAAATCACTTTTCCAACTGTGGGTGGAATCAGAGTCAGACACATTCAGAAAACAAGCCCCTTGCAGCCTCAGGGACTACCCATGGTCAAAATATTAATGTGAAGGAGCAATAGGTCTTTCTGAGATCACTTAGTTCCATTACAGTGATGTTTAACGAGAATGATCAGAAGTGTGTTTTAACCCAATCTGAATATTCATTAGGAGATGTATTTACATTGTTCATACTTTGAATATTTTTTCCCTTTCTACTTTGTAATGATCATATCATGAACTCTGGTTAGATGCCTAACAAAGTGAATGGTATAGCTGGCAAAGGAAAAGTTGTCTGTTTTCATCTCTGTGAAGCACATATTAGAACACGGACGGGGAGATCAGTTTAGTTTAAGTAATCTGTATGCAGTGCTCATCAGCAGCAAGATCATACTGCCACAGCCAGTTTTTGGCTAAGGATTATCAGACTGTATATCCTGTATCAGGAAACATATGAAATAAATCCTCATGCTGATTAAAGAAATATGCCATCGGACTCAGAATTCTTGTTTCTAACTGCTGACTCCACAGAGTCAGTCTTAAAGATCTATGTAGCAGCTTTCTGATCTGCCTAAGCTTGTTTGCATCTCAGAATGGCTAAATCACCTGAGAACAGAAAGCAGAGCACCCTATTCTTTGACAAAAATCTTCAAGAATTTAGCTCATCCTCTAAGTCACACTGCAAACTGCTTAGCCTACTTGCACAAATAATTATGAGAAAATACAAAGAACCACGTTCCGCAAAAGGATGCTTTGTATTTTCACTCTTTAGTTGGTATTTTTGTAGCTTTGTTATTAATTACCTATTCAAAAATATACTAGGACTGTGGGATTTTGGTACCTTTGCAGAAGTCAATAATTGAACTCCAAGGATAAAAAAAAATGCTTTATTGCATTCAATTAATGGACTGCCAGCTATAGACTGTTACACCCCTGGCATTCTCAAGTATGCTGGATCTGTTACCAAGGTCTACAGCAGCCTGAGCCCAAAGAGAGATCCTGAACTGGATCAGACCATGTTCCTTCTAGGTGCCAGGCAATACTTATTTTGAGCAGACAAGTAGTTTTTTTCTGAAAGTGCAGAGAGTTCCTCCAAATAAACTCACCTAGTAGCAAGATAAAACATCATCACGGACCATGCCCTTACCCTTCCTTTCTTGGGCCCAAGTAGAAGAACAGCTGCCTTTTGCAAAAGGAATCTAAAAAAAAAGTTTTCTGTTCCTATGTGTGTGCAGAATCCACATGTAGGAAATGCAGCCTGACTGAGTCTAAGGTCTGTCACTCTGAAAATGAGAATCAAAAGCAGGAATTTCTTCATCTTTGTAGCTGAAAGCTATATTGTTTATATTCACTGTGTGCCTTTAATTGGCACCTTGTTGTTGCTGCTAATGGAGGTGGTTATACTGCAGACTATGGTTCCAGAATCAAAATAAAGATATTTATGCTCAACATTTTAAATTTTCCTTATCAGAATCAGGACATTCTGGCACAAAACATCTGACATTCTGTTACCACATGGATACTCTCTACCCTGGACTTTGTCCAGAGAACACTGCAAGTGATGGGGACACATGACAGGGGGCAGAGTGCCTACATCTTTTCTTTTTTTTGCTTTACAATTATTCTTCTACTCACGTGATCAAAAAATTTAACTATATAGGACGACATAAATTTCAGAGAGTCCTTTCCTTATCCTGCCTAAACAGCAATGCTTATAGGAAATTATTATTAATAGTTATTAATAACAGCAATAGCAATATGCATTATAGCACAGAGATAGAAACAAAACGCAGCCAAAGGCATATGCAAACTACATTTAAAGATTGCAAATTCTATGAATAATTTATAAGCTGAAGTGAGCTGATGGAGCAGATATTCAGAGATTTAACTTACCTCGTTCTAAAAATACTAAAACAAGAATGCCTTGGCAATAACTGTATTGCAGGTTGTAAAGTGGCTAGTTCTAGAGCAAGACTGAAGTCCTCCCTGCCATGAAGAAATGCTTGCCTGTAACATTGAAGAGACATTCATAATGATAAAAGAACTCTCTCCTTATTGTATTGTATCATGCACGTATACAGGCGTATGTAAAGTAGCATGCATTTAATGGATCCACTTAAAAATCTGTTTTATATCTTATCTTCTGGGCTTTATAGGTTTAAATGACCTTCTGTTTGATGTTACAGAGCTCTGAAAAATATTCATCAGGTTTTCATGAAATTATTTGCATTTTCTCTGAAAGTGGTCTAAAAGTCACCACCTTAAAGCATCTGAAAAGATTTTGAAGTAATTATACATAGTCTCAACAATAAAAATGCCACCCATGAAATTATGCTTAGTTCAGAAATTAAGATCTATTTCTCACCAGTTAAGAACAAGAAGTGAAGCTGCAGTTGCTAGCCAAGTGGTTAAGCTAAGTGTGGGAGGAGGAACTTTCTCAATTCACAAGCTATATTCTCTGGTGGTTCAGAGAGAGACTGAATTTTCAATAATAACAAACATAATTATATTATCTTAAGTTGCACAAAAATCAATCCCTTCCTCATTCATCAAATTTCATTCTCCTGTGGAGCAGTACTGGAAAGGAGGACAGTATGGTAAAGAAAACATAGTATTTTTCCAATAGCGCTAACACTTTCTAGTCTGAAGTCTGTTTGAAAGACAAATAGCAAATAGCAGAAACCTTTTCTCTCTGCCCCACTGCCCTCATATTCAGGAATAGGTTCCCACAAGGGAACCTGTTATAACTCTGATTCTCCAGGCTGGCTCCTTTCCTGATAAAACCAAGAGCAGCTGCTTTGGCGCCTTTGCATTGGCCTTTGTATTCTTAGATTGTTATGAATCAGCTTAATTAAGGAGAATTACATTTACATCACTACAGAAATATTACACATTTTTACATGGTAGTCTTTAACAAAATACAGCTGTCATTCCTCTACCCCAATTACTTTCTAATACAGCACTCAACATTTAGTTCTAAACTGAAGAAAATTGCTAATTAACAAATGTTTATATTTGGCTAAGACAATATTGGTTCTTAAAGATCTGATTTTATTTTTTAATTGCCTTTTTTAATTTAATTGCATGCCCATTTTCAGTTCTCTCAGCATATTCTCGTCAGGTGCGTCCAGAAACAAAAGGCCTGATAACACCACTGAAAGGAGATCCATGACATTATTAAATGTAGATCAGGAAGTTTTCTCTTTCCTACCATATTTCAATATCCTATTTAGATAGCAAGTTTTCTATCTAACATATGACATTTTTCTTTCCAGAAATTTTTTACCCACTCAGTAGTACCTGATTTTCCATAAAAAAGTATATCTATCCATGGCAGTGATATTACCCATTTTAATATAATGACATGGTTCAAAATTAAAGGATACTGCCACCTAATGAAGGCAAAAAAATGCCTATAAGAAAACATAGCTTCTACACTACGAAGACACAAAACATCCAACCTTTTGTTGGGGCTCGACAAAACAGTAAAAAAAGAATCAGTTTCAGGAAGGAAATTTAAAAAAAAAAAAAACTTGACAAAGGTAGTAAAGGAAGTTTAGTGGGGTCCATTTGCCTCCTTCCTGTACCAATTGTAGAGGTCCATAAAATGGTGTTACAAAAATGTATACTATAAAGAATCATATCATTACAGGAGACTGACTTTCCACAGACAGACTGTAGAATAATCCTGTATACAATAGGTAACAGATTTATCAAGTAGACACAAAGAGCAAGATAAAGGTTAAGAAAAGAGCTACAGAAGTTATCTATTGACACAATCGTAGCACAAATAGTTATTATAGAGAACAACACTGGAGCAAGAAAGAGTGGATGCAAACTCCCTATTAAAAGAAGATTTCTAACCATTAAAAAGTCAGGTTTTGGAACTGGCTTCCACCCACAGTATTGGGGGTGGGGGAAAGAGAGGCAAACATCTACCATTTTAATTGAAATCTGTGGTGAAAGGGTGAAATTGTGGTCTGAAACCCATGGTCTCCAGTAGCTCTTACAGAACTTCTGTATAGTCAAATCATATTGAAATGAATGACTGAAGTTTTCTACTTTTCTATGAAGCACTCACTGACTCAGTGAGCATTTAATAATAGAAACAAAACCTTTTTCCCATTTTGTAGTTGCTCTGTACCTGAAAAAAAAATATGTTACTATTGCATTACCAATTCAATCTTTATATGCATCATTATCCTCTTCTTCTAATAGTATTCTAACAGAAATTGTTAGACTGGGCATTCTCACTTATAAAAGCTATTGAAAGCTTGAAATCAAAACAGAAACAGGTTAGGTAGTGAATGGTATGAAGAATACAAGGAAATATAAGCTAGAGTGTCCTACTAATTCCCTTTTGTTCTTATGCACTCCTCATTAGAAGGTCAGCATTAACATTTACTTCTTGATACACTTGTCTGTACAGCAGTGTTTTCCTCGTCTTTTTGTAAAAACAGTTATGTTACGAAAAGGAAGGAATTTCAGAAATGTACGTGGGAAGACTAGATTTTGCCAGCAAAATTACTCACATGCTGTTTGCCTCATTTGAAACTCTATTTAGTACGAGAAGAAATGTCTAATGAACAATAAGCATTATGTTTCCTTCATATTTCACTGCTACTGTGCTTCAAACATACATAGGGAAAACAGCTGTAGTAAGACTGGAGCATCTCTCTTATGAAGAAAGGCTGAGAGACCTGGGTTTGTTCAGCCTGGAGAAAAGAAGACTGGAGGGTGGGGGGCGGAATATCATAAATTCTTAGAAATATCTAAAGGGTGGGTGTCAAGAGGACGCGGCCGGACTCTTTTCAGTGGTGCCCAACGACAGGCCAAGGGCCAATGGGCACAAGTTGGAACACAGGAAGTTCCACCTGAATACGAGAAAAAACTTCTTTCCTGTGAGGGTGCCAGAGCAGTGGCACAGGCTGCCCAGGGAGGCTGTGGAGTCTCCTTCCCTGGAGACATTCCTGTGCCCCTGCTCTAGGTGTGCCTGCTCAAGCAGGGGGGGTGGATGAGATGATCTCCAGAGATCCCTTCCAACCCCTGCCATTCTGTGATTTTGTGAAAAGAAGAATACTTTGGTTTACATACTTACTATGGCTATGATCAAAAAGATGCTCCTTATTAATATAAGGTAAAAGATAGACCATTGTGATAACTAGAAAGGGTAAAGTATATATAACACATTAGGGTAAAAATGGCACCTGAAATGCAAAGAAACACCCGAAATAAGTACTTGTCCCCATTTTTTTCAGATCTATACATTCTGGTCAATGCAGAACCAAACTGTGTTCATTTTTTCCTTTAGATTTTGACTAAATTTATAATTGAAACTGAATCTCGACTAAATCTTAAGCAGGACCAAATATGACGATGAATCTGTTTAACTCACAAGTGGTTGTTTTCTTTAGACAACGACAACTTTCATTTCAGAGCCTATAGCATGACTAGTTAGGAAACAAAATATTTACGTGCACAGAAAGATCATATCTCACAGCAAATGCAACACTTTGATATGTTCTGTTCATATAAACACACACATAGATTAAATTCTTTTGACCAGAAGTATCTATTGCAGCTGTGCCTATGGGCATAGAGTATATATACATAAATTAATAAACAGAATATCATTCCGCTTTCTCTCAAAAATTTCACTCAAGATGAATAAGACTCCATAGTGGTAAAAAAAGCATTTCAAAACCCACTGCCATTGCCAGGCATTTCTCTCTTCACCGTAACACTTATCCACATGGATTCAACCACCGATAACTAAGCAGCAACTATTTCTTTTTGAAAGAATTGGTGGAAACCAATTTAAGCAAAGACTACAGGGCAACTCAGTAAAATCAGGGACTGAACCTGGATATCTATCCTCCTCATTAATTTCTTTAAAACAAAATAGATCAAATATAGATGCTTCGCAATTTTTGGAAACAGGGACATTTTTTCCAACAGCCACAGAGGCCACTTGAGAGAAAGTACAAAATTCTACTGCAGGTTAAGTAGATTAAATTAAGCAGGCTAACTCACAACTATCCCCTTTTTCTCCATTAAAAAAAACACAACCCACACCAAAAAACGGGTGAATGCTCTTATTTGACTAGGTATATGAAGTTTATCTTTCACCTTGTATTGATTAATGTGTAAATAAGAAAACCAGAATAATAAAAACAGACTTACGTGGAACATGCTTTGACAGACACTTAAAGAATGCCTGCAAATAGCTGTTCTTATTAGCTTCTATAGAAGGAACCTTTGCCACTAAGATCAAAATCTTTTCTACCCTTTAAATTGACGGACTCACTGCGCAGAGTCTTCAGTGGAAAACCATTAAGGTATCATCTGCCTTATTAATACTTCCCCTTGACATTGATATAACATCTGCAGAACTGGAACAAAACTACAAGCAATACTTGAAGGATCTGGAGGAATTAATTACATCTAGTTTCATATGTGTTTGGACCTCTGGGACTCTTCAACCCTCCCATTAACGTATTCCCAGATGTTTCCTTTGCTCTTTTCCACTGGTATTGTATCTGTGCGATACCAGTGGGAAACCCTGGAGTAAACCGAAGCATTATGATCAAGCTAAAGTAATATCCCTGAATTCAAGGAAATATAGCATACCATCATTTTGAATGAAACCTGGCTGGTGTCCCCAGCCCAGAGTCTGGCCTCATTTGTCATCAGCTACATTATCAGGAGCAGGTACAGGCATGGTTAGCCACCCACACCATGACTGAAAAGATTGGACGTATGTGCATGAAGCTGTAGGTTCTGGAAGGACAGTGTTCCAGTAGCCTCAACACTAAGTTTACACGCTTACTGCCAGTACCACATAGATGAACTTACAAAATAAAAACCTGTTGAAAATATGATTTGAGAACGCCCTGCCATGTTTAGAATCTATGTGGATAACCACTGGTCCTATCTCCTTTGTTATCACATATAATGGAATAGAGTATTTGTTTAAATACAATTAAATACCAACACTATTAAATGGATTAGTAGAAAGAGGTAATTATAGACTGATATTTTTTCCATATTAAAACTAATTCATTTTAGGTTTATCAATAACTCTATAGTTCAAGTGTAGGCATCCAGTTTAGATTAGTGAAGAATGATAGAGAACTTTCATTCATATGCAACAGTTCTGCTATTAAAATTCTATGAAAGTCCATAAGACCTACACAAATAATTCTCAATGAATACCTTTGAAGGGAAAAGTAAGTGCATTGTTTTCTGCTTTTATTTTTTTTTAATGCAGCATGCCATGAAGAAACAGTGAGATTCCCTGGGCTGTAAAATGCCTCTTTTGTTTTCTATTTATCACAGAAGCAATTTCACAACAGAAATTAGGTTGGCAACACAGTTGTTCTTAGTGCTAAGGGAAATGAAGAAATATATCTTAAGGGAACTTGGCAATCTACTTTTTTTTTCTTTGAAGCATACCTGATGGCATATGAATATAAAAGGAAACTTAAAGTTATCCATAATACATGAAAGACGAAATGCATATTAGGTTTGGGAAACTTTTAGCTTTTCTTTTACACAGACTTCCCTAGTTTATAATCTCATCTACAATGCATATTCTAGAACATCTGAAGTTGTAGCCCCATTTTTTCTACTCCAGTTAGAAACTTATGTTGTATACATAACTAATAAGGTATGAGGGATGTAATCAGATCCAGTAGAGATTTTTTTTTCCATTTCAGACTAATAGGAGGCTATCAATAACTGTTAATGAAATAAAACAGAGAAAACATTGTGTGTGGAAGAAAACCATAAATGATTAGTGTAGTTATGCCTTGGATCTGATGGGCATTACAACATTCTACAATGGGATTTGTTTTTCTAAACAGATCAAATCCTTAGCTTCCTCTTAAGTCTAACAGAGCTGAAAGATTATATTTGGAAGGACAAGTCCCCACTTAGTTTTGTAGGGCATCAGTACCGTATTTGCTAGATGACAACACTTTGAAAGTTTCCCTGTGTTGATGCATTTTCAGAACATTCATAATTCAATTCCATTTCTCCAGAAGGTGGAGATCTGACATTCCTGAACCTTTCAAATGGACTTTATATTATCTTTATACTGCTTATTTGCCTTGAAAATAGTCAACTATGAAAAGCCCTTTTCCACCTGAAAACTATACTTACTATATTAATTATACTTACATACTAACCCAATATTGTATAAAAATGCAGCTTTCATGATTCTTGTCAATGTTCGTGTTTCAATGCTAACAAATTCTATTTTCCTCTCTAGTTAACAAAGTAACCTTCATGTTGATCTCTAATCTGTTTTTGATTAATCAGACACATTAGCAGTCTAAGGAGGAAAGTTCACATAATATATGGAAAACTTCATAAGAAACCTGAAACCTCTGTCATAATGTAGCATCACACACTGTTTGTAACTGGATGATTCAACTGTGTGCCTGAAATGGAGATAACGTTTAAATCCCTTATTCATATAGACTGGCTGATGTGAGGTGATCCAGGATGAAAAACATTACTCTGAATCAGAGACTTGAACCGTATTATTCCATACCACAGGGCAGCACTGTGAACTATGTATAATAAAACCTCAGAAATGTTCTGTGTTTGCTCTCTATGACAATGCAGAATGAAGAACTTCCAACCACTGAAGACTGCTGTGATGTACACTTGTTAACCATCAGTCAGCCCTAAGCATAACTGAAACCTATGTTTCAATAACTAGCATAACAAACACAGTATATATCTACAAAGTTGCTCTAACACATGGATTTATTAATCAATGAAATGGTGCATATTTAGGTTCTGTTTTTCAAGCCAAAGAAAAATAAGAAGATAAAAATATGTATAGAAGATCATTAATAAGTCTTCATTGGAATTATGTATATTTAACCATAGCATTTAATACCCTCCTTACAATAATTCAAATTGTAAGTAAACTCCAACAAAACAGATTCTCCCATTTTCTACAGAAATTTCCATATTAGCTATGTTCTAATATATTGCACAGAAGCTTCTGACAACTGTAATAATGCAGAGTAATTAGGATAATTTAGGTTCCAAGATTTATCACTTTAACATTATTGAAGAAAAAATTATTCTGCTGCCGGAAAGGGAAAGACTACTTCACAGAACAAAAACCAAACAAAAAACGTTTTCATTCATTTTCTGTTTTCATTTATGAGACTATTTTTCAAAAAGTGCAACCATGATACTGCCTGGATTTCAAATGATCCTCACCACAGGCTTTCTGAAAGGTTTGAGTTCTTCAAACTTCAAGCTGAATTACCTTTACTGAATTGGTTATTGTAAACAGGCCAATATAACTGGAATAGCTTTTCTTTCATTTTCAGCAAGCACTGGGATCTCCCATCTTCCTGCTTTTAAGTATTTTTTGACATTTCTGAAAGAGTGGCTAGTGAATGAAAAAATAAGAGGTCATCTCCTGGTGCTACAGTGAGCTTGCAGCTGAACGAACCACCTTACCTTATTCACTGCACTCTTGTAACTCTTGGCTAAGATCCAAAAACACAAACTGGAGTTTCAAGGCATGTTCCGAATGAGTTGGGTCATTAATGTCATGGTGTTGCAATACCTGCATAATCTAGAATAAATCTAATCTCCAATCTGCACTGGCTGAGAGCACTTTTGGTTTATCTGTTCCCATTCTGCTGTAGCTCCCAAGACATAAACAAGCCCTCAAAAAAAAAAAATCTATTTTAATGTAGCTCACTACAGACTGAGGGGAAATCAGATTAAATTAGTTGTACCAGCAGGAATATTTTTTGCTGAGATCTATTATGAAACCCCCTAGTCTACTAAGGAATTCAAGTTTCAATATTTAATATTTTATGTAACACAATTTTTTCCCTCCTTTTCATGGAGAAATTGAAGCTTTTTTCTCTTTTGAAGTTACCGATATCTCACAACAATAAAAGCTCTAAGTCCTGATTTTTGTTTGTTCTCTGACAAGGTAAGAAGGCCTTAAAATGGGCATATATTCAATTTATCAAAATATTTTACTATAAAGCTTCAGTGCGATTTCTTGTTGCAGTATCAAGTTAAGTGTTGATACACTGGGGCATCCAGAGATATTGAATCTTAATCACTTAAGAGAATATGAATGAGTGCTTTGGAGACCTAGATTTTGGACTTGGTGAGCCTGTTACACATAAACCCTTAAGTGGGTCGGGGGGGGGGGGGGGGGGGGGGGAGGGGGAAGCTGTAACCTTCCAAATATCTGAAGGGAAAAATATATCATGCTCATTCATGCTCATACTAGAATACTAGCAACTTCACTTCCCTCCACGTCCCCATTTTTTAAACTAGAAGAATTCTTCTCTTTTCAAATGCAATAATCTGTATCAGGAGCAATGTGATGCAAAAAATATAGCAAAACCAATCCATATCAGTTTTCTTCCTACATTGTAAAACTGGAAGCAAATATTCTACTTTGTTTTTCCAGAGCCAGGGATTCTTTAATAAATTCCTGCTCTTCTCATTCAGCTCTGATTTTATTCTCTCCTTTGTGCTCAACCATCAACAACCTCTTACTATGTATTAGCTCTCAGTACTGTAATTTTAAAGATTAATTTTTGTTTAGTGTACTCTTTCAGTTTTCAGGAAGATGCTGTTGGCTTTCATTGAATGGAAATCTTGCTTTGATTAGCTACAGTGAAAACTGAATTGATATTTTTTGCAACAGCAAAAATGTTGTATTTGACTGGTATTCCTGGTAGTCAGATACTTCCAATATTTGCCATATGTTAGTTCTGATTTCTACCATTCTTCTCCCTCACTCAGTTGTGACCAGAAATGTCAGGGCTATATTTTTGCTTCTGTGTGATATTCAGGAGATAATGCTAGTACACCAGTGCATGGTTACTCACCACAAAGAAATAAATGAGAGGTGGAAACCAAGTGGGAAGAAGTAGCTGATAGAACAGTTGCAGGCTTTGCCCTCCTTCTGAATGTGTGACTGGTTGCAACCTTGTGCTCTTCTCCTTTGATTTACAGTTGTAACTTATTCCCAGCAGTGAGTCACTGTAACTGCTGTTTCACATATGCACCTGCAATAAAAAAAGTTTCATCTGTTGACTCAACAACATCTAGATGCTTCCAGGAATAACATATAAATTATGTTCTTTACTAGCATGGGTTCATAGGACCTGATACTTAATAAAGCCCTTGATATTTTCCCTCTCACACTAAGCTATACTTCCTTCTAAGCAAAACAAGCATGAAAGGAAAGGAAAAAAAACCCAGACAACAACAAAAAAATCCCAAACAAAACCTGTGACTGCTCTCTTTTTTAAAGTTCTTGCTGTTATCTTGTTATCTTATTCTTACCAAGAATAAAATGTGAAATAGGAATAGAACCTTCCTACATAAATTCTTCTTGTGCAATCTGTATTTTCTCACTAAAATAGTCTGTTTCACACTTTTAATGAATTTTAAATGTCATTTGAAAAATGAAAAAAACCCACCACACCTAAGAATCCCTTATCAATACCAAGATCTTTCAGATCTGAACCTAATGCTTTGATCATACTCTATTTTACAGTGCTTTTTTTGTTTAAGAACAATATAAATGAGATGTGGGGTGGGTGGGATGAATTAATTTTAAATATGAAATTTACTTGTTTCAGTTAGAAATTTTAGTCCTTATTGTTATATGGCACAAATATAAATAGTGATTGCTTTTGTTCTTAAAAAATTCCAGGATTAAATATTCTTAACTGAGTTTAGGGACTGCTATTTCATCTGCCAGTACCATAATACAGATGCACATATTCATGTTCTGGAATTCTTGGTATTCTGTAATTTCCAGGAGCAAAATTACTGGGAAAACTTCTATACTGAGAAGCATCCTTGTAATGCCCTAAAACACAGTGGTGTATTTATCAGTTGGCTTGCAAATCAACACAAACACTTCATTATGACCAGTCGCTGGGATCTGCTCCCAGCCCTCTTCATTTTAAGATCATTTTAAGTATGTAGGGTGAAAGAAGGAAATTTAAAAGCTGCTGTACAAATGCAGAACTAGCTTAGAGAAGTAAAAAGCTGACATCTGGTACGCAAGTTACCAAAATAATTATGATGTGCTTTGACAAACACCTCTTTCTCAGCCTGCTTATTTTCTCTGATCATCAGAAAAGTAAAAATAAATGGTTTGTGACGTTTCAGTAGTGGAAATGTTATGGGAAAGTTAAAAAGGGTAAGATATTTAAAACCAGTGCAATAAAGAGTTAGCATGTGTTTATATTTCTACCAAACACATTTTACTTTGTTCCTCTCTCTCCTCCTTCAGTCACTTATTTAGGATTTGGACTTAGAATAATAAGTTATACAATTCTCTTTTGATATTACACTTTTTCTAAATTAAGGATGAACAGTAGTATTCAAGGGTTCTCTTGATCAGTTGTTCTGAGAGGGCTGACTTTGGCACCATGGCAGGAATAGTAATACAATGTGTCAGTTGTTTCAAAGACAGCTATGTTTTCCAAGATATGAATCACAGAAAGAAGGAGGAAAACCTGTTTTTGCTTGATAAAGCCAAGTGCAGAAACAACATCTCAAACCTTAAGTGTCAATAAACTCAATGCACTTTAAAAGGCGTTCATTCAGGTGTTTTAGGGCTTTTAAAATTTATTTATTTATTGGGTTTTTTTTCTTTTCCTCACTAGTCCCTCCCTCCCACCTGTAACTGCGCAAACTATGAAAACTACATAATTCTTTTCCAAGCTTTTTTCTGTTCTGAGACAAGATGATTGCCAAGTTATGTTCTGGCCAACCTGCACAATGCTATGTTCACTTTCAACAATGTGGATTTGGGAGCAAAACTTAAAATTCCCAACAGAAGTTCTTTAGATCTGGCCTGAAGGCAAGAATCAGGAAGATTCTCTCTGACAGCAAGAGCAAAAATCTCCTGCTGCACATAATAAGATAGTACCCAATTTTAGCGCTGATATTCTGAAAATTATAAGAGCAAAAGACTTTGTAGAACACAGTGTAACTAATATATCTTCTAGATGTCTGATTGTAGTCTAATTCAAGCCAATGGGGACCTTCTTAAACTGGGGAAGATTACGTCCAGCAGTCAAGATTCAGAAACCCGCTC